>NC_081772.1:8841185-9199185 GCF_963082965.1 Carassius carassius | reverse complement strand
CATTTATGTACACTTTTAAAAAGTGCACATTGTAATGTCAAATTATAAGTCTTACATTAAAGTGAATATTAAATTGTTTTAATAATCTTGTTGTGTTTTAAAGAAATACTTATTTTGACGCGATGAATAAAATACTAAAGCACTTCTAAAGTACTTCATTATCATTTTATCTGCAGTGTTATTAAATATTACATTTAAAGTTACTATTTTACATTTAATCGTTATATGTGTAATTTGCAATTATCTTCAAAGAGAGATCACCCAAAAATTTTAATTATGTCATCATTTACTCACGCTCAAGTTGTTCCAAACCTGTATGAGTTTCGTTCGGCTGTTGAACACACACGCACATGCACACACACACACACACACACACACAAATATTATGGGGGAAAAATACTATGGAAGGTGTTTTTTTAGGTGTAAAATTGCATTTAAAAAACAATTCTATAATATTCAAAGATATACTGTATTTACTCATTTCTAAAACTTAACCATTTACCAAGGTACTGTGTAAAAGAAATAACAAAATACCTGTCTTTCTTTATAACATCCTAGCCATTTCTCCTATATTCTACGTTCTTAAGGCATGTATGCAAATCTGTGTGTTTACAACACACTCTACTGTAGCCACTTATTTAGTCAAGTGTGACAATACACATTAAAACAAGCTCTATCCCAGCATCTTTCTCTCTGTCTCTCTTTTTTTTTTTTTCCTGTGAGACTGTGCAAGCAGCTGAAGCTGAGTCATTCTAACTCATGCCTGCCAGGCTTCTTCAACCTTGGCCTGCATCTTTCACCTCCTGTTCTTCATCCACTGCTTCATCTCCACATAATCGGTAGATTTTGAAAAAGAAAAAGGGCACCCCTAGTAGCAGATTCCTGTCAAAAGGCATGTTAGGACACAGAGACTAAAGCCAAATTCACAAATATTAAGATATCTCACCTTTTTCTGCAAGTTATTTCCTTGCAAATATTTAATAAATATAGATTTGTTTTAAAAAGCAACAGAAAACTAGGATTAGCACCAGTTTGTTTGATATTTTGTTATTTATTGCAAAGACACTCAAATTTTGTTGACTTAATTGTTCAGAAGTGTTTTTGGGGTCAGAGTATATACTTTAAGATCTGAAACCTACTGGATCACAAACATAGAACAAGCCTACGCCACTCATCACAATACTTTTTGGCTACACAAGGCAATACAAAATTTCTTAATTTAGATAACAAAAGAGATAATCTAGGCTGAATAAATCTGGCAGAGTGCTCATTTCTACTGTCCGTTCTTCCATAGGTACTGGATTCTGTGTTTGTTCAGACGGTCGATTAGGGTGGTTCTTGCAAACGCTGACCCTGGAGTGTACACGCCACATCTGTGAGGACCAATAAAAGGGCAATGGGTTAGACAGAGACAGGATATCACATATTCCACACAAATAACACTGACTGCATCACACCATCACGGAAATCGTACTCGGTTACTAGCGTAACCTCGGTTCCCTGAGATGAGGGAACGAGTACTGCGTAAGCTAGCTTACGCTATGGGAAAAGGTCCCCTTTTCTCGAGAATATGAAGCCAAAAATTATCCTTAATTTTTAAATAATGTAAAACGCAGTGCTGCAGCACAGCAGACCCAAGCGAAGCGGCTCGCGCACTTATTGGCTGTGCTGCGGCAACTGCAGCAACCTATGGTGAGGCGGCGGAGAGGAACGAACCAATGGGGGCGCTTCGCGCCCATTGGACGTCAGAGCGCGCCAAAATAGGCGTGGCTGGAACTATATAAGCCACCGCTTCACCATAGGGATCAGGTTTTAAATCGACTGAAGCGATCACCCGGTCCGAGCACATAGCACGGCAGGTTACGCAGTACTCGTTCCCTCATCTCAGGGAACCGAGGTTACGCTAGTAACCGAGTACGTTCCCTTTCGAGAGTACTCTCGTACTGCGTAAGCTAGCTTACGCTATGGGAACACAATGTAAAACGCCGTGCGTGCTCGGGAACTTCGACCTGTCACAGCCCAAGGCGAGAGCCCGGGGCTTTATAGCAGGAGAAATCCCAGTCCCAACAGCCAACCTTAGTGAGCTTTATATAGGGAACGAAAAAAGGGGGACGTGATAAGGCTTAGCACGTCTATATAGAAAGTACCCTGGCCTGCAGGGCAGGGACTTGCAGATTATAGAATCTAATAAATGTGGACGGAGAGGCCCAGCCTGCCGCCGCACAGATATCATCCAGTGGTATCCCGCAGGACCACGCCCATGACGAGGCCATACCTCGGGTGGAATGGGCTCTGATGCCGAACGGGCAGTGAAGGCCTTTAGATTTGTAAGCCAGCGAGATAGTGTCTACTATCCATCGCGATAGGCTTTGCTTCGTGGTGGCGAGACCTCGGGTGCGCCCACCAAAGCATATGAAGAGCTGGTCCGACCTCCTGAATAAGGCGGAGCGCGCAATATAGGTTTTGAGAGCCCTGACGGGGCAGATGAAGCTCGCGTTGCTTTCGTCGCTTTGCGAGGAAAGGGCTGACAGCGAGATGACCTGCGCTCTGAACGGTGTTGAGAGCACCTTGGGGACATAGCCGTGTCTTGGTCTGAGAATGACTCTGGAGTCATTAGGCCCAAACTCGAGACAGTCAGCGCTTACAGATAGCGCATGTAAATCCCCCACTCGCTTGACTGAGGCCAGAGCCAGTAGAAAAGCGGTTTTGAACGAAAGAAGCTTCATATCGACAGACTGAAGCAGCTCAAAAGGGGGGCCCTTTAAGGCCTCTAGGACCGTAGACAGGTCCCAGGAAGGGATTGAAGGGGGTCGGGGAGGGTTCATCCGACGAGCTCCCTTAAGGAAACGAATGACCAGTTCGTTTTTTCCCAGTGATAGGCCGGCCACCGGAGCATGAGCAGCTGCAATGGCTGCCACATACACTTTGAGCGTAGACGGGGATCTGCCCGCATCTAAACGCTCCTGTAGGAAGGAGAGTATCTCCGTCACGTCACATAAGTGAGGGTCTAGGTTCCGTGTCCCGCACCAGGTGGAGAACACTGACCATTTCTGCGTGTACAGGCGCCTGGTTGAGGGCGCTCTGGCTTCCGTAATGGTCTTTAACACTCCCTCAGGGAGGTTCCCGGGTACCCGTTGAGGGGGCATACATGAAGGGCCCAAAGTTCGGGGTGGGGGTGCCAGAGCGCGCCCTTCAGCTGCGTGAGGAGATCTTTCCGCAGCGGTATTGGCCATGGGGCTGTACTGGACAGCTGCATCAGCTCGGAGAACCAAGGTTGGGTCGTCCAGAGTGGGGCTACTAGCAGCATAGCACATCTGCTCTTCCTGACCCGATCGATGACCTGCGGTAGCATCGCGACCGGTGGGAAGGCATAAAGCGGGCGTCTGGGCCAATCGAGGGCCAGCGCGTCCCTGCTCTTTGAAAAATATATTGGGCAATGAGCGTTGTCTTCTGAGGCGAAGAGGTCGACCTCTGCCCTGCCGAAGATGCTCCACATCAACTGAACCGTTTGTGGGTGAAGAGACCACTCCCCAGGGGGAACATTCGCCCTGGAAAGCATGTCCGGGCCCCGGTTCAGGATGCCAGGTACATGCGCTGCCTTTAGCGAGCGCAGATTGTAATGTGCCCATGTCAGAAGACGTTCGGTCAGGGTGTGCAAGGTTTCTGACCTGACACCACCCTGGCGATTTATGTAGGCCACCACTGACATGCTGTCTGATCTGACCAGAACGTGGTGGCCCTTTAAAAATGGGAGGAAAGCTTTCAGGGATAGTTCGACCGCTATCATCTCCAGACAGTTTATGTGTAACAGTCGCTCCGGGCTCGACCAGAGGCCGGAGGCAGACCTGCCCTCGTACAGGGCGCCCCAACCGAGGTTGGATGCATCTGTCGAGACTACTTTCCATTTCGAGACAGCGCCCGTGCTTACGCCTAACTGATACCAGTTGGCTATTTTCCAAGGGGCCAGAGCTGTGATGCAGCCGTGGGTCACCCTGATGCGCGCGCGGCCGGAAATCCAGGCGCGCGCTGGAACACGGTCTCTCATCCAGCGCTGTAGTGGGCGCATGCGCAGCAGGCCCAGTTTGAGAACCGCAGAGGCTGATGCCATCAGACCTAGCATTTCCTGAAATCGTTTGAGCGGGTAAAGAGACCCGGCTTTGAACGACACGGCTAGATGCTGAATAGTGAGAGCGCGCTGTGACGTCAGACGCGCTGTACATGTCACAGAGTCTATGTCTATCCCCAAAAAGGAAATCCTCTGGCTGGGAGACAGAGCGCTCTTGACAGTGTTGATCGTGAGACCCAGGCATTCTAAATGGCTGAGGATCCAGGATCTGTGTGTCGTCAGTAGTTCCTCGGAATGGGCTAAAACTAGCCAGTCGTCGAGGTAGTTCAATACTCGCACTCCCCGCATTCTCAGGGGTGCGAGAGCGGCATCCATGCACCGTGTAAACGTACGGGGCGCTACGGAGAGGCCGAATGGAAGAACCATGTACTGATAAGTCTGCCCCTCGAAGGCGAATCTCAAGAATGGCCTGTGATGGGGTGCTATTTGAATGTGAAAGTAAGCGTCTTTCAGATCCACTGAGAAAAACCAATCCCTCGCGCGAATTTGCGCGAGTATTTGTTTGGTAGTTAACATTTTGAACGATCGCGTCATAAGCGTTTTGTTCAAACGTCTGAGATCTAGGATGGGTCTGAGACCGCCATCCTTTTTTGGTACGAGGAAGTAGCGGCTGTAAAAGCCTGACTCGCGCTGCGCAGGGGGGACAGTTTCTATCGCCCCTTTTGCAAGAAGGTTTATCAGTTCGGCGCGAAGGACATGTGTCATTTCGCTTTTCACTTTCCTTTCGACCACGGCGCGAAAGCGCGGCGGTCTGCGAGCGAACTGGAGCGAGTAACCTCGTTTTATTATATTCAAAACCCAATTTGATATGCCGGGGATGGCCTGCCATGCAGCGGCTCGTGCGGTTATGGGTTGAATGTGCTTCGGGCACTGGCCGCCTGTTATGAGGGGACCAGTAGCTCGAGTATGCTGTGCTTGTGACACTGTGGTGACAGCGCTTATTTGTAGGGTTGCGCACTGAGAAGTGGGCACGCGCGCTACATTTAGAGCACCTCCGGCGAGAGCGGGAAGGTGAGCATGAAAGGAGACCCGAGTGTGTCTTTGTGACACTTGGGGGAGTGTGTATACATGTAGGGGTGCGTACTGTGTAGTGGGCACACTGCCTACATAGAAAAAGCTCTTTTTGTGCTTTATTGAGGTCGCCGTGAAAACGGCGTTTGTGTGCAGGCGTGCGTGCATTGTAACAGGCTCGTTTACTGCAGTATAGACATCTCCAACCGCCTTTAGTGAGGGGATTGGAGGAAGCATGTGAGGTTTCTTGTGTGGTGGTCCGGCCGCAGCGGGACTTAACCACGGACTTTTCAGCCCGAAGGTCAGGAGGGCTTCGGAGGCTCGGGGTTCAGCACAATCCTGGGCCGAGGTCCCCGTCTCTCTGGCGGTTTGCGGCTCGTAGAGCGAGAGCGGTGCTGGGTTTTGGTCGCTGGGCGAGACTGTAAGTCTGGCTGCGATGGCTTCGAGGTCTGAGGGGGCGGCGCATTTCTACGGCGTCCCGCAGCAGAGCTAGAGCGTTTCGGCAGGAAGTGTCTCATTGCCTGTGACGTTTTCTGAGCCTCAGTGAAGCGTTCAGCGAAACCCTTAACCGACTGGCCAAAGAGGCCGGAAGGCGAGATAGGAGAGTCAAGAAAGGCGGATTTGTCTGCGTCTTTCATCTCCGTGAGCGTGAGCCAGAGGTGTCGCTCTAAAACAGCGAGGCTTGCCATGCTTCGGCCGATCGCTTGTGCTGTGGTCTTTGTCGCACGCAGGGCTAGATCAGTAGCGCTGCGGAGATCTTTAAAGTCATAGGTATCTGGGGCAGACTCGTCCAGGTTACGGAGAAGTCTGGCCTGAAAAACCTGCAGCACAGCCATGGTGTGTAGAGCCGAAGCAGCTTGACCAGCGGAGGTGTAAGCTCGGCCAGCGAGAGCTGAGGTGGTGCGGCACGGCTTGGATGGATGCACAGGCTTCGACCGCCATCCTGCGGCTGAGGGCGGGCAGAGGTGTGCAGCAATAGCCTCCTCGAGAGGGGGGAGGCTCTCGTAACCGTGGTCTCGGGCGCCGTCGACAGAGGAGAGCGCTGACGAGACAGAAGTCTTCAAGCGTGCGGAGAATGGGGCTTTCCACGACTTCGTGAGTTCATCGTGAACTTCCGGGAAGAAGGGGGCGTTTCTTTGCGGAGGGGCCGAAGGGCGCCCCTGCAAGAACCATTCGTCCAGCCTGCTTTTAGCGGGCTCGTCTGGAGGAGACCAGTCGAGCTGAAGGTCGCTGACAGCCCTTGTAAGCACGCGAGTAAGCTCCGCGTCGATATCAGCGCGTTGTCCGGTGCAGCTGGGTGCTGTAGAGGGGGGGGGGTCCGCAATGGAGCCCGACCATTCCTCACTACTGGACGCGGCGAGAGAAAGGCTGTCGTGTCTGTCCTCTTCCGCCTCAGGCGCTCCGAAGGAGAAGGGGGCGCTGGTGAGCAGGGACTGGCGCTGCTCGTCCACGAAGAGGACAGGCGAAGGAGAGAGAGCGGGCGAGGCACGCGGGGAGTGTTCCGGCGTGAGCTCGCGTGTAGCAGTGTGCTCAGGCATTCTCTGATCGCGGCGTTTCTTACGCGGCACTTGAGAGAGAAGAGGCGGAGCGGGTGGAGCATCGTGGCTGGTTTGAGCTAATCGAGCCCGCAGGGTCAATATAGCCATGTTGTCGCACTCAGGGCAGCCTCCCTTGGAGAGTGCGCTCTCAGCATGCTCGCGGCCCAGGCAGGAGACACAGATGATGTGGCGGTCCTCGCTGGGCAGAGGGCCTCGGCAGGAAGCGCAGGCCCGAGGCATTTGAAACAACGCCTCGAATTCTGGAGAAAAAAGTGTGATGCAGCGGCAAACACACTAGCTTTGTAAAGGATATAGTCACGCCGGATGGCGCAGCAGGAAGCGAGTGCTGAAGGCGGCGTCGAGATGAAGCACGAGCCGGCGTCCTCAGATCTGCGTTGCAGTGCTATCCCGCTGAGAGGCTTTTCGACGGCGTGTAGAGGCTTCTCCGGAGAAGACAGCGAAGTGCAGGTGAGATCGCTGAAGGAGATGAAATCTGATCCCTATGGTGAAGCGGTGGCTTATATAGTTCCAGCCACGCCTATTTTGGCGCGCTCTGACGTCCAATGGGCGCGAAGCGCCCCCATTGGTTCGTTTCTCTCCGCCGCCTCACCATAGGTTGCTGCAGTTGCCGCAGCACAGCCAATAAGCGCGCGAGCCGCTTCGCTTGGGTCTGCTGTGCTGCAGCACTGCGTTTTACATTATTTAAAAATTAAGGATAATTTTGGCTTCATATTCTCGAGAAAAGGGGACCTTTTCCCATAGCGTAAGCTAGCTTACGCAGTACGAGAGTACTCTCGAAAGGGAACGATGTTCCTTCAAATATGACACACAGAGGTTATTTTTATTCAAACGTCAATACATGAGGTGGTTTACAAAAAAAATGACTGAAAAAATAGTTATTTTATGATCACCATGGCTGCATTTATTAGGTCAAAAACAGTAATATTGTGAAACATTATTGTAATGTAAAATTACTTTTTTTCCCCGATTTTAATATATGTTAGAATGTAAATCTGAATTTTCAGTACCATTACTCCAGTCTTCAGTGTCACATGCAATCATTCTAATATGCTGATTTGGTGCACAAGACACACATTTCTTATTCTTTTCAGTGTCTTGTCAAATAAGGGCTGTGTATGAGAGATGTTTTGTGTTTAAGAAATTTCAGTGCATTATTTTTTTTACCTGCTTTCTTGTTCTTGGAGAACAAACCAATTGAGCAAAATTCTGGAAACTAATAAAGAAGAAACACATTTTAGTTGACATTTGTGAGTTTATATAAGCAGTTATTTATGTTCTGTGGTATGAATGAGAGTTTTAAGCATTATATTTTCTTGTAGCAGCTCAATAGAAATCAAATGATTTTTAAAATGCTGCTGGACCTGAGAAAGCAATCCCCAGCCGACACTAAATTTCACCATGATCCAGAAAACCACACCTGCAAAGAGGGTCTTCAGCATGGAAAAGAGACCACAAATACCTACATATGCCAGGTACTTAACCTGAGGACAAGAGCATAGATGAAACCAGTTCAAAACTGCAAAACAACAACAAAAACAAAGTGAGTGAGACATTGAACTGCACACATTTGTGACTGTTAAATTATTAAAGCACACTTTGGGGTCCACAGCAAAACATCAATCAAAGATGACCATATACTGACAACACCCTGTTGACCTTCAAGACATCACCCTGTACACTGTGGTCATCACTATGGAGATGAAAGAGAAGGACGATGAATCACAAAGACTGTGAATCATCCCCTGCTCTTTCCACAGAGGCTTTCGGAGCACTATCACAGTAATCATGCTCGCAAAAGACAGATCGAAAAGAAATGTAATTAAAACTAATAAGAGGCATAATGGTGTTTGGAAAGCAAGGGAAGAAGCTGTCAAAGACTATCTTTTTTAAGAGGAAGCAGAAGGGAAGTCAAGAACCCATTAGATGTAACAGTTTAAGAAAACTGAATATTAGGTTTCTGCAGCACTGAGTAAAAATTGTTCGGCTAACAAAAACTGAAAACTGGCATGGTCTTCAAAACAGCAGAAATGTTGACTTGTTTTAGTCATATTACTATAAATGACAAATTAGGGAAGAATTATAATATGAATAAATAAGTATACTGAGATCCATATTATATACACAATATAAACATTGATGTAATACATTTTTTATGAATATTTATAAAGAAATTAATTTACAATATTTTTATATATATAAAAGTTTTATATATATAAAAGTATTTTCACTATAAACCAAAAGTAAACTGTAACCCAAAAGATGACAAAATTGATAAAATGTATATAACAAAATATAATATCAAACTAAATGTCCACCACAGACGGATCTGAACCCATGAAGGGAACAGCATACTGCTCGATCTCTTTACTGAAGAACAGAGCTCCCCTGGGGTACACCAAAATAGCAAGCAAATTAACACGAGTCCAGATTTCCATCCTGAGAACTATTCCCCTTCACTCCTTTGGGAGTCAGCTGCTAAATAAAGCTTACGAATCATGATCAAGAAAGTATTAATAGAATGCAATGCTGAGATTTATTTTGTAAATACTTAAAATCACCACTTTTTAATTCTAGTGCCGACAACTGACAAGGTTTATGTGCAAACTTCTTCCTTATTCTTCTGAGACTGGCACTGTCAGCAAAGCCATGGCTGACTGCCACATTGCATCATGACCACATCCTCCCTGATGAAGAAGACAAGACAGCTGAACAAAAGACATCAACAACTTCATTGAGGACATGCAATAGGCCTGATGCAAACAATCTGCTATACCTCTCTTCATATCCGATTAAAACAGCAAGAAATACGATAACAATTTGATTAGGAAATACTACATAATATGGACCATAACTTTCTTCATAATATTCACATCATGCTGTCTGCTCCCCGGTACACTAGAATTTATATAAAGTCTTAATGTAAATGTATAAAGTTTTTCCAGAATTACTATTTTTTAAATTCCAAACAAAAAAATGTAAAACTCCAAACTATGTCACTTTTGCAATCAAGTTTCTCATCATCAAATTCTCTCACATCCCGTAAATACTGAGCGCCTTTGTCTTTGTCAATGATACTTCCCACTAACTGGGATGAGATTAAAGAAACTGACAGCACAAGGGCTGTGTGAAGCAAAGGTCAAAGGGCACACAGGGCAAATATCACAGTAACATATGCATGCTTTACCATTACAACACTTATGCAAAGTGCACCTCTAAACCTGTTATGATTTTTTTCTCTAAAACACTGGAGTTTTAGTACTGTCCTGTACTGTAGATCATAAATAGTCACTGTAAGTCATATATATTATATAACTAAAAATAAATGATTATGATGTAATTTTTTAAACAATCAATTATTTTAAATTATTTTAATAATAATAGAACATCTTTACACACCTGCAACCCACCTTTGAAGTGATATGAAGGATGCCTAAATCTGCTGGTATTGAATCAAACCCACAGCTTCCAATTATATACCATTCTCCTGAGCTTTACTGTGGTAGTTCTGTCAAAAAAAATAAATAAATAAATAAATTCAGTAATCAAAAAGATCTCTGTCTCTAATTAAATGTTGGGTCAGGCTTTTTAATAAGTATTTTTTTATTTAGCAAGGATGCATTTAATTGACATAAAAATACATAAAAAAATTTACAAAATATTTATTTTTCACATAAATTATTAACGAATAATTAATAATGAATAAACGAGCATTAACGAATCCTGAAAATTTTTTTTTTATTAAAATTACCACAAAAATATCAAGTAACGCTCAACCGATATTAATGAGAAATGTTTCTTGAGCACTAAATCAGCATGTTAGAATGCTTTCTGAAGGATCATGTGACACTTAAAACTGGAGTAATGACTGCTGAAAAATTCAGCTTTGCCACCATAGGAATAAATTACATTTTAAAAACATATTAAAATAGAATTTTAAATTATACAAATATTTCACAGGATTACTGTTTTTACTGTATTTCTGACCAAAAAACTGTGTTGAAAGAATATCTGTAAAACTGTTGAGAGAAGACACCTCTGGACCATGGCATTCAGTCAACAGTTCTCTCAGAATGACACAACTCCATTTATCATTTTTTGTCATAGAGCTATCATCGGCCTATGGCTGCACTGGGACAGGTGTGAATGCACAGATGTGTAAACTGACCCCTACCTTTTAACAACAGTCTTTGTGGACTTACTGGTCCCACGCAGTTGAGCACAATGATGCCTTGTTTGCACATGATGGCCAATAACTCTGGCTCAGGCTACATCTATTACAATAACCTCCACACATTTCAGCTCTGCTTTACCTGCAGACAAATGATGGAATGACAGAGACAGATGGATCTCTCTTCTCTAACAGCTCAAAATGCTGCAAAATTATTACATTTTATGTGATGCATAGATAGATAGATAGATAGATAGATAGATAGATAGATAGATAGATAGATAGATAGATAGATAGATAGATAGATAGATAGATAGATAGAGTGAGTGAGTGAGTGAGTGAGTGAGTGAGTGAGTGAGTGAGTGAGTGAGTGAGTGAGTGAGTGAGTGAGTGAGTGAGAGAGAGAGAGAGAGAGAGAGAGAGAAATAGAATCAGTTTAAAATCCTCGAGTGTCAGTACAGCCTATTCCAGATGATGATGGGATTGTCCAAACATTATGCCTTTAATCAACAATATTCTCAAACCCTGTAATCCTATTTGATAATCTCAATGGACAGAATCTGCTGAAGCTCAACTAATACAATGAGCTCACTGCCTCATGTCTAGCCATGACAGTAGGCAATTCAGTCTATACCTAACAATTCAGTCTATACCTAACATATGTGCATTTTAATTATATATATATATATATATATATATATATATATATATATATATATATATATAAAATTAACCCTACAGAATAACATATATGGTATTTTAGGGTTCCATGATACATTTTATTACTATGTTACTACACAGTCACACGTAGTCTAATATAATTGCATTGTTATAATTTAGCATACACATGATGTACAACGTATATGTTTTTTTTTTTTTTTTTGTGGTGCTACTTGTAAATAGACTACTTACTATTCGGTTACTAATATTTTTTCTGTTCTGTTTCAGGTAATTCTATTATTTGTGACATGTGCGCTTCAATGTTAAGAACAATAAGGCTGAAAACTGAAAACTACAAACACAGAGAGCGTCAGCTGCCTGAATGAGTGCTTTTTCCAGTCAGTCGTGGTTTCGTCCGTATACAGCTCTTTGTAATGTCCCTCCGGGACCCTCGGTACACATCGGTGAAGCCGTCGCTCCGAACTCTATTGGCTATGACACGGTACGGTCTTTCGTACCGTCGCTGTGTCTGTGATCTGCGCGCGACGCAAAGACAGACGAGGTCAGTGCGGCCGCTGCTGCTTCTCTGCTGTCACTGTACAGCATCAGTGCAAAATACTGACGTCCCGTGGATCAGATTGAGTTTCTGATAGGTGTACCTAAACCATAAATCCCACTGTTTGTGGGTGCAAATGCTAGAAACTGTCACACAATGAAGTAGAGAGCCATCTCGTGCTCGAAAGGTGATATTACCACAACAGTTACACAGGGGAGGGGGCCAGTATATTTTGTGACCATTAACATGTGCAAGCAAATATATTTATATACTTAGCAATAAATTACATTTGAATAAGTTGATAAATTGTAAGAATCCAGTCCGTTAGTGACTGAATTAACGCTGATTTGAGGAAATCATAGTCCGACTACTTGTGAAAATGCTTCTATTTATCAATTAAACAAAAATTGTCTATTTATGAATACATTTTTATTACAAATTATTATATTTCAGACCTTTGGCACCAACTGTACGGTTTTGTTTTTAATGATTCACATATTGTATAATTAAATTAAGCAATATGAATTATTTCAATACATAGCCTACTTTGCATTAGTCACATTTCAAAATCACGATAATGCCTCTTAGTCAGGCCTGTGTCACTATAATATTTTTTGCTGTGCTGTGAATCTTAAAGTTTCAATTGGAGCGAAGTTGCTATTGGATCCTGAAATGAAATGAGCTATTGAGTCAGTCTGTGGGTGTGTGTTTCTTAAGAGAAATTCTCCTACTTCACCATGGGCTATATTATGTGTGCCGAATCCATTTACTGCTTGTCATATACTCTACCATACAGAGGTCCAATCCAATATTATTACTGACAGAGCTATACAGCATAAAATATATATATAAAAACTCATTTACAGCCATAATTCAGAGATCATTAACATTCAACATTACTTGGAGAAAAAAAACATAAACACATATAATGAAACAGCGTTTTGGTTCTGAGCATATTAAAATATTTAAAATTAAAATATTCAAACTCCTGAATGATGGATTTGTTTCTTATAAACGCAGCTTTTCATTTCACAAGATATTAATTGATAGATTGGAGTCTTGTGAATTACTCATGAATTACTGTGACGTTTTTTTATCAGCTGTTCAGACTCTTATTTTGCCAGCTCCCATTCGCTGCAGAGGATCCATCTGTAAGCAAGTGAAGCAATGAAACAAACTCATCTACATCTCGGATGGCCTTTACGGGGAGTAAATTATTAGCTAATTGTATATTTTGAGAGTACTATTACTTTAACAATGTACCCATTTATGCTTAATTTGTTCATACTATATTAATTTCAGTAATTATTGCCCCATTGAAAAGAGACAAGTCAAAATAAAAACATAAATACAAAAATAATCATGGAATGTAGTGTCTTGGAGTACTAAAATTGACGAAAAAAACAAAATGACTGGCTCCAAATGCAGTTATTTCAATGTTACAGTTATTGATTCGAAGAACAGCAGTGGTATATTAAGACTATCTGTAACAAGTGGTATATTAGGATTATCTGTAATGTTCAGTTTTTTTGTACCATTATTAAATATTTTATACAAATTCATTTATGCATTAGGAAGCCCCGTGTGATTTGTATAGTCTCACTAAAGCAGTATTTCTTAAGGCCAGTCTGGTAATGTGCATTAGTGCATATTATCTCAAGAGGAATACTGTTGTTTATCATCGGAAAAATGTTACTATTAAGAAAGAGTTCCATTTAAAATAGCTTAAAATAGCTGTTATAATCCATCAGAAGACAGCCACTGTACGAGAGCGTCCACTCCCCGTCGTACAGGTCCAAAGTAAAAGTCCACGTTTTGTGAGAAGTCGACACACACATTTGAGTATGCCTCTCCAACGAGACAATAAAGAGCTGTCCCACCCATGCTAATCACCACGGTAACCAGACACAAGATGAGAAGGATGAGGCAAGAGTTTCTGGCCGACTCATCTGTATGCATGAAAAAGAAGAGCTTTGATCAGTCTCACATTAATGCAGAACAGAATCTGAAAACTCAAAGGCCCTGTGTGAATATTTGTTTACAATCATACCTTGATCGAAAGCATCTTCTGGCTCTCTAAAGCGGACTCTGGGCTTGGTTGAGTCTTTTAGTGGCAAGGCGTTCTCCGTTTCCTTGACATAGACTCTCTTCTTTAAAATGGAGACTAAGCCATATTTCTACAGAAATATTAGAATTAAAGCATGAAATGAATTAAATAAACTGTACAAAATCTGGTGCAAATTATTTTTAATAAACATGCACATAGCAAATTATGTAACAACAACCAATAACCACTAGGGGTCAGCATGTGCAATACCACAATGAACTGAACTGCATTTTTGTGATCAGACTCTAAAGGGATCCTTGGGAAAAAGAAGTACACTTTTAAAAAGAGCACTTCTTATGGAAATTATTCTTAAGAATATACTTAAGTGCGCACTAAATGTTATATTTTTAGATACATAACTAAATGTTATTTACAATTAAATGAAAATGTACTACTTTAAAATGTACTTGTATTTGAAGTACTTAGGTGCATCATTATATGTAATTTCATAACTATTTCTAAAATTAAAACAAGTGTACTTACATAAAGCATGACAAAAAAATATTAAAACGTGATCTAAAAATAACTAATTAATTTTATAAAAAGGGCTCCCTTTAAAGTGTTTATTTCATATATCTTTTTCATCTTTTTTTAAAATATACTTCTAATACTTAAAGCACACTACAAGTGCAGATTCACCTCATTTTAATTTCAAGGGATAGTTCACCTAAAATTAATATTCTGTTATGATTTGCTCATTCGAAATCTACTTTTACGATCTACTTTCTTCTATAGAACACAAAATAAAATATTTTGTCAAACGTATCAGTTTTTTTTTTTTTTTTTTGTCCTCACAGAGATGTTTTGGACCCTGTTGACCTTCATTGTATTGACAAAGAAAGTTGAAACTGTTTTTGAAATATTTTCTTTTGTGTTCAAAGAAGAAAGTCAGTCATACAGGTTTGGAATGTTTTTCTTTAAATTCATTCATTATGTTTTTTTTTTTTTCTAATATGGCTCATAGTATGTCATTATGTACAAATGAGTTTCAATGTTGTTGTGTCAAATCAAATCAAATCAAACAAAATTGCTTCAAATCTGTATAAAATAATTGTGCATAGCAAACAAACAAATAATGTAATCATCATTCAGTCAACGTGTTTGTTGATTGAAAAAATCAGTAACTTTGACACAGTTCTGGAGAAGGTTTATGCAGTCTGACTGTTATTTAAGACAACCACACCCAATGGCTTTGAGAAACCATACACTCCCTGAACGCTTCTTTATAAAATCCCTGCAGCTGGCTGCCATAACGCTATGGATGACATCACACTATATTGCTTTCACGAAACCCTGTGGCTAAGCAGACATGAAATCAGCTAGAGACAAAAAAAAGGGAAATCTGACCACGCCCCCAGCACTCATTATTAAAAATATAGATTTTAGCACATTAAAAGATATATCATTTATTTTTAAAAATACATATTGTCCTGTAAAAAAAAAATTTTAATCAGCATTTAATAATCATGGCAACAATATAATAATATAGTAATAAAGAACTAGAATATAATATAGTAAAGTATATAGAATTGTTATTATTATTAAAGTACCTGCCAAAAGTATGGAAACATTACAATTATTAATGATTTTGAAATAACTATCTTCTGCTCATCAAGGCTGAATTTATTTGATCAAAAAGTTAAAAAACCAAACAAAAAACTAATATTGTGAAATATTATTACAAATACAAAAAGTATATTAATATATTATAAAATGTAACGTTATTCCTGTGATGCAAAGCAGAATTTTCTTCACTACTCCATCACTTCATCACTAATCTTTTAGAAATCATTACAATTTATTTTACTCTCAAGAACCATTTCTGATTATTATCAATGTTGAAAACAATTTTGCTGCCTCATATTTTGTGTGGAAATGGTGATACACCTAATTTGTCAGGATTTCCTAATAAATATAACGTTTATTTGCATTTATCAAATATATTAGTTACATTTGTTCATGCATTTATTAAATAGAAATATGAAATGTCTTCACTCACTTTTTGTCGCTTTAATACATGATGAATAAAATTATTAATTTCTCTCTCTTTTTTAAATCTTATACAAATGTTTGAGTGGTATCATTGTTTCCACAAAAATATTAAGCAGCAAAACATAATCAGATGTTAAAAAAATAATCAGACATATTTATAAACATTTCTAATGATGAATGTTGTGTTCCCAAATGCGAGTAAAACAAAGCGGCTCAAACCGATCACAGCTAGCACTAACAGTGAATCCACACTAAACAGTACTGTAACAGCAGACATGTAGCACCTCAGACTACAGCCTATTGTATAATTACATCACAACCGTTGGGAATCTTATGACAGCACTAAGCAAAGTCACAAGCCCAGATTAATACATTGCATATTTAGGCCCTGAGGAATATAAATCATTCAGTAAGTGAATGGTTTGGAAAAACTGCAGCAGACGGATGGTGTCTCAACATGCTTATTTTTTTTTGCCCATGCTTAGGGCAGATGGTAATATGTAAGAGATTAACATCACGCCTACAGCGTCTTAACTCTTCTACCTGAAAATCAGCCACAGGAACCTGGCCGTCAACGACTGTGTCATCCTGCAGCTCCTCAGTCCAGCTCTCATCTTCCTCAAGATCTGCCTCTTCCTCCTCCTCCTCCTCCTCCTCCTCCTCGTCATTCAACTCACAGTCCTCTTCTGGCTCCTGTTCAGCTCCCAGCCATGAGCAGTCATCTGCCCGGTTTTCTCTCTCGGTAGAGTTCACTGAAGCTTGTTCTGGTTTTGATCTTCTGTGCTCTGACACAAGTGTTGGGCTGTTGTGTAGTCTTTTGTCGTCCATGTTCTGCAACAACAGACTGCTTTAATCTGACTCACAGAAACATAAACTGCACTGGTGGATAATACAATTTTTTTTGTATTAAGTTTTACCTTTTCCAAAACGAGGTTAGGTCTGAAAGAGGATAAGTAGAATTTGTCAAATTCATTTCAGTATAACAACTCTGTTAGATTTATTATTTGCTACATTTATAATATTTATGTAATATTTATAAAATATGTACATATAAATATTTAATGTATAATGATGCAACCTTTGAAGATAAGAGATACTTTCAAAAACATTAAAAACTACCTGACCTCAAACTTTTAAACATAAAAATTATCTATAAATTGTGTGTGTGTTTGTGTGTGATTTGTAAAATATTTATTTATTTTTAAATATCATTTGTAAATACTAATAAATACAGTATACACACTCCTTTAGAGAGAACTCAAATGTATATATTTTTTAATAAATACAATGGGGAACAGGTCAAAGTATTCTTAAACACTGCAATTAAGACTGAAGAAAAATACAAATTCATGTAATTTTTTTTATGTTTTTCCCTATAAATCAGTTTAACTTGATCTTGCTTGATGAGGCCTGGTACTGGCATGGATAAATATTTTAGGAAGGGGAAAATGCTGTCATTATTATTATTCTCTGCTTGCTTGGAGAGTCCTCGTCTACACCCAGTCTCACCTCTGGTGTGTTCTGCAGATATGACTCAACAGTTCCATATGTTCTCTCTCTCTGTCAGTTCCATTAGAGTTACTTTCGGTTTGGACGATGATTTTCCTCTGGGACTCTGAAACCAAACATATGGATTTGAGTCTTTGAAACTGATATTTCATGAAAAAAAATCTTTGTACCAGAAAAGCTACAGCTATGTGACATTCTTCAGGTTTCGTTTTCCACAGTCAGGCCTTGTTGAGTTAACTCAGATAAGAAGAGAGAGTCTGACCTCTGTACTTCAGTGATATTGGTGAAGTAACAGACTCACATGTGGTCTAGGCAATGGAGTACAGTTGGGAAATGAGCGATTTCCTGCGATCAAACCATACCACTGCTGTTTACTTATGAAGTATGAAACTAGCAATTCAACTTACAGGAGTCTTACAAGATAAAACAATGCTTTAGGAAATTCCTTCACATGCAAACAATGTGACCTCCCCTGGTTCAAGTTACTTCAGGAAATATTTTTTCATAGTATCATACATAATCATCTGGCATCCTTACCCCATTCCTTTTGTATGGAGGCCAGATTAGACAGCAGTCTTTCATGATACAGCTTCTCTAGATGGAGAAACTCCACTGACCACTGATCTGAAATGTGCAATGCTTAAAGAAACCATATATAAATAAACGTTGATAATAATAATTACAATAAATAATAAATGTTTCTTGAGCACCACATCAGCATATTACAATGATTTATGAAGGATCATGCGACATTTAAAATGATTTATTATTAAATTATTTTCAATTGTAATAATATTTCCAGAATATTACTGTATTTATGATCAAATAATGCAGCCTTGGTGAATATAAGAAACTTCTTTCAAAACATAAAAAAAATGGTACCAACACCAAACTTGAATTTAATAAGACCATATGGTGACAATCATAAAATAAATCCTTCTTTCGCTATTTCAAATTAATAAAAAATCTATCAACATCCTTCCTTTTGTGCAAAACCCTAAAAGTCAGCATGGAAAAAATCATTACGCTTGTCCTGGTCACTATGAAAACAGCTTCAACAGGGACCATTTAGTGATAGAAAGGGAAGTCAAAGAGGAAACAGACAGAAATCAGATGATTACAGTGACGGATTTACTATGTAAAAAGGATACAGTCCTTTTCAAGGAAGTAGCCCTCCGCTATCTGGAATGGAAGGAAAAATATGAGCAATTAAAATATAATATCTCCTTACCACATTTATCTTCCAAAGACAGTTCATAAGGTTTTCAGCTGGTCAATCAAAGTATATTTCCTTTTAGACCTGAACCTAGAGTCTTGATTTCATTAGTTGTAGTGAGGAGCATCTTTAAAAGGACCGTTAACAGAATGAAACGATACTGCATGAACATGTGAATGAGTCTGACAGTGAGTGTGAACGAGAAGAGTCATGTGCAAAAAGTAACTGCTCTATCTTTGTGCATCTAATGCTCTCTCTTACATGGGGCTTCTATATTTAGTGTAATGCAGATAAAAATAAATAGTTTTCTCTTGTACTCTTGATTTTATCTAACAACAATAATCTCGTTGAGGAGCAATTTGCTCCCCCTATCATAAATCTACAGGGAGATTAAAAAAAAAAAAAAACTCCAGTGAGCACATTTCAGTAGTTTGTCTTGTTGACAGATCTGATTATAAATGTGCATGGTGTTTAGTCGATGAGTGTTGAAGATTATTTACATGCAGGATGCCCGGAAATGCTGACAAAATATAGAAAAACAAAAATAGATAGTTTTTGTACTACTTAAATCATGTTTTGGCTTAATTTATTCAGGCAGTTTAAAACAGAAAGATACTAAAGCTTGTTACTGACAAAAAAAAAAAAGTTATTGCTACTTTCTCTCACAATTCTTTTTTTTCTCACAATTTAAATCGCAAGATATGAGTTTACATCTGGAAATTCTGTTTGTTACTGCCATTAAATAAATTAAATGAATACATAAAAAAGATAATTTGCCATTTTTTTACTCAAATTCTTATTTCGCCTTTTTACAGATGAGAGATTATCTAACAACTCTGACTCTTTTTTTATTATGAAAATTGCAAGTAAACATCTCTTTATGTTGTACTGACTTTATATGTCACATTTCTAACATTTTATCTTGCCATTCTGATGTTATATCTCAAAATATTGTAAGAAAAAAAGTCCTAAATATAAAATTAGAATGGCATGAGTTACCTATAAAAAGTTGAAGTTACCATCTTTATTATTTTATTCCATGACTGAAACAGGCTTCTACATAAAGAGCTTAAAAGAATACGATTACTGCTTTTATTTCCTTAAAATAACCTAAACAAGAGTAATCTAGCTAATCTAGGGAAATTTGTGTAATTTATTAGTCAAACATTTGTCTGGTTAACAGCACAGGCATCATCCTCCTATTTTATTAACGATCCAGGTGTATCTGATGACAGATGCAGACACAAAATGCATATAATGCGCACTTCTATTAAAAGACCACAAGGTCTTTTCATGACAGTTTTTGTTTTTGGCTGTGGGCTTTATGTGAGAGTAACCTTTTTAAACTGCCAGTGCACGCACCTGGTGTAAGGAATGAGGGAGGAGCATGTGATCATTGTGTTCGACGAGGGACTGCAGTGAAGCCAGAAGAGCAGGACTAGGCCCAGGTGGTACAGTCCCAGAGTGACTGCCTGTACAGGGATCACACCAGGGGTGAATTCAGGAAATCTGCTGTTATTGCATACTTATAGCTTCAGTAAATCATCTATCCAGTACTTTTTCCAAGTCCAAGTTTCTGTTTAAAGATTTTATTAAACTACTTAATATCTCATGTGATTAGCCAGTACGTTAAAATGTAACCTTAAATAAATAGTGAGCCAAAATGACAATTCTGTCACTATTTGCTCATCCTTATATCAATGCAAACCTGAAAACTGATATTTTTTAAGGGAACACAAAATTATCATTTGCAAGAAATCTCAATCAGCTCTTTTCCATACACCAATGGTTCATAGTGCTTCCTCTCAAGCTCCATTAAAAACATCATAAAGGGGATCAATATAACTTGTGTGTTATTAAAAATATTTAAAACAATTTTTTAAAAGGAGTCTGTTATGCTCACCAAGGCTGCATTTATGAACAAAAATACAGTGAAAACAGTAATATGAAACATAATAACAATTCAAAATAACTGTTGTCTATTTTAAAATATCTTAACATTTAATTTATTAATTTGATGGCAACACTACATTTTCAGCAGCCATTACTTCAGTCTTCAGTGTCACAGAAGTTATTCTAATATGCTGATTTGGTGCTCATTATTTTGAAACTTTTGTGCTGCTTAATTTTTATGTGGGAGCCATGATACATATTGTTTCAGGATTCATTTATGAATAAAAAGTTAAAAAGAGCAGCATTTGTTTGAAATAAAAATCATTTATAACAATGTAAAAGTTTTTACTGCCATTTTGATGAACTTAATGCACCCTTGCTGATCAAAAAAGTATTAATAAAAAAAAAAGTCATATGTAAGTCATATGGACCACTTATATATATATATATATATATACAGTATACAAGAAAACAGTATGGTTATTCACAGCACCAGAATACTGCAATATAAAAGACTTACCATGATCTACAGAGCAGCTATGGCTCTTGATGCTTGTTGGAGACCTCTCTTCCAGGTTCTCTGAATTGTGTTTAACAGCTTCCTCAACCTCTGCCTCCAGCATTTTGTTCTGATTCTCATCAGAGGCCGTTAGGAAAGACGAAATGATGTCCTCTGCGGTCTGAGTTTCCTTCAATCTTACAGACTTCCTCATCTCGGACTTCTCCATAACTGCAAGGCAATCAATCACAAAGAAGATAGACAGTCATGAAAATTAATCTATATCTTCATAAGAATTCAAGAGGAAACATTTTAAAGATGAAGTTTTTCAAATTCTTTACCCTGCTTTTCCGTATGCTGTTCATATCTGCCATCAGTGACAATGCAAAACATTTACCATAAAATGAATCTTTCAGTTCAAAAGAATTCAGAGAGAAGACACAAGTAGGACAGGTTTGGTGTTGTTGAACATTTTTTCAAGCAGATCTTGGGTCTTACTTGAGGACAAACTTGTGAAGCTGTCAAACAGGGTGTCCTAACATCGAACCAATGCTCACTTCAGTTACTCCTGAAGCCGACAGTAAGTGCAAACTGACAGGTGTTATCAAAAAAAGAAAAAAAAAGAACGAGTTATAGCAGCAATGCATAATTCATGGGATAGGGGCTCTTGTCTTTCTCTCTGTCCAGGCATTCCGAAGGATGAGCAGTGAAACCAGAGACAGAGAGATTGAAAAAGGGTGGAGTGTGGATGAGTGTCCTCATTGTAAATAAAGTGTCACTGCCAGTGTGGTAACAGAACAGGGTGTATGATGAGCTGGAAAAGGCTGAAAGAAAAGTCGAGTTGTTTCTTGACACGACATGACCACAACTGGCCTGGGGTGCGTTTCCCGAAAGCATCGTTAGCCAACTATGGTCGCAAGTTCCGTCGTTACCAACGTAGTTCAACGATTCGGTGTTTCCCGAAACCATAGTTCAAACGAACATTCGCAAATTGCATCGCAAACTTGTGTCGTTGGAGCGACAGCTCTCCACCTGTGGTTAGAGGCATAGTTCGTCGTTAGTTTGCTGTGTCGACGTCGTTGATTGCGCCGCACCTGGGCTATGTTCTATTCAGAGTTATCGACCCTATGCCCTAATTCCTTTAGACGATTTCACCATCCACTTTTAATGATTTAAAAGAGTTAAAGTTGTGGTTAAATATTATTACCTAATTCGCCTTCTTTATTTTTATTACAAATGCAGTTTGAAACTATATAGCAACGCGGCCCTCGCAATTATTCTCCCTTCGAAGTGCCCTCTGAAAGCATTAATCATGCCTATTGGAACACAGACGCATCGTTTCGTTTGTGCGAAGAAACGGTGAGTTTGACGATTGAGTTACCTTTGTAAAAACATTCCAAAAGACATATTTGTCATATAACAATATTGGTAAAACAAGTGTGTTAGAGGTTTTCACTTATATAAATGTTAACACTCAAATCAAAGTAATTTTATAGTAAATGAATGTACCAAAATAAAGTAACAAAAATGTATAAATATGTGAGAGATTTTGTTGTTTTTACAGAATTATAAAATAGAATCTCTACAAATGTGTTTGTGTATGTACGTATATATATATATATATATATAGAGAGAGAGAGAGAGAGAGAGGGAGAGAGAGAGAGAGAGAGAGAGAGAGACAGACAGACACACAGTATAGACACTGTTTGCAAAATTATTTTTTTGTGCGTGTTTTTAAGTGTTCATTTAATGCATATCAGCAAATAAACCAAATATTTAACAGATGTTATGTCAGATTAAATAAATGGTTTAAACTGCAATGGTGGCTGGATGCTGCACAGGTGACAGGAGGTATGGGTGAAAAAGATATCCTGTCTCCCAGCAGCCAGCTATCACCAAAGCCATGCATCCTCTTCAGCCAGCTGCAAACTGCAGAAGTGGCCCACACAAAAGAGTAATGTGTGCTTCCATCACCCATCCATCAGGCCATCACCCACCACCTCCAGAAATATCCAACAGCATAATAATGGAGTGTAGTTAACAACTGAATTTAAAGCAATGTTTCTTCTTATTGCCCTCTGAAGATATGAAGCCTGATGTTAGAGGACCAGGCAGGAGGGGGCCTGATGTTGAAGGGCCAGACTGGAGAGGGCCTGATGTTGGAGGGCCAGACTGGAGAGGGCCTGATGTTGGAGGGCCAGACTGGAGAGGGCCTGATGTTGGAGGGCCAGACTGGAGAGGGCCTGATGTTGAAGGGCCAGACTGGAGAGGGCCTGATGTTGGAGGGCCAGACTGGAGAGGGCCTGATGTTGGAGGGCCAGACTGGAGAGGGCCTGATGTTGGAGGGCCAGACTGGAGAGGGCCTGATGTTGGAGGGCCAGACTGGAGAGGGCCTGATGTTGGAGGGCCAGACTGGAGAGGGCCTGATGTTGGAGGCCTGAACTTTGAAGGCAAAGGCCTGGTTGATACACATGTATACCTCCAAGGATCCTTCCATTGCAACAGGCCCCAGGATGGCCAAAACTTTCTCTTCCTCTGAGGGAGAGGAGGAACTGCATTGATACCCCATCAGTCTTGTTTGCTTCCCTCTTACGTGCCGTGGCCCTCCGTTTTGTCACAATTGCGAAGTCCCTTCATTATTCCTGACTTCTGGGCTTTGTTCGTATCCATAGCCAGCATTATTTGTTTTTGAGTGATTTCTGCACAGATTTTATTTTTGTCAGCATTTGTAATGCTGTTTTGCAGCTTTGAAAATAGCTGGACTTAATTATTTTCACCCTCCTCCAAAAGAACTGTAATTTCATGCTTTGAAAATTGGGGTTTTCGGCTAATTTTCATTGACACATGGCAGAATGGCAAGGAGACTTAAATAGGAAAAATTTAGCACAATAAGCATCAGGTGTCCACAACAGTACACCACAGTTAAAAAAAATAAAATAAAATTGTGGTTAAGTAGCCTATATCAGCATTAGCTAAATAGCCTAAGAAATAGTATGTATATGAAATTGTGAAATTATTGACATTGAGATCAGAAAAGAGCAAATTTTTAACTCCGTGTGTGTATATAATGTATTGCAGAACAAATGAATGATTCGTTATTACTCGACTCCTACGTAACATCATTTCAAAAGCGTAATTAGTCGAAGAAAAGATAAAATAAAACCAAATTACTGAAGGTGGCGGTATGTGCTCATGTCTCCCGTCTGCCATTAGATCGAAGAAGAAGAAGAACGACGGCTCAAAGCAGCGTAGTTTGAACGATGGATCTGCGACACAGGTACTATGGTTTCGGGAAACAGTAGTGACTAGCTAGTTGATTTCTTTAAAGATGCATCGTACTTAGGTAGTTAAACCAGCGAGTTGCATCGTTGTACGGGAAACGCACCCCTGATCGGTGTCAAGATGAACCCTTATTAAGGCGAGACACTGCAGGTGAATAGGGCAAAAAAAAATAACTAATAGTTATCACCTTACTTACCCAGTTGATTGATTACATTGATTATTGCAAACATTTTTTGTATTACAAGTTTTCAAAAATGTTATGTTTAAATATGCAAATGAGGCATTATTTAATGAAATATGTGCTAATTTGCATAAAAGTCTAGTACAACAATCTGAACACTAGATGAAGTCAGTTCCAAATTTCTTTGTTTAATTTTTTTGACATATTAGAGTCAAATGTTTTTACAGAGGGAATTCTGGTTATCTTTTTTTTTCACTCCATAATTCATAATTCAGAAAATACTTTGAACAGCCAGAAAACAATATATTTTCACAATTTTGGGGGGAATAAAATGTTGTATATAATCAAGGAAAATGTATATGAACAAATCCCTCTGTAAAAATCTTCAGAATATAGACAGGAATAAAAATGTCAAGTTTGGTGTGTGTAAGTGCTACTGAAGTGGAGATTTAAGGCTCAGTGTTGAAGAAAAAACTCATTTTGAGAAAACGGCCTTTAAAAATATGTATTGTAATTGAAATCTATTGACACAAACAGATAAAGTGCTATAAAAGAAACACTTAACAGTGTTTTTTGGATGTTTTCCTTCCACTAGTTTGAAAAAGCACTTTATGAAAAACAAAAAAGCCCAAAATCTCAAAATTGACAGGTGCTTGAAAAAACAGTGTTTTTGCCTGCAGTGTCTCACCTTAAAGCGGAGTGTGAACATTTCACAACAGGCTGAGCAAATAATAAGACATGCTGAGAGTGACACTGTATCTAATGCAGCCAGGGGGCAACAGTTTTGTTTGCACAAACTGTGCAGAAATATATAGTATTGAACAAATTGCTTAATATACTATGCATGCAGACTTTACAGATTGATTTAAAGTTTTTGAAAGAAGTCTCTGATGCCCTCTGATTTGTTTGATCAAAAATACCAGCAATACCCGCCCCCCGCCCCCCCCCCCCCCCCCCCCCCAAAAAAACAGTAATAATGGAAACTATTATTATGAGTTAAAATAACTGTTTTAAATTTTAATACTTAAAAATGTGATTGTTCCTGTGATGTGATTGTTCCTGTGATGAATTCTCAGCAGTTTATTATCAGTGTTGAAAATATTATTTTTGTGGATTTTGTTTCATTTATTTTTTTTTTTTTTGATGAATATCAAGTTTCAAAGAACAGCATTCTCTTGAAATAAAAATATTTTGTAACAATGTAGGCCTACAAGTCTTTACTGTCACTTTAGATCAATTTAATGTAGTAGACAGCAAAACTGTAACTTAAAGTACTTTACTTTAAAATTTTTGTTGTTATGGAAACAATTCTGAATTGTTTATATTGAGGTACCATGTAAAAATGGCATCATTTAATACAACTGCAAATATGAAATATTTTGTATCAAAAGGTTTTTTGTTGTAGTTGCTGATTTTAGTTTTGAGTGCAAATCACATTCACAACTTTTAGAGTGCACTATACCATGAATTATCATAATTTGACAGGCAAAGTGATTAATGTGTCCAATAACCTGCTAAGTTAGATGTCAGGACATGCCTATATTAAACAGCAGTCAGGTGTTCGCATGCCTGAGGAAAATATTAAATAAATAATATACTAAATCACAAACTTTTTTGAAGAAAAGTAAAGAAAAAAGAAAAGAAAAGAATGTGTTATTTGTCACTTTGAAACTTGTTGTTTATTGTATTCCAATTATTCGACACGGTTTGCTAAATTATTAAACGTAAATCCAAAAGATTTATAAACCTAGCATCATAACATGGACTGGTGAATTTGGAACATTTAGTTTAGCATATAGTGCGCACAAACAGTCCACACATGATTGATAGATAGTGCAGGGCGCGTGCTGTAACCCTTTCACAGCGTCCTACCCTTTAACACTGTTTTATTTCAACCAGAACCATTCAAAACGAAAAACAGACACACGAGTCGCTGAAATATCCGTGTCGTACTTACGGTTAGTTTCTGTAATGATGCTACAATAGTCCGCATCTGTAAACGCGTGCACGCGCAGCGTCCATATCTGTTCCCAGAGCTGCTCAAGCAGAGAGCACAGACCCCTCTCTGTCTAACACAGACCGATCTGCAATCAGTTTCGATGCCCTGTCTGTCTCTGCATCTGTGCAGTTGTTTACGATCCAAACAGGGGCGTTTATTTTCAATGTTTCGGTCTCTCTGGGTGTTTAGTGCCACCCATCGGTTCATATGGAGCACTGAAATATGTTTTGGAAAGAACATAAGAACATAAAGGCGCCTGTTCATTATAAAACACTTTCAGGTGTCTCAATTATCATTTATTATTTACCAACAGAATGTATGAGAAATATAACTTCATACATGATAAGTAAGACCTTAATCCAATTTTATATTTAGTCTTGTCAGGTGCACACTAGGCCTGTGTTTTTTATAAACATATAAATTTTAAATATAAATTCTTATATAAATCTTATTTTACTTGCATTTTAGACTGATGACTGAGCAGTCTTCAACAACTTCACAATATCTAATAATGTTATAATAAGCAGTGTGAACTCATCCGACTATCTCCTTCAGTCATTATGAATCACTCATAATCAGCAACAACAGGAACAAGTCTGTTTGTGTTCTGTTTCAGTAATCCATCAGCTTCACATGCAACGCTATTCAAAATATTTTCAGAACTCCTTCTCCAAAATATAAATAAACCATTGGCTGACATTACAGCTTTGAAATGGACGTTAGAATATGTAGGAATTTGAGCAGAAAGTAAATGCAACCCTTGAAACATGGAGTCATTATGGTGGGCTGCTGCAGTCTGGACTGTCTCTGACTGTATAATAGGGTAGTTTTTATCTGCATTTCATGTCAGCCGGGTAATATGTGTTGTGACAGCACAATGAGCTGATCAGTAGACTCACTGCAATATGTCTGAATGTTTTAGTAATCCTCTGTGAAAAACAAACCACAGATTTAATGTCTATTCTTTTTTCTTCTTCTTTACCTTAGTATTTCTAGTCTGATGATTACAGTGGCTATTAATTTTGTAAATATATGACAAAAATTTCATTGAAAAAAATTACTTAAATACAAACAGTGCATCATAACCTTTTATTAGCGCAAACAGGATCACATTTACAATAAACTTACAATAAAATTGACTTGCAAATTACGTGCTCCTAGAGCAACAAAATATACACTTGGTGTTAAAAATGACTTCTTTACAGTGTTTTAATCACCTTGAAGGGACTCTTGAATTAACTCAAAAAGGTGACTCTCAGTAAAAGTTGCTTTTATTAAGGAAACTGTATCCCCAAATGAAGGACCTTTTTTTTTTAACCCTGGCTAAATAACTTTTTATTTCACATCAGCCATTGAAAAGGTATGGATGTAAATTTGCAAAATAAAGCCCGTTACTGTGTAAAACAATAAGGTGCTAGTTGTGTTGTTTAACAATAGATCAATTGCAAACAAAATAGTGCTTGAGAAAGATACAAATTAGATTTTAAAAAAATTTTAACAGATGGACCAGCAGTTATATAGCTCAAATGCTCATTGCATGCTATCCTTCTTGTGTTAAATATGCATAAGAACATAATTTACAAAGGATTTATAAATGTGCAGCGTGAAAGCTTGAACCCTGACTATCCAGAATTAAAATCTGAGCAGTGAAAAATAAAACTACACTGGGTTAACAATTTCAAGTCAGAAAAGCTCTTATTAGTGCTTCCAAGTTCAGACACTGGTCTGCAGTCCAATATGTTGTTTTGACCTTCACAATGCTAAAGCTAACCATACAAACATTGACAGCAAATTAGATTTCAAGTAAAGCCTGGTCAGCATCACAAGCTTTTTTATAATGTGATGATATTCAGACAGTTAGAGGATTTGTAAGGAGCCCCTCAATTGACATGAAGATAAATGAGAAGGAAGAAAAAAAATATTTTAATGCTTTTGTGTTCCCCCAAGAAACGCTCGCTCACAAAATTTTGTAATGGAAATATGAAACATGAGGTCGGAATGCAAAGTTTCTCGGAGTGGAGGCCACAAAAACATTCTTCCTCCCTTCCTATTTTTTCCATCACAATGTCCCCCAAGTGGCTCCGTAAATTTACACACATATCATTTAATATATTGCATAACAAGTAAAAGTGATCATCTAAGATCTTGGCATGCTATATTCCTAAAAACACTACATGATCTACCGTGGGCAGATGCCGCAACTTTTGTCTGCACTTGGGTGTAACGTTAAAGCTGGTGACCATCAAGACATGCGCTTTACAGAGGTTAACTTGACGCTCTAGCCCTTGAGTGACTTGCTCCAAAGCCTCTAAGTGCTCCAGGGAGTCTACCTCAAACGTTTGCCATAAGTCAACTGCAAAATACATCACACAAATAGCATAGTAATTATTGATAGGACACAGTATGGACTTTAAGCAGAACCATAAACAACCCTACAGTTTTCTATCCTACTGTAGTGCTTAAAAGTGCTTAATGTACATATGAAAACATGTTAACCCTTACATTCGCGGGTCCATTTTCCAGGGTCCAACATCAGATGATGCTTGGCATGTTCCAACTCTCGCCTGAGAGCATTATACTTGAGCCTCACCTCTGCTATTCTCTGCTGTCGATGCTCCAGGAATTTCAGCTTTGCACTAAAGAGGACTATGCCCTGAAAACGTGGATGACAAAATGTAAGTTTGCCTACATATAAAATGTGAGTCACCCGAGATTTGGCCTATCATTACACCACAGGTTTTTCAGTAATATTAGTTTTTTCTATAACACATTTCATATACAGTCTTTTAAAACAAACTCAAACACTATATTCAGCTATCTTCAGTCTAATTTAAATCTTGACCCACAAAGCCATCAAATACACAGATACACTTATTTACACACTGTGAAATTTATTTAAAACAGTACGATCATGACTGCGAACTACAATGAATGTGCAACTATACATTTTACTCTGCAACATAAATTAAAGTGAAAAATAAGAACACAAAAAGCAAAAAAAAAAAAAAAAACATTTTTAAGAGCATACATTCCTAAACATACAGGTTTGGTTTTGTGATAACAATATTGTTTTGATTAAATTAAGCACAATTTGAGAAAAAGTATCTTTACTACTTTAAAAAAGAATTGTATTTGAATCATTGTATATAAGAGAACACAGCATTTTGTGAAAATTTCCTGGATGTGTACAATACATTGTTGAATGAAAACTGAAATAAATAGTTAAATGAAAACTATACAAATAACACATTTGAAAAACTAATGTAAAATTTTTCCTTAATTTTCAACAAAAAGCATATTCTTCAGAAATAGTAAAAAAAATGTATGTATAAACAATGTAAAATCACATGTATTCTTAATCAGTATTTTGTTTGGGTCAGAGTTAAAAAAAAAACATGGTTTTAAGTTTTGAGAAATTAGTCTCAAGACTGGAATACACTACATGACTTTTAAAATTATTATAAACAAACTCTGACTGCTTTGAGAGTTGCCAACTAACATTCTCCTCCAGACTGCAAATCGGGACAAAAATCTAGGTGAAAGCTGTGTAAGATATGCCAGCCTTTACTTATAGACAACAGTGTTGCAAGTCAAGTTAACTGGCTAAATAACAGATTTTGTGTCTAAGTAATTCAGAAAACTGTAAGAGTTGAATCAAGCACTACCAATTTAATGGACTATACAAAGACAGCAGTTTGTAAATGAAATACAAAGCAGACAGACGATTTTTTTCATTGACACATTTTGAACCTCACCTTGTTCCCTGCCCCACCTCTCTTCTGTACGCCATCTACATTATCAATCTCATAGACTTTAATTTCATAAGAGTCGGAACCACCCCGATCCACCCGGTGCGTTTTGGGCCCACTGACGGATCTCTTCAGCGACAGGAGGTTGTCTTGGGATGGACATCTTAGACTGGCCCCTGTGGACAAAGACAAGTGAAATCCATACTGTTTTTATGCCACAATGCATTGATTTAAAAAACGTCCTTACCTATGTTGGTTCTTTTCTTGGTACTTCTCATGCCTTTAGTAGCACCGAGCGAGCAGGTCTGATCGCTGATGGAGTTGTGCGTTGAACTGCTGCTGACAGTAGCTTCACTGTCTCTAAGCATGCTTTCATAGCCGCTACTGACCATACTGCCCCTGTTATAGAGTAAAGCTGTTTTACACATGGCAGGAGGCATCTCTCCACTGAGAACACTGGTGGTATCACTGGCATGGCCGCTGCAATGGTGTGGTGTTCGTGGAGCTGTGATCCGGCTATACGGGGACGGCACTGTGTGAACAAAAGGTTTCATGGTCCCCAGTTCCTCACATTCATCTAAATCAGACCCACCTTGACTAAAAGCAGAAAGCGAGTCTCTACTGTTTCTTAAAAGCTCAGCTCTTCCTTTCCGGACTGCATTGGGTGACTTCAAACCACCGTTGTCTTGACTTCGGGATAGGGAGAGTGTAGACCAGCAGCTTTGGCTGACTGGTGCGCCATTAGGAGAAAAGCTTGAGCTCCTGTTGATTGAGTGTCTAGTGGGTTTTGGGGACAAGATTGGCATCTTGTGGATCTTCGAACTGGGCATGAATTTATTAACTGATGTGCTCTTAGGGTGACCGTTTTTAAATGGCCGGGTTGCATAATTGACATCATGCATTGGAAAGAACTGTGGAACCCTCCCTAGACTCTGACTAGCTCGACACCTTACGAAGTCCTCAAAGTCTTCTTTAAAACCTAGAGGGCTGGGTTGAGCTGAAATATAGTCTTCATCTAAAAGGCCTTTCCGAGCCATATCGATAAAATCAGTCTCTTCGAGGAATTTGCTTTTAAGTCTTGAGCTAGAATGACTTTCCAAGCTTCCTGTTGAGCGCCCGCTCTTACTATGATCCCAAGTTTGGCTCCTGCTGGATAATGTTTTCAGTTTTGCATTGAGCAACTTGCTGCTCTCCTCAAAATTTGATTTAGTGTTGGTCTTAGTTTCAGTAGCCAGGTTTAGCATTGCACTTCCTGCTATTCCAGATTCGTCTTTCCTCTCTTTTCTCTTGAGATTAGGACTATTTGTTGACGTTGATGGCAAATTGTCTTTGGTCCATTCCACAAGACTGTCTTTCTGGGTATACTGTTTCTTCTCATAAGTTTCTCTTGGACTATGTGGGTTCTTTTGTTCTGTTTTCATTTGAGGGACATCCTTGACATCTTTTTTGTTGTTTTGGCACATCCAACTCTGCTCAGGTTTAAATTCACAAGCATATTTTCCAGACTTGGAGACCTCACAGGGGGGGTCAAGTTTAACAATGGCTCCTTTAGGTATCTCCTTCACATCTTTAGTCAGGGCCACCTCAGGCCAAGTATCATGCTGCGGCAGGTTTTTAGAATCAATGAAGTCACTTGCCTTGTCAGCATGAGCATTGGTTTTTGTGTGTTTCACAGCTCCATCTGATGAGGCCGTGGAGACTTCATTCTCTGAAGTCTGTGCATTAGAGTTGGAACTATAATAATTTGCTATTTGTTCTTCACCTATGCTGCCGATAATCCTGACAGACTGACTTCCTGGCGTTAGAGCCTGGAGAGAGTGGGACTCATGAATACTTAATATTTGTGCCTTTCCTTGCTCAGTGGCCCCATTTATTGTCACCTCCTCAACCACGGAATACACAAGCTCATCATGTCCATTAAGATCCAGCGGCTTCTGAACAGTCACAGTGATGGTGGCCCGCATCTCTCTCTGTTTTTTTCCTGTACAATTTGAAATGTCTCCATTCAAAAAGGCAGAAACAGCCGGTGGTGAGCTCGAACTAGAAGATAGGGATGATGAAAAAGAAGAGGATGAGGTAGATTTCTGAGAACTCTTGCCGATGGGAGAAATTCGAGTCTGAGATTGCAATGTGGAATCATCCAATAATCTCATTTTACCTTGGTCTTCCAATTTCAAAGATAGTGCAGTGGGCATCACATTCGTTATTTTATTATGAAGCTGAGATTTGCTTGGAGATTGGCTAGACAGCATGGGATCGATCGGTTTGACGATATCTAACTGTGACGGACATTTCTGAATAATCGGAGAACTGGCGGTACTTGGAATTTCTTCACTGTTGTGAATTATCGAAAATGCTTTTGAGGAGTTTCCTTGTCTGGTGCTATTGGATTCTCTGTTGTTTGATGCTTGAATGTCCAATGAATTGGATTGCTTCTTGGTATGGCTTAAGTGAGGTAATTTGCTCAAAGTGTTCACTTCCTGATTTTTGCATTGATCCAATTCTGTTCCATCTATGTTTCCCAGTCGATTCTGGAGTTCTGCAAATGTGTTGCACTTCAGACACTCAAAATCTGATTTATCTAGCAATATTGTAGGTGTTGCCTCTTCTTTAGCCTTTTCTTTTGATATCTGCTTCATGTGATTGTCAACTGGTGGAGAGATTTCACAAAACTTCATCAACGAGAGCTTCTTGGACTCCAGTTTGCTCTTGAATAAGGAAGGAATAATAGGCAAAACCTCTCTGCTTCTATTTGTAACTTCTTTATCTAGGAGGCCAGAAGGATCCACGGAACTAATGGTATCACAAGACTTATCACTCCCAGGGTAAAATGCTGGATCACTAGAGAAACCAGGAGAGGAGAGATCTTGATCCAGCGTCCCTGTAGATTGGAATCTTAGCTTAGTGGACTTATTACATTTCCTCTCGTTGCCCAAGCTTCTTCCTCCAGGTGAGCTTGAGGAAGGTTTCTGATGAAAAAAACAAGCAAAAATGCAAAAACTTAACTCAAATTCACAGATCTTGAAAAGTGGAGAACATGTCCATAAATCAAAAAATAAATAAACGGACATGTTATAATTTATATGAGATATATAAGATTTATATAAAATGTAAAGCATGGTCTAAATGAACAGAACCTGAAAACTGGTGAGTATGTCTATAAGTATACCCTTATCTTCTTTTTCTGACTTCGCATCCGAGTCACTGTCTGCATCGTACAAAGGCTTTCTGTAAGGTCTTCAGACAAGGTGGATATATGGGCAATAATTGTAGTGGAGCAGTTGACATTGCTCAGAGAGTCTTGCAAAAGCATTGCTAATTTACTTCCCCTGTAATGAAGAAATTATCACTGATAATTAAATGTACTTAAATGCTTTTTTACTTAAACTACTGTGCTTTATTTTCATATACTATTAGTAATTTCCTACATTTATAAGTGAGATATACATAGTCATACCTATTTGGGACGTTATTATGCCTGTTGAGATTGGCTGTGATAAAGTTTCCAAGTTCAGCGAGGCAGACTCCACAGTTGCTTTCTTCCCTCTCCCCCACACAGCTCCCTAAATCAATCAGGCTCAGCTTGCTTTGATCCACATTCACTGAGGAAAGTATATATTTTAATAACACCAGACATTTAAAAAAATAATAGTTAAGAAATACAAATAACTTTAAGAAAAAGGTCGTATCATAAACACAAAACAGCCATTTGAAATATGCTAAAAATAGAAACAAGTATGAAATTTCACTCTCCTGGATCTGTATTGTGTGAGAAATGTAATCTAATAGGCCTTTGTATATCAAGATCTGTACTGAGAATCTGCTCATATCTCTATATTTGAGCCATGAAAAAGCAACTGAACTCACTCCCAGATTTAGTGCTGCTTCCTATGTGCTGTTGGCGAACATGGAGGGTGAAGAACATGTGACAACAATGTGGTGGCCTCCCTCCACTGTCCACCATCCCACTGCGAGATGCAAGAGCTGCATCTAGTAGGAAAGCTGCTCTTTCTGGAGTTGGAGCATTAAGTACACTGTGGTTGTAAGGCTGGAATTAAGATAGCAGAATTCAATAATGAGACTCTAAAGTAAATGAACAATGAACATATCAATGAGTATGTATTACATTTGTATTGATTGCTCATGAATATTTATTAATTTATAAATGTCATGCAAAGCTTTGTTTTAAGGAATATTCTGGGTTCAGTATAAATTAAGCTCAATCAACAGTATTTGTGGCACTATGTTGATTAGATTATCACAAAATGTATTTGTGGCGCTTGTCCTTTTTATTATAAAAAGCAAAAACTTGGGTTACAATGGAAGTGAATGGACCAATCCACAAAACTTAAAATGCTCAATTTTCAATACAGTATAGCGAAAGATGCAAAGTTTGTGTGTGTTAACCTGATTTCATTTGATTAATTCTGTATTACAAACAATTTTTCAATGGCCATGACAATGGACCACCAAAAACCTAAAATAACTGTAAAAATGATGCTTTATATGGAACAAAAATTGACCCTGTTCATTTCCATTATATGGGCCTAACTTAAGCTGTTTAAAGAAACTAACAATGATTAGAAATAATTTGTTAAAGTCATCAACATTATGCCACAATTGCTGTAGACAGTGTGTAATGTGTGTGGTAACTGGAATATTCCATGAGCATTGCATAGGCTTGAATTCAAAGGTCCCCTGAAGTGCCTTGAAACAAGCAGCATTATTCTATGTGATGACGTAATTAAACTGAAACAGGAAGAGAGGGATGGACATATCGAGCAGTCCCGCCCTCTTTTAAAAACAGCCAATAGCATTTTGTTTATATCTAGAGTGACCAGAGCCACTGAGCTTGGTAAAGCCGCATTTGACTGCCACAGTCTACTGTAATAGATTACCCCCTAGATTCAATATGAAACTCTTAGTAAAACAAAATAGTGGTCTTAATCATGCTGCAAGCTTTAAATACTTACATCTTCTAAATGTGAATAGTCACTGTTTTGGAGCACACTACCTTATATATAACCTTAAGACTAACATATTGATACTAACACCCAAAAAATCATCCATCACCCAACTAACTTTGTAGGGAAATTTTCAAAGTAACTGTGCCCTCAGGTTGTAACACACTATTTTTTGTAAAGCTTCTTTTGAACAATAGTTGGAGCAATATGAAAAGTGATGCACAAATAAATGGAAATTAAGAATAACGTACAGTAGGGTGACCATATGAGCTATTTTCCCAGGACGCGTCCTTGCCAGGATTTCTATATACCCTAAAACATCAAAGTAGTTTGACCAATAACATGAAGGTGTGGTACATAATTAACCAGTCGTGGCGTGTGAGAAGGTGAGATCTACAGAGAACGATCAATCATCGATCATTGTATGACACCAAAGTACCAAGAGAGTGATTTTAATGCATAAGGACCCGTCTGCTCTGCTCTCTATAGCTCTTATGAATGTCATACAATGATCGATCTGGATCATTGTAAAAATCAGCCAAAATCTGGATATTTTAAGCAATATAAAAATCCTGGCAAGGATGCGTCCTGGGAAAACGGCTCATATGGTCACCCTAACATCCAGATAATAGAACAAAGGAAGTGTGATCAACACTTGCCTGTACTCCATAGACGGCGTCCTCTTTGAAGTAAGCATCTGGTTTATAGTTCATCTTGCAGTTGTCTGTGTCAACATCGGAGAGTAAATCTCTGATGGCATTGTTTTCCCCACAGACCTCTACAGCTGACACGGAAACTGAGATGTTTGCCCATGTCTTGTCTTTCTTTTTGTTAATGAGCTTGAAAAGCCAAGATATAGCACAAGGAATGACTCCAAGGCTTTGAGTGCAACCATCGTGTCCAATTATTGTGTAAGACATTCCTGTAAGCCAAAAAAAAAGAAAGTTAGATTGATATTTTTTAAATAACAAAACCCCATTTGGCAAACCCCTCCCCCCAGAATAAATTGTCTTTTAGATGAAAAAAAAATCACAAACTGAAATATGGTTAAATATGTGGTAAATTACTTTACAAACTGGGGTGTAAAATTTGTTGTGGCAATGTCACTACCAATTAAATGTAAAGCACTTTACTGGCAGTCAGGCATGGGCTGGTTTAAAAGATTTATGATGTCTGGCTGGGAGCCAAGGGCCGACTTGGAGGCTGGGTAATTCAATCTAGCTACTAGAGAATGATGTCATACTCCAAATGCCATGTAGAGACTTTTGTCATGATTTTGGGTGGATAACAACTAATAAGCTTAAAGGTAAATGACCTGTGATGACCGACTGTGTAGACTATATGCAGTCCCTTGAAGGAACAACGTTTAATCCACATTCATCGAGATACCCCACAAGTCACACACTGTGGCAAAAACATATGCGAATCTGGCCTTTTTTTTATCACCACCATGGGACGCAAAGAAATGGAAGCCTGTTTGCCTCAGAGTAAAAAAATGTAAAGATAATTGTGAAATTAAGTTTAAAATAAGACAAAGTCAGGCTGCAGCATATAAAGTCACAATTGTGCATTATGAAGATTCAAATATGAGAAATAAGGTTTAGATTTATGAGATTAAATGCAAGCTTTTAAGCTACACTGGGAGATGTATGAAGCTTTTTTTACTCTAAGTAAAACAGTCCTACAATTAAAACTACAGAGAATCATAAAACTAAGCATCCTATCATATATAATCTACTAAGACATTTTATTGGGAAAGAGACAACTGTTATTTATAGCATTTTATGTAAGTAGTTTATTATAAATATCTTATTGATTTCCGTTAAAAGCTATCAGACTTTCATCTTACTTTTTGGCCATATAAATAAAAACAACAGCGCAAAATTGCATATTTTTGTCCTGTTTAGGCCTCTGAATAAAATGGAGGAGTTATTTAAAAATGTTTTCAAGTTTGAGTACCATACTCTCACTACATCTGAACATATGAGCCATAAAAGTCTAATGTGTCAAATATGATACAAAACATAAAACACACACACATGCTATATATAAAATATTTTTTAAAAGTTCAAAAAGATCACTCACTTACCCACACTGGTTTGTCCAAAGCTTAGGATGCAACCATCAGCTCCTGCAAGCACACACTGGAGCACTTCACACAAGCTGTTCTCACAAACGTCTTCCTGAAAAATAATACTTCAGCTTGATTTTTTATGACAACACTGTTTCATCATTTGTCAGTTGAACTGTAATTACATGTACATTTTTCACACAGAATCTGTCTGCTGGGATGTGGAATTATTTATACAACTGTGCATCTAACACTGAGTGAAATCAGCTCGACTGATTGTACTGGATCAGAATATCTACAGGTCCTTCTCAAAAAATTAGCATATTGTGATAAAGTTCATTATTTTCCATAATGTAATGATAAAAATTTAACTTTCATATATTTTAGATTCATTGCACACCAACTGAAATATTTCAGGTCTTTTATTGTTTTAATACTGATGATTTTGGCATACAGCTCATGAAAACCCAAAATTCCTATCTCAAAAAATTAGCATATTATGAAAAGGTTCTCTAAACAAGCTATTAAACTAATCATCTGAATCAACTAATTAACTCTAAACACCTGCAAAAGATTCCTGAGGCTTTAAAAAAAAACTCCCAGCCTGGTTCATTACTCAAAACCGCAATCATGGGTAAGACTGCTGACCAGAAGGCCATCATTGACACCCTCAAGCAAGAGGGTAAGACACAGAAAGAAATTTCTGAATGAATAGGCTGTTCCCAGAGTGCTGTATCAAGGCACCTCAGTGGGAAGTCTGTGGGAAGGAAAAAGTGTGGCAAAAAACGCTGCACACCGAGAAGAGGTGACCGGACCCTGAGGAAGATTGTGGAGAAGGACCGATTCCAGACCTTGGGGGACCTGCGGAAGCAGTGGATTGAGTCTGGTGTAGAAACATCCAGAGCCACGGTGCACAAGCGTGTGCAGGAAATGGGCTACAGGTGCCGCATTCCCCAGGTCAAGCCACTTTTGAACCAGAAACAGCGGCAGAAGTGCCTGACCTGGGCTACAGAGAAGCAGCACTGGACTTTTGGACAAATTTTGCATGTCTTTCGGAAATCAAGGTGCCAGAGTCTGGAGGAAGACTGGGGAGAAGGAAATGCCAAAATGCCTGAAGTCCAGTGTCAAGTACCCACAGTCAGTGATGGTTTGGGGTGCCATCTCAGCTGCTGGTGTTGGTCCACTGTGTTTTATCAAGGGCAGGGTCAATGCAGCTGGCTATCAGGAGATTTTGGAGCACTTCATGCTTCCATCTGCTGAAAAGCTTTATGGAGATGAAGATTTCATTTTTCAGCACGACCTGGCACCTGCTCACAGTGCCAAAACCACTGGTAAATGGTTACTGACCATGGTATTACTGTGCTCAATTGGCCTGCCAACTCTCCTGACCTGAACCCCATAGAGAATCTGTGGGATATTGTGAAGAGAAAGTTGAGAGACGGAAGACCCAACACTCTGGATGAGCTTAAGGCTGCTATCGAAGCATCCTGGGCCTCCATAACACCTCAGCAGTGCCACAGGCTGATTGCCTCCATGCCACGCCGCATTGAAGCAGTCATTTCTGCAAAAGGATTTCCGACCAAGTATTGAGTGCATAACTGAACATAATTATTTGAAGGTTGACTTTTTTTGTATTAAAAACACTTTTCTTTTATTGGTCAGATGAAATATGCTAATTTTTTGAGACAGGCATTTTGGGTTTTCATGAGCTGTATGCCAAAATCATCAGTATTAAAACAATAAAAGACCTGAAATATTTCAGTTGGTGTTCAATGAATCTAAAATATATGAAAGTTAAATTTTTATCATTACATTATGGAAAATAATGAACTTTATCACAATATGCTAATTTTTTGAGAAGGACCTGTAGATATTGGATATCTGCACTTAAATATGACCAAATCTGAGAGTGATGTGATTATGACTCAGATGGGCTCCAGACAGTAGACAGATCAGGTTCCACATCATAAGACAGAAATAACAAAGCAGTGGCCCTGACCTGGGTTGAATCAGGGCCAAAGGCAGCATCAAAGGTGAAAGTCTTTGAGGAGACTGTAGTTCCAGCAGTCAGTCTCTGAGGGTTGAAGGTGGGTACATTAAGCACTGTGATCTGTTTCTTGTACGGGTCCAGTTTGAAAGAGTAGGACTGAGACGGGTCAGACATAGGAACCGAGCACACTCGCAGCATCACTTTGACCTAGAATTGGGGGAACAAAACCAAAACAATATACATATTGGCTATTACATATAAATATAAAATATTTTTAAATGTACATAAAAAGTGCCCAATCCCACTTGACAAAATGCCAAACATATATATTTTCAAATATTTTATAAAAATGACAAAAAATATATTTTGCTAATACAGATTTTAAATTATATTTACAATATATTTTCAAAACGTTTAAGTTACTTATATCTAATTGTATATTTTTGGCCATCATTGTAAATACATTAATACTGTCCTAAATATATATTTAAAAAAATATATTTTAATCATTTAATTTAAACATTTAAATATAATGTTCAATTATTTAGTCACACTCACCGCGCTCTCCCAGCTTTTATAGGTGCAGAGACCTGTCTCTTATCTTAAATGTTACTCAAGGTCTACTTTTCTATTATTATTAATAAAGAGAATTTTAAAGTGCATACCTTGATTAACGTGTCAATTATATTGAGACCTTAATTATATGTAACACGCACACATATAAAATAGAACTTTATATGTAAACCTTATATTTAAACCTACATATGCCAAATATATTATATTACAAAATGTGATGTGAATATATACATGTAATTGTTATTATTATTATTATTATTATTTTAGTTTAAGGCTTAAGGCCTACATTAGAGGAGAAGACCTGTGAAAGAAAGCCAAACCACTGTGGTCAATGTTGAAATCTACGCTAATGCAGTGTTGGTCTTATGGATAGTGAATGTTTTATGATTTAATGCTCTCTATCTATATTGCCAGACTTTTACTGAGACTGAGAAAAATGTCCTTGTTTCTATAACTATCACCATAATGGTAATATTTAAGACGTAAAAAAAATTCCACTTTCTATTAAGTCACTATCTTAACTAGGTTTAGGTTTAGGTTTAGGTTAATGCTTTGTCTGATATCTAATGCATTTGTCCACTGACATTATCTTCTCTGTCCTGAGTCTGTCAAATCATATTTACACAAAATGAATTATTTAAGAATCCATTATCTCTGAATACAATCTACAGTTGCTGGATGTGCAGTGCTGAGTGCGATCTAGCTACCAGGTGCTACCCTGAGAGCCATATAATTTGAAACTCAAGACGAGTCTCATCAGTGTGATCTGTGGAGAGTGAAGTCAGGGAGATCTACAATTAAAATAAATTGATTTCCCTTCCTCAAGGAGGTGGTGCGATGGAATGGGAAGGCCATTAACATCACATTCAGAGGTTACAGTATGAGCAGGCTTCTCTAAATCGTGAGGCAGCTAGAAAGCAGCCACATCACAAGGACAGACTGAATGACATCTAAATCATCTGATCAGAGGTGTGGTATGTAAGGAAGGAACATTTTTCCTTATTCAGAAAATGGTACACAAAGAAAACATATAAATGATGAATACTCCAGTCATAATAGTACCTTAATAAAGGGGTTTAATTTTTCTTGGAGATCATGGTAGCTGTCATGTTAACATCCCATGACCAGTCAAATATTCACTTCATCTTGCTAACTAAATAATAAATAATGGATCTATGTGAACGGAGAATTATTATTATTATTATACCATGGAAGATGTAATCCACCACTGCGAAAAAATATAAGTATACTACCATTCAAAAGTGTGTACAATTTTGTTTTTCTTTTTTAAGAGATCAAAGATTAAGTGCAAAAATGCATGAAGCTGGTCAAGAGCGATGGCAAAGACTAAAGTTTATATTCAACAAAATGTATCATATTTTTTGATAATATGAAATGAGCATATTGCAACTACAGGATCATGTGACACTGAACATAATATTTCATAATGTGACGTTCTATCTGACAATTTCTTTATTTCCTGCAGTGTGTTTTTAAACCTTTACTCTTTGATTTTCTCTTTCTCTTGCTTGCATATTTCTACAATCAGTAACTGAAAACTTAACAAAACATTTACATAACAGCAGAATATAAATCAAATTACTGAGTGCACCTTAAAGAATTAAAACAAATCTATGATTTCTGTCTATTACTAATTTAATCGCAAATTAAAAACTACCATATTATAACAACATATCCCTTAATAATATAAGCATCCAAACGTTTTGGTGGTCTTTAGTAGTAAACGTTGCAAAAATTAACATTTGTAGTGAACATTTAAGCCATACCTTCCCCATCCCAGGTGTTTCTTTGCTCTTACTAGCAGCTTGAAAAATGTTTGCTGGTGTTGGAGGAGGAGATTTCTGCAAAAGACTACTGAAGTTTGTCATGCGTTGGGAAGCACTGCTCTCTGAGAACTGCCTTCCTCTTCTAACCATTACATTCAACTTCTGTGCTGCCCTGTGGATGTGCAGTGTTTTACAGAATTGAAAAAAAACGTTCTTTGTTTTCTACAACACATCTTTGTTTTTGTTTTTTCTGGTAAGCCCATATTACCTGACAAAGAAAGACAAGGCAGCAGATGTTCCTGCAGGTAGCAGAGAGGACATACTGGAAGAACGCATTGGCTGTGTTGCGCCGTAGTTGCATAGTGCTGTAGAGGTCACATTTTCCTTCTCATTCACCTTCCCTGCATGCAAAGGACTCTGGGACGACTGAGAAAGATTTATCTTCACTTAATGTCAAGCTCAGTAATTAAAGGAATAGTACAACAACAACAACAACAAAAAATGCTCAGGTCGTTCAAGATGTAGATGAGTTTGTTTCTTTATCGGAACAGATTTGAAGGAATTTAGCATTACATCACTATCACTTGCTCACCAATGGATCCTCTGCAGTGAATGGGTGCCGTCAGAATGAGGGACCAAACAGCTAATAAAAATATCGCATTGATCCACAAGTAATTCACACTTACTCCAACTGCAGTCCATCAACTAATGTCTTGTGAAGTGAAAAGTTGTGTGTTTGTAAGCTTCCCCCAGTGAAAAGTCCATCACCTGTTCTCTCAAATCAAAATCCACCGACATGTTTGTTCAGAAATTTTTTGACTGTTTTTGCTTGTAAACTGTGGTTGATCCTCATTCTCTCCTGTTTCAGACAAAACAAATTTTTCACTGCAAAAAGGCAATATTATGGATAGAAAATGTATATTTTATCTAGAAGCAGTGGTTTAAAGTTAAAGACATCTTATTGATTAATTTATAACACTCATTTCACATCATTTCACAAGATGTTTATTGATGGACTGGAATCACGTTGATTGCTTGTGGATTATTGTGATACTTTTGTGAGCTGTTTGGACTATCATTCTGATGGCACCCATTCACTACAAGTGAGCAAGTGATGTAATGCTAAATTTCTCCAGATCTATTACGATGAAGAAGCAAACTCATCAACATCTTGGATGGCCTCATCTTGGGAATATTCATTTCTGGGTGAACTATACACTAAATTGGACAGGCAATGTGTTTATACAGTTCAAAAAACTTTAATTGAATGTCTTTCTGAGATTGATTTTAAAAATATGACACTGTGTACACTACACCCTGAACATGAGTGTGTTTAATGCACTGCAGTCAGATACTATTATTAGTGAATGCCACTACAAGCTAAGTCATGTGTGCAGATGAAGTCATGAACCTAATTTTATATGTGTCTCAGCATACAGGCAATGAATACGGTACAAGTCGTACTTCGGTACAAAATCGAACCTCTTCTCAGCAGAAACAAATACAGACTGTATTTCTTTGCCTCTGTTTGAGAAACCATCGCTTGAGTGCAGTCATCTGCATATCTTAACATAGGGAGTTTATGTCTCATCAATGCTTCAATCCAGCCATGCGAAATAGGAGCCCCCTCTTTGCTCCCCTCCATTATAACGCCAATTAGCACTGGGAGCAATCCTCGGCCAGAGATGGCAATATTGGCCCTGCTGTTATTCTTTTCTCCATCTCTGCTTTCTGTCTCTCACTTCTCTGTTGTCCACTGAGAATCGAAGATTTAATTTTGTGCACATCGTATGCACATCTCATCATATGTGTTTGGTATTCAAAATAAAAACCTACAAAATGCATCTCTTCTTCTATTACACCATGAATTCATTTTATTATTTTTTTAATTCCACTCCAAGGACTGAGTGAGTCCACCTTGTATGTTTGTGTAATGAAATGGAGCTGGACTAATGGACACTTCCATTATGCTCTCGGTCAGCAACATATAAAGATCTGGTACTGAGTGCTGATGGAGTTTTCTGAGATGTTCATTCTCTGGCTCACTTCCATAATGCATTCTCATTTCAACTGTATTTACGGGCACTCTGTATGAATATTTCACTGGTCATTAAATATTACAGTGATATTGATCAAACTCCTTTTCTTCTGACAGGCTTCTCTGTAGCATGGATCAAATTTGAGTTTAACCATTCACCAAAAACAGTCCTGTATCTGCTGACTCTGGATCTAATCGAGGCCGACTAGAGGTCTGTGTATCATATGATGGTCAAATTTCTTGACAAAAAATAAATAAATAAAAGAAGTTTTCAATGGTAGTGTATGTTTAGTATTATATTAAAGTGAAGGTTCAGCCAAAATTGAAAATTGTATCATTATTCACTCACCGTCATGAGGGTGATAAGTGAATTTAGATTTTTGGGCTAACCAACCCCTAAGTACAGTGTCCGAGAGAGCTCAACAAGATGCAACTTAAGAAAACATATACAAATAGAAAAAGCACCAGTAAATTAAGAGAATAATTTTTAATGTTCCTGTATTTGGTTGTGTTGTGAGTATTTGCAGTGCGTTTCTGTATTTGGTCACGTTGTGCATATTTGGTTGTGTTGTGAGTATTTGCAGCATGTTTCTGTATTTGTGTTGCGAGTATTTGCAGCGCACTTCTGTATCTGGTCACATTGTGTGTATTTGCAGCGCGCTTCTGTATTTGGATGTGTTGTGAGTCTTTGCAGCACATTTTTGTAATTGCAGTGAGTTTCTATATTTGGTTGTTTTGTGAGTATTTGCAGCATGTTTCTCTGTTTTATTATGTTGTGAGTATTAGCAGTGTATTTCTTTATTTGGTGTGTATTTATTTATTTGGTGTGTATGTATTTCTTTATTTGGTGGCATGTTTCTTTATTTAGTCAGGTTGTTTGTATTTTCAGCGAGTTTCTGTATTTGGTCACGTTGTGCGTATTTGGTTGTGTTGTGAGTATTTGCAGCATTTTTCTGCATTTTATTGTGTTGTATTTGCAGCGCGTTTCTGTATTTGTTTGGTTGCGAGTATTTGCAGCACGCTTCTTTATTTGGTCGCATTTTGCGTATTTGCAGCATATTTCTGTATTTGGTCATGAGTTTTTGACGCATGTTTTTGTATTTGCAGCATGTTTCTATATTTGGTTGTGTTGTGAGTATTTGCAGCTTTTCTGTATTTGGTCACGTTGTGTGTATTTGGTTGTGTTGTGAGTATTTGCAGCATGTTTCTGTATTTGTGTTGCGAGTATTTGCAGCGCACTTCTGTATCTGGTCACATTGTGTGTATTTGCAGCGCGCTTCTGTATTTGGATGTGTTGTGAGTCTTTGCAGCACATTTTTGTAATTGCAGTGAGTTTCTATATTTGGTTGTTTTGTGAGTATTTGCAGCATGTTTCTCTGTTTTATTATGTTGTGAGTATTTGCAGTGTATTTCTTTATTTGGTGTGTATTTATTTATTTGGTGTGTATGTATTTCTTTATTTGGTGGCATGTTTCTTTATTTAGTCAGGTTGTTTGTATTTTCAGCGAGTTTCTGTATTTGGTCACGTTGTGCGTATTTGGTTGTGTTGTGAGTATTTGCAGCATTTTTCTGCATTTTATTGTGTTGTATTTGCAGCGCGTTTCTGTATTTGTTTGGTTGCGAGTATTTGCAGCACGCTTCTTTATTTGGTCGCATTTTGCGTATTTGCAGCATATTTCTGTATTTGGTCATGAGTTTTTGACGCATGTTTTTGTATTTGCAGCATGTTTCTATATTTGGTTGTGTTGTGAGTATTTGCAGCTTTTCTGTATTTGGTCACGTTGTGTGTATTTGCAGCATATTTGGTTGATTTGTGAGTATTTGCAGCGCATTTCAGTATTTGGTCATGTTGTGCTTAATTGGAATGTGTTTCTGTATTTGGTTTGGTTGTATGCAATATGTTAAATATATTATATATAAATATATATATTAAATACATTAAAACATTAACATTAAAATATCCTATATATGGCCTACCTTTTGAGACATTGAATTGTTTCCTTTGCATGAAGACAGGGGATGCAGGGCCTTCAAATGTTGATGTCCTTTAATCCAGCAATCCGGTGGTGCATTGCTGGGCCTCTGATGGGGGTCTGAGACAACAGATCGGTGGCTTGAGGTTCTGGGGAGCGTTTGTGAGCCTAAGTTCAGGCTTGTGGATGGGATGTTGGCAGTGGTAGGTGGAGCCCATATGGCCCGGTCCTGGGTGAGGATCGTGCGGATAGCCTCCTGCTTCAGCTGGCTAAAGTGAGTGAAGCAGACGCCACAGCGTCCGTCCACATTGCCCCAGACTTCTACAGTACTAGCAGGTGGTTTCATGCTCTCATAAAGATGAATGAAAACTTTGGGATCCTGAGGCACAGAAAAAAAGAGACGTTGTTGGTGAAAGTTAACTCATCAGAACATACCAGAAATTTTATTTATAATCACATATATTTTTTACTTGAACATTTTAAATATATTAATATTTTAACATCATTTTAAAAACAAAACCCCCTTTGGTTTTATCTATCTATCTATCTATCTATCTATCTATCTATCTATCTATATATATATATATATATATATATATATATATATATATATATATATATATATATATATATATATATACACACACACGGTACACTGTATATCGTTTTCGTTTGTATTTCATTTTTAGATTTTGTTATTTTAGTACACCAATAAGTGAAACTAAATTAAAATGAGATATGTTGCCTTGTCAACTAGCAAAAATAAAACGTTTTGTATTTCAGTAAAACACTATTTTATTTTATTTCAAGTAACAAAATTGTTTTGGTTTTAGTTGTCTACAATAACCCTGATAATCCCATCATATCTTTATCTTAAAGTATTCAATCCATCTGAAATATTGTTATAAATATTAAGATTTTGAGTTTAATAGGGGGAAAAAAACAAGTTCTCCACTAATCTGTTTCTCCCACCACCAAATACTGAGACACATGCCATTCGCAAATTCATCTCTGTCCCAGCTGATCACATTATAAGTGTCATTTACTGTATTGTTCTCAGTAGAAACTGAGTCATATCCCACCCATTATACCTCATATTCCATCCAGTGTAATCAAGGCTAGACGAGTGTCGCATGAATCACAGACCGACCAACTGCAAAAGCTAATCAATTTAAACTCGTTTCAGGGGAAGGAAAAAACACGCGTCTCAAATGTAATTGAAACACGAGACAGACTCTGACTGATGCACATCATGACATGATGGACATGCATGCAGGAGTCCTCTAAATTCCACGCAAGAAAACGGAATTTCTTTGCAGCTCTAAATGCATAGAAATGCACGATGATCGTTCCTATATGTATGCAAATTCATGATATAATGAATACACTTACTTTGGTAGAATGATTTCCGTCAATTACTTGTTTTAACGCTTGCCTTTTGAAGACATTGAAATGAGAGATGCACTTTTTGCACAAATGTCCTGTGTTGAATAACGTCTCTCTTTTCGTCCCAGTTGACTTGATGGAGTTGTATTCAGGGGAGTAACCGTTTAACGATTCTTTGGACCTTTTTGTCCGTAGAAGAGAGTTAGTGAGGGGAGTCGGAAGGGAGCCCGCGAACCCTGTCCAAGGTGCTGCATGGGAATCGCCTTCGGGCGGAAGACGCTCCTTCTGCGGTGCGTGACCCTTGAACACGGGACCTATTTGAACGTTGGTCATCTGTACATAAATATATTATACATGCAGAAATTACTAGTATTTAATATTCAACTCAATATGAATCATATGTAGACATAATACAGCTGACCTAAAAAATGATGCATATTACTTACAGCAACATTGAAGTAGTTTATAGTCACCCAGCCGACTTACCATGAACCACTCACTGCCTGTTGTTTCACAGTATCCGGTTTATTCTTCATTTTCTGAATGAACAGATGTTCAATTAAAATACCTCAACGCGTCCTCCACAAGAAGTTTCCATTAATAAAAAAAAAAACATGTTTCACGCAAAAAAGCTGACTTCACTTGGAATAGACAGAGGCGATGTCCTTGTGACACATGCAGTGATTTCGCGTGGCGTGCTTTAACCTATGTTCTTGGAGAACTTGGTGATCCGGTGAGAAACAAGTGAATATTTGATTTCTGTTTACGGAAATGCTAAAAGTCCTTGAATTAAATCATTCCTCGCGAGCCGTTCTGTAAGTTGCCGTTGTTTTTAATGCCGAGAATTAGATAACTTTTAACTTCCTTAGGGAAACTGTAAGCAAGGTAGGCTATATACGATAAAAAAAAAGCTTTTCATATTGATTCTTGGGTTGTTGTTGCATTGTGTCTTCATCTTTCTTGTTTTCCGTTACAGTAGGCTACCACCCACTCGTCATTGCTCCAAGGAATTGAGAATCACAAACACTGCTGTGGTTACCGTGTATAGTGAGCTCGATCATGAGATAGCGCCACCCTTCGACTAACATTTACATCTGTAAACGGCAATGCTGATCACATGCGGATGTATTCAAGTCACTGCAAAGATTGGTAATACGTGTATTTAGTGTGTCAATTTTAAATACTGTGTGATGAAAAAAAAGTATAATTGTGTAGTTATTAGGATGTGTTTTGACTTCTGAGATAAAATACTTCTCTTTTTTTGTTAAAAGTTTTAATCCACATTGAGCTAAAAGGCAAAAGATGGGATGGGGTTACTAATTGTTGAAAAGCTATTGATTATCATACATGAATTCATACATCCATACATGTAGCATCATATTTGAACACACACACAGACATATACATATATATATATATGTATATATATATATATATATGTATATATATATATATATATGTATATATATATATATATATATATATGTATATATATATATATGTATATATATATATATATATATATATGTATATATATATGTATATATATATATATATATATATATATATGTATATATATATGTATATATATATATATATATATATATATATATATATATATATATATATATATATATATATATATATATATTAAAATGTTTGGCTCAAAAGAAACTATTTTTTATAAGGAAACTGAAAAGAGCACAATTGCCTTCAAGCTACGTTTTTTTATTTTTTTTTATCACAGTACTATGGTATATAATTGCATCACAGTGTGGTATGCTAGCTGCACTGTTACTGACCAATGTACACTTCAATGTGTAGTCAAATAGTGATTAGACGTGAGCTTCTAAGTCTGGATGAAGTCTAAACCATCAGGCTACAGAGGAAAGTGAGGAGCATTATCAGAGATGTTACCCACCCTGGATATCCTCTGTTTGACCATCTCCATTCTCTGAGACAATATTGGGACAATACAATCTCGAACAAACAGACTTAGTTTTTATCCAAGAGCAGTAGCTTCTCTCATTGGAGTCTGTAAATACTGGGATTAGACCTTCAAATTGCTAAAATAAATACTTTCTTGTACACTATTGTACTTGATTTTTGATTTTAATGATTTGCTAAAGACTGGATTGTGCCACTGAGAATTTCATTGGAACTCTATTACAAAGACAATAAAGTAATTATATATATATATATATATATATATATATATATATATATATATATATAAACTATAGTATTCAACTAAATACGTTGATAAATAAGGTGGGGTTATAAAAATACAATTAATAAGGGTGATATTTAGAAAGGTCATTATATGGTTTATACGTGTATTTACATAAATCATACAAGAAGACGAAGAAGAAGGATGCATTTACATTTGTAATGCTCAATAAGTGAATTCAAAATGGCAATAAATCATCTTGAATTCACGAGCGAAAAGTCGTAAGCATCTAGAAGGGTCATTACGGTTGAACACGCCCAGTTTCCTCGATGCTGCTTCATTGGGAGGGGTCTAGCACCCAAGGCGCCATTGCATTGTTTTGCCGGTGGACAGACGCGGAATCATCGCGGCTGTGCGCAATTCAGAGAAGCAAAAAGTCCGTCGGCTCTCACTGGATTGCAATATTCTAACTATCGAATCTGTTAGTTTTTTTTATAGTCCATCTACGCTAAAACGACAACATGAGTGAAATCAACGTAAAAAAGCTTAAGGTGAACGAGTTGAAGGACGAGCTGAAGAAGCGCCAGCTTTCCGACAAGGGATTGAAGGCCGAGCTTATGGAGCGGCTGCAGGCCGCGCTCGATGCAGAGGCCCAGGCCGAAGAAGAAGAAGCTGCCGCGGTAGAAGCACCCGAAGAAAACGAGGCCGAGGGAAACAGTGTTGCAGTCGAAAAAGAAGGCATTGGTGAAGAGGAGCCGGAGGGCGAAAGCATGGAGGCCGAGGAGCAAAATGGAGAAGGGGGTGATGCCGCTGTTGTGGGTGATGGTCAGGACGATGAAATGGGCGAGGAGGATGGAGACGCCGGCGTTGAAATGGACAAAGCCCTCGATGAAGAAGAAGAGGAGGATGACGAAGACGACGAGATCATAGACAGAATCGACGATGAAGATGGTGAGCCTGAATCTCATCCATTAGAGGGTGAGTTTTGTTTTGCGCTGAAACGCCGGGAGTATCGTGTTCACGTGGGGGTTGAAGCCGGTGAGATCATCGTTTAGCATATGTGGCTAAAGGCTAACCGGTGCCTATTGTGTAACGTTAAACCGCTAACGTCCTAATCCGGTCGGTTTCAGTTTTACGTACGCGCTAGATTGTGGTTTAGCGTTTTAATTGAGTTAGTGAGTTCAGGATTTTGAGTGTTTATTTTGTTTTAAGCCGTGTTAGCAAAGCTAGTCTAAACACCCGCGCGGGCCTTTTGTCTTAAGGAGCTTGTTGCTATTGTTGATATTTTGTCACGGTTAAAGGTATATTTTAGACTCTAATCTACAATTAACGCATTTCTATGCTCTATCGCGTTGTTTTGGTCGGTTTAGCTAGTTTCAGAAACCGCGAATTGGCTCGCGAGAGAATGGCCTCGCTGCATGCGATGATGCAGGTCGCCCTCGCGTGGACGTTGCTATGCAGAAAACCTTACGGCAGACAATGAACAAGTGCGGGGTATAGTGAAATGAAACCATTCTCAGCGGGTGATAGGGTTAGGAGTGCTATAAAATGGCGAAAAATTATAAAGCAACGAAAGAAAGGGACATTTATTAGTTTCGGTTCAGGTTGCTAGAAGGCGCCATCTACTTCCGTGCAAGGTGGTCAGTTCAGGATACTGCGTGTTGACGGTGTTCGCAGTTTATTTGTTGTTAAAGATGTGAGCATTGTCTGGTAAGTCAGCTACAGTAGGCTAAATGTGTATATATAAAAATACTTATTTGATTTTGTCTGTGAATGCATTACATTTTAGAGAAAAACACTTTAAAACAATCAAAATTAATTGCACCCACCCTCGTTTTTGTCTGGTCTGCTTTATTATCAGATCAATGCTTGCGGTTTAAATCCCGAATGCCATAATGACATAACCAAGCCAAATATTCTGTCTGATCAGAGGTGGTCGGTTCATTTTGTAACTCTGGTTTAGTCCGAGCCCTCCTGTCGTGTGGGCCACCCTTAAAACCAAGGTCCAACACGTCCGGGCATTTCATTACTGTTTGTTTTATTTTCAAAGGGGATGCGGACAAAGACATCAGTGCTGATCAGAAGAATAAGAAGGGTGTTAAGAGACGCCGGGAGGAACATGGAAGGGGCTACTTTGAATTTATTGAAGAAAGCAAATACAGCCGGTAAGGATGGGAGCAATGGCCTTCATTATCCCCGAAGTGCCACTTTTAATATATATATTATATATTGGCTTTAAGTGCCAATGCCTTACCTAGAGAAAACGACCCTCATCTACCTCTTAACTAAAGTAAAACTTTGTTGAGGGTGATTCCTGGCTAATACAAAACACCTTACCTTCAGTAAGATCATGAAACAACACTTCAAAGAGTGCTCTGATGGAAAAACAGTATATGTTGTTGTTAAACACACACACTCACACTGTTGTCAGGCTGACTGTATGCGCATGGGGCGAAATCAGGCAGCGAACAAAGCAATGACGATAGCACGAGATGCGGCTTCTGTCACGACAGGGGAGGGCCAGTGACGTAGAGTTTATATCGAAAAGTGTATCATGGCGTAATGGGGCGATTAAGTAATGGTAATGTAGCAAATTGTTGTTTAAATCTTTAGACGTTCCTTCGTTGTTTGTATTTTTTGTTTCCCTTTGCTTTAATTCTGAAAGGTTAAATGTTTTATTTTACTGTTTATTTTTATATTGTAACGATGCTTTTATGCATTTGGAAAAACTATAAGGAACTGTAATAATTTTTCCTTTTAAAGTCTGTTTCTTTCGTGGTCAGCAGGTAAGTACAAACATTTGCAGTTCTTCACATTGCATAAAGAAAAGGAAATATGTTTACATCTGTAATGCATGTTCTTTCTCCAAGTGTGTGGTGATCAATTGCTGATTGAATACATTTATTGATTTTCTGGCTTTTCTGCTGCTCACCTATAGTGAACCAGTGTTTGGGTAAAAAACAAAAATGTCTCAGTCTGTTTATATTCTTTATTGAAGAAAAATGTATAGGCCTATATATATATATATATATATATATTTAATGTATTGGAATTCCAAAAGTAAGATCTTAAGCATGAAAGTCCCCAACTATTATTTGAACCAAAAAAATTGTAGCAATATCTGTACCAGTTAGTAATGACGTTGATTGACTGGTTTATTGGGGGGGTATCCCGGGCAGGGTCGTCACTTGAATTTATGTGGCCTAATGGTGCATTCACACCAGATGCGAATGATGCATTAAGCGCAAGTGATTTTACATGTTAAGTCAATGCAAAGACACAAGTAAACATCCTGCGACGCACGCGAATGAGGCGGTGCGAATTGACAGACGCTAAATTGAGTTTTTCGGGTGGTTTGACACGCAAAACGCATAATTCGCGCAAAACAAGCGAGTTGAAAAGTCGGAACTTTGGCAAAATATTTGCGCCGCGTTAACCAATCAGGAGCTTGCTCTAGTAGTGATGTGAGGCCTAAAAAAAAATTTGTTTGGTTCCACACATTTAAAATCAGCGCGCGTGTGTAAAACTGCCACTGGAGAAACCAATGACCGACCAATGACCTCAACAGACAACCAACCGGAACCAAACTTTTTTTTTTTTTTAGGCCTGATTACGATGTAGCAAGCTGAGGCAAAATCCGAAACAACAATGGAGGAATTATATTTTGTTTAACCACAAAAGAGACATCAGAGACAGCGGCAAATATCAGAAGGACTAGACGAGTCGAGACTGCTTTCGTCGTTAACATGAGCACTGAGCTCCCGCTGATCGTCTCTGAAATCGGTGAAACACATTTTTTAATGGGTGCTGTCTTTTATAAATAAACTGCATATTTGAATTTAAAACAACTACATTTTCACCTTAAATACTTTTAAAACTACATTTCATGACACGATAACAGTAATATTTTGAAAATTATCAGAATAAATGGTGGCTGAAATCACAATGCTGCGTAAACTCAACTGGCATAAGCCCCTCCCATGACACAAATTCGCATTTGTTGTGAAGTGAGTTTCACGCACGAATGCAGCGAGTAAACTCAAAATGTTCAAGTGTCCAACTACGCGACAATAGCGTGATTTAGTCGCGCAAGTCGCATCTGATGTGAACGCCCCATGACAGAACATTTATAATGGTGGCAACCCTCATACACTAAGACTTGTAAAGACTTTTTTTAATGGCCCCCCTCATTATGAGGTGTGAGATGACATCTGTAACATGCTATTGGTTACTTCAGAAAGCAATTTGACAAGATTAAACCTCCAGATGTCTCTTAAAACTATTGAGAGTTTGTGCTGTATATAGAAAACATTAACTGATTTTAGTGTCTGTGTAAGCAAGAATAGGCCGAAACTTTAGATTCCAGAAAGATCTGCATGTAGATATAAATATATAAATATCCTGAGACCTTTTCAAACCATGACCCAATAAATAAGAAAGTGCAACAGTTTCGTAGCACAACATTGATGCTTTCTATTTCACCAACAAGTTTTCTTCCAGGCTTCATCGTGGGGTAAACTGGTAAGCAATGATGGCAAATTTTGCATTCACAATTGTGAATTCACAAAACAGTATGAGATGTTTTAAGCAGCCATTGTAAGGTAATGTAAATCAACTAGGGATGTAACGATTCACTCAACTCACAATTTGATTCACGATTTGATTGTTTTTTACAAAATGAGATTTAAGACAAATTATAAATGTATCCATTTATTATTGCTTAGACAAGATACTGCACATTTCTTTGTGAAATTGAAATACACTTTACACACTATAATAATACACTATAATAATTAGAGGCAGGCAACCACTGCATTTTAATCATGAGCCAAAGAAAGATGCTGCATACATGCAACAAGTGCAATTTTTAATCTAAATGAAATTGTATGATTTCGAAATTTGAAGCAAAAACAGAATGATTAGACTTCAGTTTTGTGAAACTATACAGACAAATATCATCATGAAACCGAAACAGCGGACAAACTGAATAAGGCACAGATTCACTCTCTGCACTCTTTTCCACTGTAAACGTTGCAGTTACTGAGGAAAGATGAAAGGGAAAAATACCGTCTGAACTTTTCCACTCAGACATACATTCATATAAACTCCTACCCTTAATTGAATCCAGATTTGTTTAGCATCTCAACCGATTTGAATCGTCACATATATGAATCGATTCTCAACAGGCTCGCGGTTAATGGACCTTTTTCACATTTCCGGGTTTCTCTGGAGCAGAAGTCATCATAATTGGGTTAAATTGAAGAGCAGTCAATGGGAGGGTACCACAAATATATTTTTTGCATTCCCATATGCTCAAATAGCAAAAGGAAAAACTCTACTATAGTGTTTTCATGACTTTCAATGTACGGAAGAAATTGAGTCTGAAAACGGCAGTCAGATGAGAGAACAATATCAAATTTACCATCCCTCCCGTAGACGCTGCATTAGAAACACCCTCGCATTAACTGTTTGTTTTTTTTGTAATTTGATGCAACGGTTATATACAAATATTAGTGTTCTGAATGTACAAAACAAAACTTTTGAGGATTTACGATGCTGATGAATGTTAAACATCACCGTCTTGTATAAAGGGTCCATCGTTACATCCCTAAAATCAACTGTTGACGCTGCTATGACTATGAAGAAGGACCTCACCTGGACATCCCATCACAGTCCTGCTTCACTCATGGGATTAATGGCTTATAAACTCTATTTCAGGTCCAAGTCTCCCCTGCCACCTTTGGAGGAAGAAGATGAAGAGTTTGATGACACCCTGGTCTGCCTGGATCCCTGTAAGTGTTTTATATGTTAAGAAGCATGCCGGCCAATTAAGTGTCTCTTGGACTGAAACGTATTTATTCACAATGTTTCCGTAGACAATTGTGACCTTAACTTCAAAGTCTCCCGGGACAGATACAGCACCTCCTCTCTTACCATGGAGAGTTTCGCTTACCTTTGGGCGGGTGGCCGTGCCTCATATGGTCTAAACCAAGGCAAAGCCTGCTTTGAAATTAAGGTGACTACTACAGCATATTTAGGCAAACTGATGAAAAAAAGTGATGAATTGTGATTTATAATTTGTCTCATGTATATTCAGATCACTGAGAAAATTCCAGTCAAGCATTTAAACAGCAAAAACATGGACTTCCATGATGTCCATGTTGGCTGGTCCCTGGCTAATGGAAGTCTTTTGCTGGGTAAGTTTATATTAACATGTCTATGTTACCACAGTAATTTATTGCACAGCCATATTTCATCTCCTAAAAATCAATATATGACGTATTAATGTTTTAGGTGAGGAGGAGCATTCCTATTCCTATTCAAGCAAAGGGAAGAAGACATCAAACTGTGTGACTGAAGACTATGGGGAGAATTTCGATGAAAATGATGTCATCGGCTGTTTTATTGTAAGTCCTTCCTCTCACAAAATAATTGTATTTTTTTCTGTTAGCTTGCATATTCTAATGCACTTTGGTTTTCCTTTATCTTGCATAGAATTTTGAAGCTGATGAAGTGGAGATTTCCTATTCCAAAAATGGCAAGGACCTTGGTGTGGCTTTCAAGGTCAATAAGGAGTCCTTGGCCGGACAAAGTCTGTTCCCCCATGTTCTTTGCCACAACTGTGCGGTTGAGTTCAATTTCGGTCAGATGGAGACACCATTCTTCCCTCAGTTGGAGGGCTTCAGTTTCCTGCAGCAAGTTCCTGTGGATTTGCGTGTCAGAGGACCTAAGGGACCTGAGACCAAGAAAGATTGCGAGGTACTTTTTCCCACTTTTTTTTTTTTTTTTTTTTTTTTTTTCCTATTTATAAATCTTGAAACATGAATATACACTATGGTTCAAGAAGTTTTGTTTGAAACCAGTACTTATAGAATGTAAGATTATAAATTTAATCTATTTCAATTACGGTACATGCTGTATTTTTGAACTTCCTATTCAACAAAGATATTAAGGAGATTGACTGTTTTCAACGTTAATATAAGATGATTGTTGAGCACCAAATCAGCATAATAGAATGATTTCTGAAGGATCTAGTGACACTGAAGACTGGAGTAGTGGCTGATGACAGTTCTGCTTTGCAATCACAGCAATTTAGATTTTAAAATATATTAAAATAGAAATTGTAAAATCAATTTAATGCAGCCTTGCTGAGCATAAGAGACTTCATTTGAAAAAATGTTATGGCCCCCAAACTTTTGAACAGAATTGTATTTAACCTATGAACCTATAAACATTCATGACATATGTGGGGAAAAAAAACATGAAAATGGTTAACTTCTTTTTTTTGTTGTGGTTGCATGCATTGACTTTATTGTGGTCACTATGTTGGTTTCAAGGTGATCGTCATGGTCGGCCTTCCTGGATCTGGGAAAACTGCTTGGGTAAATAAACATGTTGAAGAGAACCCTGGGAAGTACAATGTCCTCGGCACCAACACCATCTTGGAAAAGATGATGGTGAGAAACATACTTCTTAAAAACTTTAAAAAAATCTTGTCTTATTTTCTTGTCTAATCTCACTTTTTGGACTTGCAGATTAACAGCATTAAGAGGCAAAACAAAGACACAGCGAAACTCTCAGCCATCTCTCAGCGTGCTCCGTTGTTCCTGGGCAAGTTTATTGAAATTGCTGCCCGCAAAAAGAGAAACTACATCTTGGATCAGACAAACGTGTCTGCACCAGCCCAGAGAAGGAAGATGTGTCTGTTTGCTGGCTTCCAACGCCAAGCTGTAGTGGTTTTCCCCACTGATGAGGCCTTCAAGGAGAGAACACAGAAGAAAGCAGAAACTGATGGCAAAGATGTACCCGAGCATGCCGTTCTGAAAATGAAAGGTAAGACATGATGTCATTTCACCACTGCACCTCTAGATTTCCTTGCAGTCCAAAACTGCATAGTTTAAATCAGTGGTTCGCAAACCACGTTCCTGGAGGCTCCGTAATGCACATTTTGCATCTGTCCTTTGTCTGACACCCCTTTTTCAGGTCTTGGAGTCTCTACCAATGTTCTGATGATCTAAATCAGGTGTGTTTGATTTAAGTAGACCTGGAAAACATGCAGTGTTGGGGGGCCTTCAGGACTGTGGTTGGGAACCACTGGTTAAAATGAATTAAAAAACAACCTGGCACAAAGTAGGAACATCAGGAATACAAAAGTTTGTTTTTACCTGCAGGTATCTACACGTTGCCAGAGGTAGGAGACTGCTTCTCTGAGGTCAAATATGTGGAACTGCAGAAGGAGGAGGCTGTCAAGCTCTTGGAGCAGTACAAGGAAGAGAGTAAGAGTGCTTTGCCACCTGAAAAGAAACCCAACCAAGGCACCGTGACCCCCAAAAAAGGAGGTGGACGAGGTAAAGGGCCTAGGACCCAGTTCGGTAGGGGTGGTGGTCCAGGCCCACGTGGAGGTAGAGGTGGATTCCAGGCCCGTGGAAACTTCAGAGGATGTAAGTCACTTTTTATTTTTCTACTTTTTTGTAAACTGTAATGCTTAATTTAGACTGAGAATTTTCTCATTTTTTAGTACCAGTACCACATCGTGGTTTTAATCGTCACCCACGCGGTGGCTACATGCCACCACCACCACCACCACCTGTCTTCCGAGGAGGGTTCCATAGCCGAGGTGGAGCTGGTGGGATGCACAACCGGGGAATGGTCCCCAGGGGTGGGCACATGAGAGGCGGCAGAGGTGGAATGGGTCGCGGAGGGCCTGCAAACAGAGGTAACATGCACCGCGGTGGAGGACAAGGCAGACCCAATAACAGAGGACACTTCCAGCAGGTTAGTATGTCTTTTGTGACTACACTACTGCTGAAAGGTTTGGGGTTGGTAAGATTTTTTTTTTTTATGCTTTTGAAAAGTGTCTCTTACTTACAAGACTTAAGATTTATTTGAACAAAAATAGAGTAAAAACTGTAATAGTGAAATATTATTAACGCTTAAAATAATGTACATATATATATATATTTTTTTAATTTAAATGTAATTTATTCCTGTGATGAATCGTGAGATGTCACAGCACAAAAAACTCTTGCTGACCCCAGACTGTTGAATGGTAGTGAAACCTCAATTTGACTTGGACTTGGAGAATAATTCTGAATTTTCACATTGTTAGAAGTTCCGTGGCAGAGGAGGCCATCAGCAGAATCGTGGTGGTTTTGGAAACAAAAACGGATCTTTTGCCCAAGCCTTCAACCAGAGTTGGCAACAAGGGGTAAGAACAGCTATTATGTCCCATTGAGAAAGCTAATATTTAATAGGGTCACAGATAAGCCATACATTGTATAAACTTCCAATGAGAAATCTAACTTATTCAAAAAAATTAGATTGTGTCTGTGATTTCCAAAGTATTATATATGAAACCAAATTGTAGTCCATCTGACTGATGAAACTTTCTTTGACCCTTTAGTTCTGGAACCAGAAGCCATGGAATCAACAGTACCACCCAGGATATTACTAAATGCGCATTTGTATTAAAGACTCATGGCCTCTTGTGCACTGAAATGCACAGCCACTGAATAACCATCCACTTTTATGGTCCTTGTTTATTATTTTTTTTTAAAGGAAGTCCATTTTTAAATAAGAGAAGCAAGTGGCAAACAAACATTCCGCCTACTGAAGTGAACAGTCTACGTTCTACATAGATGTGTGCTTGCTTCACAAATGTATTTCCTCCTCCTTTTATTTTGTGTCACAGCTTTGATATTGTTATATCAGGAATCCCAGCACTTGTCTTGTGCAAGGGATGCTTTGAATTTCAGGGTTGTGAATTTTATTCTGTAAAATGTCATTTTTACTCAATGTAAATTATTATTTTTCAGGGTTTTTCTTTTGCGTGTGTGTGTAAGAGTTATAGTGTTTAAGAATCCCTGTCAACGTTAATCTTTTAGAATCTTTTGACAATAATCATTAATATTTACGTAACATCTCTGCCCTTCATGTTCAGTGAAGGAGTGAACATATTGTCCTCTATTTACTTCTTATAGATCCAAGTTTTTCTTTGTTAGCCCCAGACTGTAACGGTTACATCATATGTTTGCAATAAATGATGTGCTTGCTTTTCTACGACATTTTATGGCTTTTGACTGATATCTTGAAAAACCCATTTCAAAGAGCCTTTGAATGGCAATCAGATCTGTCTCTAAATTCAGGACCATCAGACTCTACTTCATTGTCTTGTTCTTGTAGGGCGTACACTGGAAATATTTTTAAATCAGTTTAGCCAGTTACTTTGATTTGTTTCTTTTGCACTGCATAATTTTATGCATTTGTGTCATCTTAAGAAACCAAGAGAAGCCACAGTGAAACATACGCTTATCTGCAGGGGCGCTGCACAAGATCCCGGGCCCTATGCATTGGTAGTCCGAAGGGGCCCGACATCCAACCCCCCCCCCCCCCCCCCCCCCCCCCCCGAAATTATATATTCAAGACTTTTCAAGGGCCCTCTCTTCCTTTGGGGCCCTGGTAATCAGTACTGGTTTTACCCCCAGTCCGACGCCCCTGTTCATCTGAAGTTAAGCACTTGATTTTGCTTATTGATTTACACAATTCAGCAAAGCTTTGTTGATGTATAGCTTCATTATAAAAACTGCACTAAACTTGCTAGTACTGTTCATTCTGATTAACATTTTATAGCAACACTTTTTAAAATGGCTTAGCGAAATATTTAATGCAACCTTTTTTAGTTTTAACTGAGTAACCGCTACATTGATCTATGTAATATTGCAAATAACTTGTTTCAGGTGTACATTTAAAATTACATTATACAACAATATTTAGACCATTTTACAAGAAATGTCCTAAAAGGTTTCCTTTGGGATTAATTTGTCAAATGGTGGCCTTGACAGCGGTTTTAGATATAACAGCCAGCAAATAAGCAAGTTCTCTTATGTTAAATTCTCAGATGCATTACTAATGTTACATGGAGAGAGCTGTGAAATACTGGCGAGTCGACTGGATTTACTAACCGATAAGGATTTTCTCGAATTGCATCACCTGCTTATTGATACTCATCTTTGAAACCACAATAATATCACATACACCCCATAATCCCATCAGTGAGAAATCCTGATTTTCATCTGTCCAGGCCCTTGATTTGTCTGAATTAATCCATTTCTTATAAAGCGCCAACTGGCCAAAGAAAAAGGGCAGCTATTTTTTACTTAAAATTGGTGTATTTTATCATGATGCAATAGTTGAAGTGGAATATTTTAACTATATACCATTTAAATTGATGTAAAAGTAACTTATTTCAGGAAGCATTGTTTTTTTCTGTAAATTATTTCCAGTGGGATAATGGTTTTTAATAGAATGTGGTTTTTAACTGGATAGCATGGCATAAGAGATTTGTGATGATACTGTTTTACTACACAGACATTGCTTGTGCAAAATACGATATTTTGAGGATGAAAAATGTATTTACTAAACTGTACTATAAATGTGGCATTGTGTGTTCTTGAGAGATTGCAGGTGGGATGTTGTTTGTATTTTGGCTTTGATTTTTCAGCGATGAATGTTAAAAGTGTTTCAATGTAAGGAAATGTGTCATTAAATAATGTAATAAACCTCTGAGATAAATCATTGTCTTCTCACTGAATTGTTCTGTAAATGCAAAATAGTTTTACTGAAACTGTTTACTAACCGTTTAAAGGGATAGTTCACCCAAAAATTTAATTTTTGCCATCATTCACTGCAAATACTGGAATATGCTAATATTTATTTGGTTGACCAAAAAATCAGTGAATGAGTTGAATGAGACGAGAAAGTTTCAATGAAAAATAGTTTAATTTATATTCAATCACAGGTTGACATATGCAACAAACCCATTCTTTTTACTGCTGAAAATATAACATCTACAAATCAATCTTTTCACTTCATACGGCATCATATACAAATGCAAAAATAAATGCATATCAATTTAGCAATATTTACACATTTATACAAAGTGCTTGAGCTATAGTCTCAATAAGGCTTAAGTTGCCAGCACCCTTTTTTAGCCTAATAGCTTTTAAGTACATTTTGTCATGTGGTCAATGGCAAATAGCATGTTCATACAACTGAAATATTATCCATTGCGCATCCACACTTTTCTACAATCATATTTGGGAATTCGGCTACCTCTATTTCAGTATAATCTCCCTTTTTCACTAAATACATCATCGGTAGCGGCGCGCTCTCTACAACCGCGCATTTCCTCTCTCCGTAACCGTAGTTGCGCTTGGGCTGCCGGCAGCCGCCGTTACACCGGAACGCCTGATACCCGGATGGTTCGATGATCCAGTACTGGGTCCAAGTCAAGGCTCGGAAATTGATGAAGTATTTTTCCCTGCAGCACATGTCACTGTCTTTGTTGGTTTCACAGTCTCCGCTAGACCTGCAACGCAAAAAATAAAAGAATATTTGTACATTGTACGTTTGAAATGTAACACATTTTTATTTTGGGAAAATTTCTCCCGTAACACAAGAATAACAACAGAGTGATTATTTTGAGCTACTTGACTTTTAGAAAAATTCCACTAAAATTAACTTTGAATTTTTTACAAGTACATAGGCCTAGCTATTATATATATATATATATATATATATATATATATATATATATATATATATATATATATATATATATATATATATATATATATATACATATATATATATATATATATATATATATATATATATATTTGTAACATTTAAATTAATCAATAATCAAAATAAATTAATTATTTTGTATAATGTGCCACACTTACAAAAATTCTCAGCATCTCTATTAAATTAGCTATTTGACTAGGATTATTTAAATGTAATCACATATAAAATTTAATTAAGTCAGATATAGGCTACATGTGTACAGACAGTCGTATAAACTTAGCCTATGTGTGTGTGTGTGTGTGTGTGTGTGTGTGTGTGTGTGTGTGTGTGTGTGTGTGAGTGGCAAATTGTGCACATAAATAGGCTACTTTAAAAAAAAGTTACGCTGCATTAAAATGAGGTAAAATAACCCAGTAATACAAGGTAGGGTCAAGTAAGAAATTGAGTTAATATTGTTTATTAGCATAGCCTACTGCTTTGAAATGAAGCCACGCTTACCCAAACTCCTCGAGGTTTAGGGTGTAAAGAACAAGCTCAGGTTTTCCCAGAGTGTTGTCGTTTGGACCTTGAGTAGTGAAACGGACACACTTGGCCATTTCTGCCGCGTAACTGCCGGGTCTCTCGCCCTCGATCCACACCTCCAGGTGCATGGGCATCTCCATTCGGCTCTTCGACCAATAGTGCACCGCCTGGGTCACATCAAAGCTCTTCCAGCCGGTTTCGTGAATGGGAATCAACCTGAAGAGGTGATGGTTGTGACAATTACCATGCTTGTTCCGTAACGCCAATCAGCAGTTAAATTAGCATCATTAAGAAAGAATATTAACCGTCTGTGGCCGTCTCTGCTTACCTGGAATCCACTAGTGAAGTTCGGTTCGACCCGTCTTCCAGAGGTTCCACCCAGTAGATGCTCACCCGGGCGTTGTTGACGGGTCTGTGGCCCTTTCTCTCTGGTATGGAGCGCTTGTGTGGGGCTTTCTTGAACAGTTTCAGTTCTGCCATGGTCACTTCACTGTTCTCCGGGATCCTTGATGTCATCTCAAACATCACACGTTGACGTGTCGTGTCAGAATATACAAATTCACCAGAGATGTCTGGAATAGACGAGAGTGATTGATGAATAAATTATATTTAAATTTTGCTTATTTAAAATTCATTTTGTTAATATAGAAGCAGTAGGCTAATTGTTCATTTCCATCCCCATATTTCCTTTACTAAATTGTAGTATTTAATTCATATCGTGCATTTTCAATCTTTATATTAAACTTACCTGCATTGCCAGGGATTCCCCTCAGTATGCCGGCTAAACTAGGAAGCGAGCGGCGTCTTCTTGAGTGGTGCAGTTTCAGCATGGAAATATATTTGTTCTTAATGTGCGTTGGAATCACAAGGTTTTCCAGATCCCGCTTGTGAATTCTCGGAACTTCACTAAGTCCCAGTGTCTTCAGCAGAGCGTCTTCCATGTCTTCGTGGATGAAACCCCTCACCATTGCGAAAAGTGCTGCGAAAAGGAAGCACGCGGCACGGATTGAGGACATCTTCCACGTGAAGGTGCTGGAGAGGTTCTGCTTCTGAGCTGCTGTTCTCGGGCTGAGATGACTCTGCTTTGACAGCGGCTCGTCCTTAAGTGCGCCCATGAGACCCCCATTGTTCGCACTTTGACAAGGGGGTGGTGACTGACATCAGAAGGATGATGATACATGAAAGCCGTGATTCATCGGAGAAATTAACGCAAAATGTACAATTTAAACAAGAATAAGAATTCAGATAACCTCCTTTCATTCAAATAGAAGACATTGCTAACATAGTTAGATAGATAGACATGTGTAAAAAATAGATGACAGCTATAAACATGTAGATAGATAGATAGATAGATAGATAGATAGATAGATAGATAGATAGATAGATAGATAGATAGATAGATAGATAGATAGATAGATAGATAGATAGATAGATAGATAGATAGATGATTGAAAAGCATGTAAATAGATAGACAGATATGTAAATAGATAGACAGATATGTAAATAAATAGATTAATATAGATAGATAGATAGATAGATAGATAGATAGATAGATAGATAGATAGATAGATAGATAGATAGATAGATAGATAGATAGATAGATAGATAGATAGATAGATAGATTTGTAACATTATGTAATACCAAAACGGGTCACAAAATCTCCTTATAATTACATAATTATGATAAAAAAACATAATTATGTATGAATGTATTATATGTTTACTGTTAATGTAATATTATTTTTATTGCTGACACATGTTCTTGTATGGATTTACTGATGACCTTCCAGACATAGTGAACCTAGAATGCACTCTCTTTTCTAGTTTGCATGTGCACGTTGATGTAGCACCCTTGTTCCTCGTGTGTACATTCCCCTGGAAATGGTAAAACATTCCTAGTCTGGCAAGAGTCTTTCAATACGGAGTATCAATCCCTCTGTCTATGCACCTTTCTGTTGATCACCCTCGCTGTGGGCCCATCATCATTGGGTGGGCTGAGGGATTAGATGTTTATTCGAAGACCACCATCGTTCTGCTTGATGCACAGATTAAAATTATTAGGGAAACAGACTGTTTAATACAGGGTTGTGGTATGGATGTGGATTGGGGGGCTCTTCACAGGTTGGTGATTATCTGATTCCATTGCCAGTTTACCATGCCTTGTTTGGTCACACTAACATTAGAAGAGGGGCTAGTGGCACTGAGGGCCCAGTGTCTGAGTATGTGTATTGGCCTCTCTATTTGCTCTAAGATGTCAGACAGACTAAAGTAGCTCACAGGAAGAACAGATGACGAATGACTGGCTGAAGATTAATGCAATACAAATGCAGAATCAGACTAAAGAGCTCACTGTTTGAGCCCAGAAGAGTATCACCATATCTGCTACAAGAGACGATTAAGTTATTTATATCTGAAAAATAATAATAATTATTATCATTATGGAAAATTAATATATAAATAGAATACACCAGAAAGACGGTAACTAAAAACAGGCATGTTTCTCTGAATATTTTAGAAAAAGTTTGTTGAATCATCCTGCAAGTCTGGATGTGAAATGTGAACAAATAAACCCACAAAAAAAATATAAATAACACAAATGCTATACTTAGCATATTTTATTTAAAACTTATTTTTTTTAGATTTGAAATTAATTGGCAACAATCCTCAGTCTAGGGCCCTGCTTGACTCATTTTGTACAATACACATGATCCACGCAAAATTGAAGTCCTGGATTCTTGTGTGAGTTCTGTCAGTCTTCTTTCCTTCCCTTGTCGATTATTTTGAGTCCCTTTGTCAATATAAGTACCATCTAATTCTCACAGGTAGTAGCCCTTAATCAAAGGATGGAGGTACACGCCAATCAACAAAGCACGCGCTAATTAACACCTCTCTCTATTACATACGAAAGACAGACAGCTATTCAAACGGGTGCCGCCTCGGTTTGATAAAACAACAAACAGTTCGTCATTAAGGTAACGACTGTAAATATTACTGCGTTAAAAACTCAGTGCTCTTCTGTCAGCAATTAGGAATCATAATGCAGATCATATACGAAAATCGCTCATTTGGTTAAGGATGTTTAAACAAATTCTCATGGTCTACAGAAATTAATAATTGAATGTGAACTTCCTGTTCAACATTCCCTACATCCTGCCACAGTTTGGTCCTAACATCAAATGTTTTGACATGAAAGAGACGATTAGCACCTTATTAGGCCTGGTGTGGCAATTGTCGGATTCAGATTTATAGAAGAATTGTTATGAGAAGAAAAGATGTCATGTTCTCAAACGTCAAACGTTTGTTACAAAGTAATAGCGGTGCTATGACACTTTCGTTTGATGTTACAAATATGTTTTGCTGCATAAACTTGCTTGTTTGGGATATATAAAAGGAAGTCTAAATATTATATTAAATCAATGTTACTACTTTTTACGAATAGCATATATATTTCTAGATATAGTCACAGTTTTAAGTTAAGTTAATATCTAAGATATTTTAAAACACAAAATGTAATGTAACATTTACAAGCATATCCGCTTCGCTGAAAAAGTTACATAAACCCACGGACATAAATCCAGACGAGGAGTTCAGACGCACTTGATTAAATTACATACTGCAAGTGCAATGCAGAATATCGGACACAAGAGGGCGAACGTGCTCGTTTTTCATAAGAATTAGTAAGTTCTGCACAAGAGACCTTTACAAAATAAGATAAATAAGATGCTTACGAAAAGAAAATGTGAGAAAAAAACTTAATTTTTTCCCTTTATAGGCGTGACTGTTTTTCAGTGACTGAATATATATATATGTGTGTGTGTGTGTGTGTGTTTGAATTTCAAGTAACATTACTCTCAAGGTGCGAATTACCAACAAAACAATGAACTTAAAACAATGTATGTAAAAGTAAGTGTTCTCATATAATACTCACTTAAATAGGATTTTCTAAGATATTAATAAAAAAAATAATAAAGTTAGCGTACAAATAGTGCGATAAATAGACGCTCAAGAACAGAAGTCGCGTTCGCCTGCATTGGTAACCATAGCAACAGTACGCCGCTCGAGCTCTTTCCGTCGCCAGCTGACGCACGTCAACAAAAAAGTCGTGTCATTTTCACATTATTAATTATTTACCACAATAAAAAAATAATAATTAAAAAGCATTTTGTCATTTTTAAAACAGTTGACAGTTAGCGCACTGCGCTAGAAAACAATTTGGCTTGCACGAAACGAACCTCAACACCAAATCACTAACATAAATCCCTTAAATGGTGGACTCCCACTTGAAGGTCAACGAAGAATAACTATGGGATAATTCGCACACTCTTCACTAGTATACACCACTCTCTGCTCTTTTCCTCCAGCATACCCCTCCATCCCCTGCAGCAGATGCTGTGACGGTCGCCATGATGCTGTCGGGTTTCGCCTGCAGCAGCAGCAGCAGCGATCTGTGAGAGACACACACACCGCGACCACGAGCGGAGCCCTCCAACCGAGCCGACATAAACGAGGACACATATTTCCAGCAAAAGCTTCTGTCGACAAGTGCATAACAGTTTTCGAAAGCAAGGCTCGCTCCTTCTGCCAGCGTTTTAAGAGAGGGATTTAAAGGAAAAACAGCTTGCTAGGGATTTCGCAGTCCTGCCAGAGGAGGGGCATATGGGGCTTTGTAGCAATGCAGATCCCGTGCTGCTGATGCGCTTTTGTTACTGCATAATGGATAACCACAGATATCACCATATCACAAGGGATTGCTTTTAACTTCTTTAGTGACTTGTTTCGTGAAAAGTGTCCTTTATAGGAGAAGCTGAAATCGGGAATACATAAGCCTAGGTTATATACGTCAAATCCATCGGCCAGGGCAGGGTCAATGGCTGTAAGTTCTCTGCATCTAAGGACTGCGAAATCATGATGTTGTGGATTGATAGGGACGCATCGGTGCGAGAGGGACCATGATAAGGCTTTACAATATTTTTTGAGACATTACGTATTTTGGAGCGTTCTCTGGCCTACTCTGGCCATTTGCTACAGTGGGAGCAAAAACTGACCATACTGTGAGACATCAGCAGCAACTGAAACCATGTCTGGTGAGGTGCGTTTGAAGAAGCTGGAGAAGCTGATTCTTGATGGCCCGTCTCAGTCCAGCGGCCAGTGCTTCAGCGTGGAGACCTTGTTGGATATTCTTGTTTGTCTGTATGATGAATGCAATAATTCTCCCCTAAGAAGAGAGAAAAACATCCTGGAGTTCCTTGACTGGGGTAAGACATATTTCATGCACTCGATTAGCATGCATATTTTTGATGGCTTGACAGTTCTTTACACATTATTGTTCGTGTTTATTTTGGTGTGTAATGTGTTTAGTTAATTCTCGGGCAGTAGCTACAGGCGCACTCAGTAATGATGAAGACTCCTGAGCAATCAGTCTTAAAGAAAAAGTGGTTTTATTTTACATGACTCGGGTCTGCCCCTCATGGGCGCCGGCATGTTGAGATCACATGACCAGCTGTGCCACGCAACTGACTGTTACTATTAATAATAGTAATGTTTACTTTATATACAGTTTTCAGCCAGAACTGAATTCACCTCACAAAACATGTTCATCTAAGCCAAAAAAAACAAAAAAAAAAACACGTCAATTTTTCACATTTTTAATTTGTTTATTTCTTTATTCTTTTGCTTTTTATTTTATTTTTTACTGATCTGAACCTTTTTTGGTTAATATTTACATTTTTGTTAAATGTTAAATTACCTTAAAGGCGTCATATGATGCAATTTAAATTTATCCTTTCTCTTTGGAGTATTACAAGCTCTTGTCCAAAAAGATATTCTTTTTAAAAGTTAAGTCAACCACGCCCCCCTAAAATGGCTCATTCTAACACGCCCCCACGTCTCTACATCACTATGTGGGAAGATTTGCATAATGCCGGCCACATGTTCACGCAAAGAAAGAAAGCGTAACTTTTATTCTCGCTGTTGCCTCCGCTGCCATGTTTTGGAGATGCTGTGTGTTTCGTTGTGAAAGTGAAACTAATTTGTTTGGTCTTCCAAAAGAGGACACAACTAGAAATGAGTAGTTAAGTTGTATTTACAACACTGTTCCAGAACAGTCAACCCAAATATTCAGATGTGTGCAGCGCATTTTATTGAGGACGAGGACTGTTTTCTGTGAGAGTAGCCTGCAATGCCGGTGTCTGTTTTTATAATGTGGGCAATTCCAACTTTGCAAGGACAGTCTGACGCTTCTGACTCACAGTCCGTAAAGTATGTTTTCATATTTAAAGGTTTTGCCACTGATGATTCAAAACCGAGTTTTGAACATTGTATAGAAGAGCTTGTTGTTTATCGTTTCTCCGATCACAAATGCAGATATGGTTTTATGTTTGCGCAGCGTGATACGCAAAACAATGCGTAAAAAGACAGTATAAGTCATTATAATCAGTAATTATACCCCCACTGCATGTAACAAATGCCTCGTGTTTAATGGGTTTTGTTGTTTTTGTCTTGTCGTGCTGGGACACAAGCTTGAGGAATTCTGCATTTGGCATAGAGAAGCAACAATAATTCCCCTTATGTGGAAAATAATGTAAACCGTATAAACACATTGCATTACACTAAATGCACAAAACAATGTTATTTTTAGCAATGTTATATGACCCCTTTAAAGCACTTTGAATTACCACTGCATATGAAATGAATGGCATCAAGACCAGGGGTCCCCAGAGGGCCGGTGTCTTGCAGAGTTTAGCTCCAACCCTAATTAAACATACCTGAACCAGCTAATCAAGTCTTACTAGGCATACTAACTTCTAGGCAGGTGTGTTGAGGTAAGTTGGAGCTAAACACTGCAGGACACCAGCCCTCTGAGTTTGGAGACCCCTGTTCTAGAACAAACTTCTTGTATCCAGGCTGATATGTGTCTGTATCATTTCCAAAACCTTGAGCACTATTGAAACAAATAAGATGTGAATGATTAAGACAAATAGGCAAACTTTTATGCGGCAGAGTTCATCCTCCATCTGTAAATGATCTAATTGCTAGTTTAAAATGGAACAGAATGAATGCTCTTCTGAAAACTTTGGCATAACCAGCTGTCATGTTATGTAACTATCTGTGAAATGAATAGAATGCAACAAACAGCATTTAAATTCCTTGACCATCATCTGAATGCAGTGCTAATAGCACAGTCCGTCTATAGTTTGGTGTTTTGTTTACAATCTTCTGGTACTGGGATTTTAATGAAAATGCAAATCAAAAATGCCTTCTAGTGACTTAGTTAGACTCATGTTGTTGTACTCAGGTCAGGATGATTTGAGATAGAGCTATTGTGCGTCATTGTGCATGTGTGCCTATGCGAAAAAATTAAAATGTCCTTTTCCACTGGGGAGTCTCTTTAGGGCAGCATCAGGAAACTCTACTGAGCTGCTGGACACATGATGTCATATAGGGAAATGACAGTGCATTCTGTTTGTCCCCTTTGTGGACTTGACTTTTTAAAGACCGACTGGATAGGCCACTCACTCATGAGCTCATTAGCTCACTCATTCATTCACATATCAGTGTTCACTGCTGTGACATTCATTGGCATGGTTGACCAAAGTCACAGTTTAATTGTCACAGAGGCCAAATTTAGCCTCACACAGGACTGCGTGTCTTGCTTCTTTATGACACACTAACATATTTTTATGCCGTTTGTATCTCAAAAAGGAGGCTGGAAGTCCGGCGTTACTTTGTAACTGAAAGGCAATAAGGGGATAAATTTGGCTGGGTGCTCTGGTTTTCCTCAGCATCTGTGGACAGTTCATAAACACAATTTCAGAGAACCCATCAGCCACTGATGATTTAGGTAAGAAGTAGGTGAGGATTCCACATGGTTCATGGTTGATAGATCGTAATTGAAGCCTTGAGGCAGTCACATTGTACTGCAACATAATGAGAATCACATGTATGTTGGGACAAGGCCGCTAAGCAATTATATGCGAAACCCCCTGGAATGTCCCAGTCCTCCAGAGAAATGTATGCATAACCGTGCAAGACACATAATGAATGATTCATTCATATTTCCTGTGCTTCCATCGCCAACCAAGTCTAGACCAGTGACCCAGAGCCATATTGTATTGTTCTGATTATTTTCATTGTGAAAGAGTGAATTCATGCAGACTCCCTGGGCTTTTAACTGAAATGGATCTTGGGCCAATTGGCAAAGAGGTATACATACTTCAGCTTTTCATTCGTTTTCCCTTGAATGACCCTGAAGAAGATTGGAGGTAGCTTGAGGGAACTGTTTGACGGTGTTTCCCATATGATACATTTATTAAGCAGTGCAGTATGTTAAACAGGTATTCCTTCAGATTTGTTCCAAAACCTACAAGAATATAGAGTATTTTGCACTGTCAGTACAAAACCAAATTTGCTTACTGTCTACATGGAAGCCTTTGACTAAGGCTGAACGATTAATTGCATTTGCGATAATATCGCGATATGAGAAAATGCGATTTTCTAATCGCTACGTGCGCGATTTGAGGTGGGCACGTGACGCGAGCGAAAGAGCGGAGAACTCGGCTGCAACAACTTTTCATCCTGTCAGTTCATCTTTAACCTGTAGCGCAATGGCCTCTGCCTCGACGGAACAGTCAGTAACTGACACAGCTGCGACTTTAATCTCAAAGAGGAACAGCACGTCGGTGGTGTGGAACTATTTTGGTTTCAAAAAAGAAGATGCTGCACAGCTTCAGGTGTTATGCAGAGCATGCCGTGCTCCCGTTGCGACTTCACGGGGTAACACTACAAACTTGTTTCAGCACTTAAAAAAATACCACAAATCAATGTATGACAGTTGTATGACCAAAATACCGAGCACCAGTGCGCCAGACAGGCCAAATACCTCAAGACAGGGATCACTGACCGAAATGTTCGAAAGTGTCACTCCGTATGAACGTAATTCAAAACGGCACGGGGAAATCACTCGGGCAATAACCGAGTTCATAGCCAAAGATATGATGCCTCTCAGCACGATGACCAAGCCTGGATTCGTGGCATTGACATATACGCTTGATAAACGGTACAATATACCCTCCCGTACATACTTCAGTCAGACTGCCATACCGGAGCTGTACAAAAAGTGTAAAGAGAAAGTCGCCGCGGAGGTTAAAACGGTGGAGTTTTTTGCTAGCACTACAGATATGTGGTCAAGCCGCACAGCTGAGCCTTACCAGAGTCTTACAGTCCATCTTATTGATGAAGATTTCAACCTCAGAGCTCGCTGCCTACAAACTACCTACTTCCCAGACGACCACACAGGGGAAAATATTGCAGCCGGCCTGAGAGAAGGGCTTGCCAGCTGGGATCTCCACGAGGAGAATCACGTCTGCATCACGACGGACAACGCGTCAAATATGGTTCTGGCTGCGCGGCTTAATGAATGGACGAGGCTCCAGTGTTTTGGGCACAGATTACATCTTGCCATTGGTAAGTTATGTCGCGCGTGTGTGTGTGTGTGTGTGTGTGTGTGTGTGCGTGCGCGCAAAAGAGAGAGATGCGTCGATTAGTAATAAGCTGGATACAAATATATAAATTATGTGTAGTTGGGGATTCATTAAATTAATATTTCCTCCCACTCCTTTTCTAATATGTAAATTGAAATATTATGTTTTGATTTTATGTCTGTTGTGGAATGGCCACCTGCATTTTTGTTTTTTTGTTTGTTTTTGTTTTTTTACATGTTCTAAATAAACACAAAAAGTGTGTGTGTGTGTGTGTGTGTGTGTGTGTGTGTGTGTGTGTGTGTGTGTGAGAGAGAGAGAGAGAGAGAGAGAGAGAGGACAGGGGTGTGGATGTGTGCATTTTAGAATGACAGAGAATGTGAGTGTGTAATAGTGATAGCCTTGAATCACAAAACTCAAATTTAATTGTGTGTAATACACTACTTTCTATTTCTTTCAGAAAATGCACTCAAAGATGACAGAGTGTCAAGGGCAACAGCACTGTGCAGGAAGCTGGTGGGACACTTTTCCCACAGTTGGAAGAAGAAGGCAGCACTGATGGAGGCACAGAGGGAGCTCAAACTCCCTGAGCACAACCTCATAACGGAGTGCCCAACAAGATGGGGATCTAAAGAAATGATGATTGCTAGAGTGCTTGAACAGGCCAAAGCCATTTCTCAGGTATTGTCTGGAGATCGATATGCACGCTCCCTCATCCCAACCTGGCAAGATATTGATGTGTTGGAGTCGATTCACAAGGCACTGCATCCTCTACTGGAATTTACTGATGCTCTTTCTGGAGAGGAGTATGTGAGCATCTCCTACCTCAAGCCAGTTCTTCACCTTTTTGCCACATCAGTCCTGGCTGAAGATGCTGAGGACACTGACCTGACTAAATCAATAAAAACCAAAGTCCTAGCATACCTCAATAATAAATATGGAGACCCAAACATCCAGGAGCTTTTGGATGTTGCCTGTTTCCTGGACCCTAGGTTCAAAATACAGTACATCAGTACTGACAACATCCCTGCTATCAAGACCCGACTGAAGACAGAGATGGTAGACTTAGCACAGCGTACATATCATCGGGTAAATGATAATTATGTATTTCACAAAAACACAATTTTTCTGTAAAATCTAACTGGAAAACTAATGGCTGTTGTTTTTATCTAATAGGAGAAGAGGTCTCGTACTGAAACTGTTCAGATGCCTCAAAGTGCACAGCCCTTGGGGGAAAAGGCGAAGAGGTCTCTTGGCAGTTTTTTCAAGACCAGTGCAGCCTCTCCTTCTTTGCCTGTTGAAGATGTCGCAGAGGCAGAGTTAAACAATTACCTGATGACTCCTACCATTGATGGAGAAGATGATCCCTTGGCTTGGTGGAGGGTGCACAAGATCAGCTACCCACAGTTGTGCATCATGGCCCGCAAGTATCTTTGTGTACCTGCCACAAGCGCTCCCTCAGAGCGTCTTTTTAGCACAGGAGGGAATATTGTGACTTGCACTCGCTCATCCTTGAAGCCAGCAAAAGTCAATATTCTGGTTTTCTTAGCAAAAAACCTGTGAGCCACTGAGAACAAAACTGTTGGATCATTATAGCTGGCAGTGCCATACTCGTAGTGAACTTTAGTCTGTGTGGTGTGTTATTGTTGTGTACTTGATAAGTGAGGTTGATCTATTCCAAATTATAATATTCAAATAGTTTTTGTCTAATTTAAAAGTGCATTTCTCCATTTTTTTATTTATAACTTTATTTATTTTGATTTTACTAAATATTTTCAAAGCAAATGCTGTTGCAGTTGTGTGAAATGTTACTGACTTTGGAGCAGTAAGATAATTATTATTTTTAATTATTTTTTTCTTCAGACTGTAAATTTTGCACACAGTGTTTACAAAGTGCGCATACCTTTGTTTAAATTATTGAAATGCACAGTGGCAAAGCCATAGATGTTTCTGCAACGAGCAGTTCAATAAAAATGTCATTTATTTCAAGTCATACATGTTTTAATTTAATTATAACAAATAGGCCCAGCCTATGGGAAAGAACATTTCACACTAAATGCATCTAATATTGTGTTGGTCATATTTAAATAATTCATTACGTTTTGTTGGGGAAAAAAGAGGATAAAAAAATCTTTACAAAACAAATCGCATATTAAATCGCAATCGCAATATTGGGGAAAAAAATCGCAATTAGATTATTTTCCCAAATCGTTCAGCCTTACCTTTGACCAGTGGAAATATTGTTCAGACGTTTTCATTTGCAAAAAAGTACATACCACAGTTTTTGGACATGTTGCTCTGATAATATTATGATATTCAGTGAATTTAATTGGTGTGTATAGTGTAAATGCAATGGTAAGCTGAAAATGGTATGCTTTGAAACAGTTTTCACCCAGAAATTGCTGGTACATTTCACAAATAATTACAAAAAAGGCAAGTAACACATTATATGAAACATGAAATTCTTAAGTAGAAAGACTGAAATGGTAATTGTCTTGTAAACGTCCTCCAACATGTCCTTGGCTAACTAACTGAAATAAGATGAAAAATGAAAATATAAAAAAATATAAGTCCAAAATATAAATAAATACTATAATAGTATATCAATCAAAATACCATGGTATTAACATCTGATACATCATCGTGCCGTGGTATGACTACAGTATTGTTTGGGACTTTTTGTTTTACACGAGAAAACCTTTTTGTGCATTTTTCCAGTTGAATTATTATTTATTTTATTGCTTATTCATATTTTTATTTTTATTCATTACATTTAAAAGTGAGGTCACTGGACATAAATATGGCTGTATTACATAGATGTCCTGCTAAAATGTAAAGCATGCCAGACATTGAGCTGCTCTACACTGAGGTGCAAGAGCAATGCCAAAATTCCAAAATAACGCCTCAGCAATGTAGAGATCTGGATGCATTGTTCTTCCCTGTCACATGATGTTTCTCCTGTGGAGGGCTTGGCTCGGATCGCTTGGCTGTAATAGTATGGTTTAAAGCCAAAGAATTCACCTCTTCTCCCTCATCTGTCTCCATTCCCACTCCGGTCCCTCATTCCAGCAAACCCTCCAGCAGTCAAACTGGAACGTCTTATTTAGAGCTAACATTATACACTTAAACACCCGCCCATGCCTGGAGCTGTAACAGCACACAGAAATATGGGAAAAGTAAATGTTTTTGTTATTGTATATGTATTGTAACGCATTCTAGACACATGTTTAGGGTGTTTTCGCTAGCAGAGATCTGTTATTCGAGATAACACACACCAGTTGTCAGATAGCCAATGCTGCAGTGCATCGGTGCTCTGAGACCCTCCTTGCACACTGTAGATGAGGAATTGCTGCACTCTGGGCCAGATTTGCATGGAAGTGCTGACTCAGAGCTCTAGGTCTTTGCTGCTCTGATGTGCAGGGTGAAGAGGCTCATTTGTCAGCTGTATGATGCCTACACTATGTTGTCGGTTTTCCTCTCTATGCATCACAGACTGGCCAGTCTCTTAATAGGTATCTTCTGTGTACCAGCTTTGGCAGAGCAAAATAATGGACACTCAGTTTCATTCGCCATTTGAGATCTAAGTAAACCATTTGTGTCAGGTGACAGTTGACCGTGTTGTGAACAAAAGCCAAATGCTTTTGTATTTCTGCAGCTGTATATGTGTATATATAAAGTGGATAGATTTAATATGTAACTCAAGTGTGTAATATTTAAAGTGTAGTTCACCCAAAAATGAAAATTTTGTCATTTACTCATCAGGATTGAAAAATAATATTGGAACCCATTTACTTTCATTGTATGGACAAAAAAACAACAACTACAAAAAAAAAAAAAAGGAAAAAAAAAAAAGCAAACGGGAACCTTTTAAAATATATATTTTGTGTTCTACAAAAGAAAGGTGTACATGTCTGATAGCATTTTTTTTGTGACTAACTATACACCTTTACATACAGGGTAATTTGGTTATTTTTATAAAATTGGTAAATTTTATTTTAGAACCCAATTCCGTTACTTTAAAGGAATAGTTCACCCAAAAATGAAAACTTTCAACACCATTGCAAAACAACATTGGACCCTTTTGACTTTTAATGTATGAGAAAATAAAAAGAAAATCAAAATATATCTTATAAATAAATTAATTAAATATGTGCCAGGTTTGTGATATATAAAAAGGGTGGCAGATCGCCTGTAATGTTGCATGGACAGTTATCACTTAGACTTTGCCTTTGCTGCTTCCTGATTTATGTGCCTGAATACTTTGTGTGTGTGTGTGTATTTTTGGTGTGTGCCCTTGAGCTTTGATGCACTGGAACAGTAGACCATCCTATCAGAATGCTACTACATGCATTAGTAAGCTGTGACACAAAGTGACCCAGAGTTTAGACCTCAACATTCAATAAAGACTAAAAATATGACTTCTAAAACCATTCCGACTCTAAATTCTGATGGGATGAGTGACATTCAAAGCCATTGTAAAATGACTAGGAACACTAGCAATAGTAGCTTCTTGAATATAGAATTACTTGCATGAAATTTTAGTCTCAAATGATAAGCTAACAGCACATAGGTTTTTTCTCCTGAAGTGTTTTCAGTGTAGACACTGAATGATTTGTACAGTGATTTGCGGGTTCAGCGGTTTTGGTTTGGTTTCTCTTTCAGTAGGCATGCATTTTTGTTTTGCATCATAGATTCCAGTCCTCGAGGACCACGGAAAGCTCTTGCCAGCCATGCAGCACGATGAAACAGCTTCGAGTAACACACAATGAGGAAATCCTGTGGTTGTAGTAATTTTTGTCTGTTGGTTATCTTGGCTGACCCCATAAACATGGCAGCTGTACTTGTACGTATCGGTCCAATCTACCTCATGAGATTTCCAAATGACAAAAATACCCTCACACTTCAGTAAATATCACGCATGACCTAAACTTGATGAAGATTTCACAAGCTTTCCAAATTGTAAATGCCAAGTATTTTAGGTAATTACTCCTGCATGCTAAAAATGCTGCACCCCTGAGATGAATAGTTAAGCTGAATTGCTGTAATAGCTAGCTGCTTAGCTGTAAAACAGTGTACACAGTTTAGTTAGGTTTGTAAGATGAAAATACAGATAATTAAACAGACATTTTAATAGACTGAAATTCGAATTTTATGTTGCCTGTATGACAGATTAACCCTTGTCCTTTTTTCGAAATGTTTCCAGTCATATTCCAAGCAATTCAAAACCATTGTGGTGAACAGTGTTTATCTGAAGTGTCTCTGCAAAAAATAATGCATTATTTATCAGCTTTAATATATTGGCCAAATTTTCTTATCATGTCGATAACAAAGCGGTGAAATTGAACATTTATCGGCCGATACTGATATGGTTGCTGATATATCATGCATCCCTAAACTTATATCATTGCTGTTAGCTTAGCAACATGCTGCCTCATCAAACACCGTTATAATCTATTGTAATTTCTTTTTTGAGGTTACATTGCTGTTGGGATGCTGCCTTAGCTGACTAGGTTTTGAAACATGAGCTTGTGATTCTTCATCATCCAAGGCCCATAGACATGGAAAATAGCAGAGAGATAAAGCCCAGTCTGGTAACAGAATTGAAGAGTGTTTCTACTGCTTTTCGTCTCAACAAATGCCCCATCTTACATTCCAGGCCTAAACCAAAGGGGTTCTTGTGGGTGTGTTTGGCACTCAGGCAGTACAGTAGACTATATTAGAGGCAATGTTGATGGCTGTCACATGTCAAATATATCAAGGTCAGAGATAAGTCCTCTCATTATGAGTGCTGTCAGCATGTATCTGGCCTGCTGTGGGGGGTTACGAGGAAGGGCATGTGTGCGAGGGGATGCTCCATGGATGGGGGAAGTTTTTTTTTTTTTTTTTTTTTAAAGACGGGGGGTTTTCACATACATGACTCCATATATAATTCATGTTGTTGTAGGAGGAAGGTACCAGTTTGAATTTAATTCCAGTTATGCTTCTGTTTTGGTTGTTAAATAATTCGGTTTCATAATACACATCCAAACAATGTGCGTTTTTAGAGGGCTTTGCGGTTGAGGCGGTATTTGCGTGTCGGCTGTTCAGTAGAGCTGAAAGAACATGGTTAGCCTCCCCCACCTGGCTGTCATCAGTCAACGTGTTTTGCAACATCTTTCTTTGAGAGCCGGTCCACTTTTTGAACTCTTGTGTGCATTTGTTTCGAGTCTTGTTGGAACATGTTTCGCCAAATGCATATTTTTGGGATACTTACAGTTTCAAGACCTAGCGCTGACACCGTTCCTTTGTAGGTTGTAATTAGTAGTTGTTTCCAACCTAAGGGATTGACTGTGGCCTAGAAAGTGTCTTCACTTGAGTACTGCAATGTATATATAGCCTTTTTGTGTCTTTCATTTATTCTTGCTGCTGAAAAATGGGGGTTTGTGGCAGCTTTAGACCATGACTGCTTTGTGTCATTGTATAAAGAGTTCACTTGAGTCAGAGTTCCAATATTTGATTCTCAACATGAATTTTGTTTTAACTTATGTCTATGACTTGTGTCTTGCTAAGCCAGACTATGAGTAAATGGCAAAACACTAGTCCAAAGCTTATTCTGGCCACGAGCTGCCCACTTAAATAAGAAAAGACCATCTGACTCACATGTAAAGAGACCAAACACAGTTTTTTTCTTTTGACCAAAAATAGATTATACTATAATAATATTTTGGTGTGGAAAAACAGTAAACATGTGCCGCTTTCTGTGAATGATTGTACAGAGAACACTGGGAAAACGTGCAATATGTGCATAGATTTATCTTACTTTTAAGTGCCTCAGAAAAACTAAATATATATTTATAAAAATATAACATTTATAAAATGTACAATATAAAGTCAGCATGAAATAAAAATTTACAAGGTATATTTTCTAAATACTTGTTATTTATTTTATTACAAAAAATGAAACCCTGCACATATAATTTTCTTTTTTACATTCTTATATTTGTATTCAAAATAGGGCTAAAATGATTAGTCAACATTATTGACAACGTCAACAATAAACTATTGTTGACAAATATATTTATTGTCGAAAAGTCATTTGTCATATGACTAATAATGTAAGGGCCTGCAGTAACAAGGTTCGACCAGTGAGGTGCTGTAGTGCAAGACTGTAATTCAGCCCTCCCAGCTGTAGTCCAATAGAAGAAGACATATGAGAAGTGCAAATGAAGCCAAAGCAGTAGTGTGGGAAAGTTGTATAAAACTACAAACAAACAAAAAAATGCTGTTAGGGGTTTAGCCTATGGATTAATCTGTGAAATAATCAACGAGTACTCGACTAATCGCTTCAATAATAATTAGATTAATCGATTTTCAAAACAGCACTAAATTAAAATGTCATAAACCTTTTGGTGAAATGACTGACTTCTCTCTGGTGGCTTCTTGAAGAATTTAATTTGCATAAAACCTGCCACTTTCTTACAGTTGACTGCAAGCTCACATTCAGATCTGATTTTGTTTTTTAAATGAAACAATAAATCAAAATGCCTTGTACATTCTTTAAAAATATCCTTTTTAATAGTCATGCTGTTTTGAAACAACATGAGGGTGAGTAAATGATGACAAATTAAATTAAAAGTGAACTATCCATTTATTCTCCTGTGAACAATACAGTGAGAAGCATTTGTGTATGGATCAAGTTACAAATTGCAGGTTAATAATAGGGTTTGATGTTTGCTTCAAATGGGAAACTACATTTGACAGACAGTGTCTAGCCCAAATTAAAATTTCACAGTGGCATGTTCCAGCGAAGTTGATCAGCAATTAAGATAATAACGGTTATGATGACAGTGATGATAATTTGAACATATTACATGGGTGGTGAAGTTCCCTGACTGCCTCCAGGGTTTTCAGTCAGTCAGTCGTGGTAGGAAACGTCCAGCAAGATTTCATTCACTCCTCTGTTCTGAGAAAATACAGTAGGATAGAGTTACATCTACCATGACATATTTTGCCAAAGGGAGGTGACTCTGTGGTATTATGTTGACTGAAAAACTAATGCTGTATTTTTAAGTCCCTTCCAATTGAGCGTAAGAGCAGGCAGTCTGTAGAAAACTTTCACAGCTCTTGTGTCAATGTCAAGTTGTTGGACGACTATGTGATCTTCTCTGAGGGATATGACCGTTCTGCTTTCCTGCTAAGTTGTCTGTATAACTGTTGGTTCTGAGAAATGGCAAAGCTATTTTTAATCACCTTGAGCCTCACATGAAACAATATCATACACTACCCTTATTTTGTTGACACATCCAGCTTCTGTGCACACTAAAAAATGTTGGCTTAAAAATAACCCAACCTGTAACCCAGCTATGGGTTGGTATAGCACCTTCCCATCTGTGGGTTATTTCAACCCAACCCATTGGGTTAAAATCCTGTTGGGTTAAAAGTTACCCAACAGTTAAGTTAATTATTTATATTAATTAACATCAGTATTTTTATTAAAAATGACTTAATACAACCATATTTTGAAACTACTTTGTTGTAAATTACAGATTTTATTTTAATATGCAAATAACACATTTACAAATATATTTTTAAAATATTTTATCTAAATGTACAAGAATGTGAAAAAAACAACTGACATTTTCAAGATGTACACAAACGTGCAAATACAGTTCACAGCTGTGGCTTAATGGTTAGAGAGTTGGACCTGTAACCCGAAAGTCACAGGTTTGAGTCTCGGTGCTGGCAGGAGTTGTATGTGGAGGGAATGAATGAACAGCGCTCTCTTCCACCCTCTATACCCATGGCTGAAGTGCCCTTGAGCAAGGCACTGAACCCCCGGTTGTTCTCCGGACGCTGGATATGGCTACCCAGTGCTCCGGGTGTGTGTTTACTTCTCACTGCTGTGTGTGTGCACGTGGATGGGTTAAATGCAGAGCACCAATTCCGAATATGGGTTACCATACTTGGCAAATATTACGACTTTCAAATAAAATGAACCTAACATATAATAATAAAACAAAAAATAATCATAAAATCAAGTAATAATAATAAAAATATACCAGCTGCTGGACCTACTGATGATCAATAAAATAAAAAAGTTTTTTACTGATTACAAAATACAAAGTTTTTAAGGAAGAGACAGTGTGCAGAAGAAACTATTAAAGACTGTGTGTTACAAAAACTCTCAAATATGAGCAAAGGGCTTTAGGTACTAGATGTCATATACAAAGAAAAGTTTGAAACACAGATCGACTGCTTGTAGTATCGTCTTCTGTTCCATCGTCTCCATGTTTAAAATAATAAAAACTTGGGAGGAGTTTTCCTTGTCACCAAGCACCAGGACATGTGGATTCTGGATTGTCTCATGATTCAAGTACAGCACTAATTAGTGCCAACCTTAAAAGAATAATAAAAAAAAAGTTCAGTTAACATGCATTGTGATGATATTTCATTGATACACTCACTTTACAAATGAGTGAATTTAAATGAGTTAAAAGCTATAGCGAATTTAAATTGGTTAAAGTGATAGTTCACCCATAAATTAAAATTCTGTCATAATTGTTTTTTTTTTATCTTCTTGGAACGATTTGTATTGTACAGCGTGTGTCTTCTACAAAATAAATAAAGGTGACTTGATTACACAGGGCACTGTAATTTTAAGTTTTGCTTTTACTTACAGGTTGAATGTCAATGAAGGACTGCTTCATTTCCGTGTATGATGTGCACACCAATTTTCCATAAATTTTACCACCCTTTACCCTTTGACTGATTTGGACTTGTAGGGAGGAACAAAAGTACACTGTAAATTAAAGGAAGCTTTGTTGGACAGAATGCAACAATACACTTATTTCACCTCATTTGTCTTTTTTCAAAATTTTTGGAAGTCATAGGTCTAAGTAAAATTGAAAACTTATGTATCATTAATTTAAATTGATTACTTACCTTGAAATGTTTCAATTAACAGGCAGAAATTCTATTTTTGCAATTTGTCCTTCACGAAAACGTCCATTGTCTAAAACATAAGTATAAAAATATTATTACAACACATTTAAAAAACATGTCAATCAATCTAGCTTCATAAGAGAAATTGCTGTAATTATAGGGTATTCTGATAGATGCATAACAATATTCAATATGAATAAACCATACAAATTATTACTGTACAATTAATTAGTGCTGGTGCACTGGTGCTGGTGGTGTTTTATGCCCCCCTCTTAAAGGTTGGTTGTAGGAGTAACATTAACGTTATGTAAATTTAGGGCACTGGTATAAATTTCCGCTGAAAGCGCGGATTGCCTCATGACTGCGCGCATTTTTTTTCGTCTGGGATTTAAACTTTTATAACAGAAAATTGCAGGTTCATTCAAACGGTTCTCGCGGAGTCTGTTGTCTGTCGCATGACTGATGTGTGAGCTCACAGCTCGCTCGAGCAGCTTCTTTCAGTGGTCCGATCCGATAAATAGTCCGTGTGGCTTTTCTAGCTTAATTCTTATGATTTCGTCAAACTTTCACATTTCACCAGACATTTTTATCAACTTTAGTTTTGCAGCTAATCTTTTAATGTATTTGTAATGATGAGCCAGAGACGTTCGGATCCAAATGCAGCGCTTTATTAAAGAATGGTCAAACAGGCAGAAATCAGGAATGGCGTCAGGTGTGTCAGGGATAACCAGAGTCGAAACCAGAAACAAGCAGAGATCGGGGCAGGCAGCAGAGAATCAGAGTCGGAGTAATCAGTCCGAAGATCAAACACGGGAATGACAAAACACAGGGAGAAACGCTCGGAAATGTTAGACAGGCTAGACAAGACTTCGCCTTGAGTGAGAGTGAGTGTGCTGCTTTTATGTGTGTGTGTAAATGAGGTGCAGGTGTGGCAAGGAAATTGGCTGATGAATGAGGTGCAGGTGTGGCAGGGTGATTGTGATGCAGTGACTCATGGGTAATGTAGTTCGGGTGTGGTGCAACAGTATGAGAGGTGCTAGTGTCCAAGTGACATCTGGTGGTTGATGGGTGGAATGGTCCTGAGTGGAGTGCCCTCTAATGAAGTTCATGGGCACTCCATCTAATAATCGTGACATAGCCCATAGGCCTGGCATAGGAAACAGGGGCCCGCCATGGGCTTAACTCGGGAACGGGAGCCCGCCATGGGCCTAACTCTGGAACAAGGGTCCACCAAGGCAGAGCAGGTGGCGTGGCAGCCCACCAGAGTGGAGCAGGTGGAGCTGGAGCCCACCAGGGAGGAGTAGAGGACCACCACAGCTGAGAAGATGGGACAGAAGCCCACCAGGGCGGAGCAGAGGACCACCACAGCTGAGAAGACGGGACAGAAGCCAACCAGGGCGGTGCAGAGGACCACCACAGCCGAGCAGACGGGACAGAAGCCCACCAGGGCGGTGCAGAGGACCACCACAGCCGAGCAGACGGGACAGAAGCCCACCAGGGCGGAGCAGAGGACCACCACAGCCGAGCAGACAGGACAGAAGCCCACCAGGGCGGAGCAGAGGACCACCACAGCCGAGCAGACGGGACAGAAGCCCACCAGGGCGGAGCAGAGGACCACCACAGCCGAGCAGACGGGACAGAAGCCCACCAGGGCGAAGCAGAGGACCACCACAGTGGAGTCGATGGCACCGGACCGCAAGTCTGCTCAGGTGGGACTGAAACAGAGAACATTGACAGGTTAATAGCGGCCTCCGTGGCCGTGATGAGATGGTAGCCTGGCCTCCTTGGCCATTACAGGGCAGGCGGTTAGTTCATGGAGGACCTCCGTGGCCATGACAGGACAGACAGAGAGTTGGTGGATGGTCTCCGTAGCCCAGACCAGAATGAATGAGAGCTCATTGACGGCCTCCCTGGCCGTGACCGGATAGGACGAGAGCTCTGAGATGTGACGAGGCTCTGGCAGTTCGGCTGAGATGTGACGAGGCTCTGGTAGATCTTTGGTGATTTGATTGGGTTCATGAAGATCATTGATGACTTGACTTTGCTCATGAAGATCATTAATGACTTGACTTTGCTCATGAAGATCGTTGGTGACTTGACTTTGCTCATGAAGATCGTTGGTGACTTGACTTGGTTCCTGAGGATCAACTGTGACTTGACTTAGTTCATGGAGGTTAATGGTGACTTGACTTTGCTCATGAAGATCATTGATGACTTGACTTTGCTCATGAAGATCATTGATGACTTGACTTTGCTCATGAAGATCATTGATGACTTGACTTTGCTCATGAAGATCATTGATGACTTGACTTTGCTCATGAAGATCATTGATGACTTGACTTAGTTCACGGAGGTTAATGGTGACTTGACTTTGCTCATGAAGATCGTTGATGACTTGATTTTGCTCATGAAGATCGTTGGTGACTTGACTTAGTACACGGAGGTTAATGGTGACTTGACTTTGCTCATGAAGGTTAATGGTGACTTGACTTTGCTCATGAAGGTTAATGGTGACTTGACTTTGCTCATGAAGATCGTTGGTGACTTGACTTTGCTCATGAAAATCGTTGGTGACTTGACTTGGTTCCTGAGGATCAACTGTGACTTGACTTAGTTCACGGAGGTTAATGGTGACTTGACTTTGCTCATGAAGATCGTTGATGACTTGACTTTGCTCATGAAGATCGTTGATGACTTGACTTTGCTCATGAAGATCGTTGGTGACTTGTCTTAGTTCACGGAGGTTAATGGTGACTTGACTTTGCTCATGAAGATCGTTGGTGACTTGACTTAGTTCACAGAGGTTAATGGTGACTTGACTTTGCTCATGAACGTTAATGTTGACTTGACTTTGCTCATGAAGGTTAATGGTGACTTGACTTTGCTCATGAAAATCGTTGGTGACTTGACTTGGTTCCTGAGGATCAACTGTGACTTGACTTAGTTCATGGAGGTAAATGGTGACTTGACTTTGCTCATGAAGATCATTGATGACTTGACTTTGCTCATGAAGATCATTGATGACTTGACTTTGCTCATGAAGATCATTGATGACTTGACTTTGCTCATGAAGATCATTGATGACTTGACTCTGTCTATGAAGAACACCAGTGACTAGCCTTGGCTCTGGAAAGTCCATGGTGACTAGCCCTGGCTCTGGAAAGTCCATGGTGACTAGCCCTGGCTCTGGAAAGTCCATGGTGACTAGCCCTGGCTCTGGAAAGTCCATGGTGACTAGCCCTGACTCTGGAAAGTCCATGGTGACTAGCCCTGACTCTGGAAAGTCCATGGTGACTAGCCCTGACTCTGGAAAGTCCATGGTGACTAGCCCTGACTCTGGAAAGTCCATGGTGACTAGCCCTGACTCTGGAAAGTCCATGGTGACTAGCCCTGACTCTGGAAAGTCCATGGTGACTAGCCCTGACTCTGGAAAGTCCATGGTGACTAGCCCTGACTCTGGAAAGTCCATGGTGACTAGCCCTGACTCTGGAAAGTCCATGGTGACTAGCCCTGACTCTGGAGAGTTCACTGGAACCTGACTAGCCCTGACTCTGGAGAGTTCACTGGAACCTGACTAGCCCTGACTCTGGAGAGTTCACTGGAACCTGACTAGCCCTGACTCTGGAGAGTTCACTGGAACCTGACTAGCCCTGACTCTGGAGAGTTCACTGGAACCTGACTAGCCCTGACTCTGGAGAGTTCACTGGAACCTGACTAGCCCTGACTCTGGAGAGTTCACTGGAACCTGACTAGCCCTGACTCTGGAGAGTTCACTGGAACCTGACTAGCCCTGACTCTGGAGAGTTCACTGGAACCTGACTAGCCCTGACTCTGGAGAGTTCACTGGAACCTGACTAGCCCTGACTCTGGAGAGTTCACTGGAACCTGACTAGCCCTGACTCTGGAGAGTTCACTGGAACCTGACTAGCCCTGACTCTGGAGAGTTCACTGGAACCTGACTAGCCCTGACTCTGGAGAGTTCACTGGAACCTGACTAGCCCTGACTCTGGAGAGTTCACTGGAACCTGACTAGCCCTGACTCTGGAGAGTTCACTGGAACCTGACTAGCCCTGACTCTGGAGAGTTCACTGGAACCTGACTAGCCCTGACTCTGGAGAGTTCACTGGAACCTGACTCGCCCTGACTCTGGAGAGTTCACTGGAACCTGACTCGCCCTGACTCTGGAGAGTTCACTGGAACCTGACTCGACTCTGGAGAGTTCACTGGAACCTGACTCGACTCTGGAGAGTTCACTGGAACCTGACTCGACTCTGGAGAGTTCACTGGAACCTGACTCGACTCTGGAGAGTTCACTGGAACCTGACTCGACTCTGGAGAGTTCACTGGAACCTGACTCGACTCTGGAGAGTTCACTGGAACCTGACCCGACTCTGGAGAGTTCACTGGAACCTGACCCGACTCTGGAGAGTTCACTGGAACCTGACCCGACTCTGGAGAGTTCACTGGAACCTGACCCGACTCTGGAGAGTTCACTGGAACCTGACTCGACTCATGAAATTTCACTGTTGTTTTACTTGACTTTTGGGTGTTAGTAGTGACTTGACCTGACTCTGGAAAGTCGACGGGGCTGGCGGCCATGACGTGAGTGAGTCCAGGGTCGTGTGCCTCTGCGACACCCACAGTGAATGTTGAGCCAACAATCAGCAGTGCATAGTCCATAAACTGACTAAGAGATGAGCGGGGACCCTCACTGATTACTCGTGACCTTAGTGGTTCATTTAGCCCATCACAAAAAAAGTCAATCAGCACAAAATCCGGCAGATCAGAGAAAAAGGTGAGGCCTAAGTACTCTTGTACATATTCCTCGAGTGATCCAGTGCCCTGCTTGAGGGCTAATAGGCTTGCCATCTCCATACCTGACCAGTGTCCACACAAAAAGCTGCTGGATCCTGAGTGGCGAAGTCTTCTGTAATGATGAGCCAGAGACGTTCGGATCCAAATGCAGCGCTTTATTAAAGAATGGTCAAACAGGCAGAAATCAGGAATGGCGTCAGGTGTGTCAGGGATAACCAGAGTCGAAACCAGAAACAAGCAGAGATCGGGGCAGGCAGCAGAGAATCAGAGTCGGAGTAATCAGTCCGAAGATCAAACACGGGAATGACAAAACACAGGGAGAAACGCTCGGAAATGTTAGACAGGCTAGACAAGACTTCGCCTTGAGTGAGAGTGAGTGTGCTGCTTTTATGTGTGTGTGTAAATGAGGTGCAGGTGTGGCAAGGAAATTGGCTGATGAATGAGGTGCAGGTGTGGCAGGGTGATTGTGATGCAGTGACTCATGGGTAATGTAGTTCGGGTGTGGTGCAACAGTATGAGAGGTGCTAGTGTCCAAGTGACATCTGGTGGTTGATGGGTGGAATGGTCCTGAGTGGAGTGCCCTCTAATGAAGTTCATGGGCACTCCATCTAATAATCGTGACAGTATTAATGATGGCGAACAAACAGGAATACGATTCCTCTCTGGGGGAAACAAACGGACTAAAGGGACTAGTCGCTGACTGGACCTTTAAAATTTTAACCGGAGTGAAGCGGGAAACATATTTAACCCAACAGTTGGGTTATAACTAAAAATAACCCAACGACGAAAAAAAAAATGACCCAACAAATTTTAAGATAACCCAACACATTGACCCAATATGTGTAACCCAACGGTTACGTAAAAAAAAAAAAACCCAACGTTTTTTACTGTGTGGACAGGCTCTACTGATGTACAAGTCTTGGGTTAAAGTAGTAGTTCACCCATAAATGAAAATTCTGTCATCATTTACTCACCCTCATGGCGTACTTCTGTAGAATGCCAATATTTATAGCTGTATGTCCCATCTGCTTTTTTCCATTTAATGAAGGTGAATGGCAACCAAGGCTGCCATGTGAGATTTTTAGTGACTTACAACTGTTCTTCACAGAAATCAGTCTTTTGGTTTCAGTAGACTTGGACTATGATGCTATAAGGTTATTATTATTTTATTAAGTAGGGTTGCACAAAAAAAAAAATAATGAAATCTCAAAATATGTTTTAGTGTGTACACCTGTGTTCTTTTACGTGTTTTCAGCATCCTAGATGGGCTTGCATTGAAAGCTGCTCCACACAAACTCACTTCTGCTTGGTTTGGGTTGCTTAAACTTATAATGTGCATTGAAAATGCAATCTGTTTTTCACTTGAGACTTTAGGCATGATGTTAATGATAAAATCAGCAGGTTAGCACATCTGTTTCTTTCATTTTGTGTGGGTCTTTGAATGCAGGGCACATGGTGTTCACATGGTGTTCTTTTTAAAGGTGAATGTTGCTTGTTGTATTTTAACTTCATTTTACTTGGTGCAGTAGCATCTGTGTATTTTTGTAAATGGAAAAAGTAGGGGATTGCTGTGCTGGATCATGCTACAAAATGGGTCATGCGATTGCTGGTGCACAGAGAGCTGCAGGGACCAGAAATGCAGTAAAGGGTAACACACGTTTTTGACGTGTTTACCATCACATGTCATCATCTCCGTCTTTTGTGTGCAGAGTTTCTGTTTATGTCATTTGTCACATAACCTTCCTGCATTCAGTACATTTTTTGAATAGCTGCCTGTGCTAAAAGGCCTGTTTGTTTTGCACTCTTGCTCTATTAATGCAAGTACAGCATGATGCATCCGTTTCTATGTCTAATGGCCGATTCTTCACCTACCTCGTCTGTTTACATTTGTTTTTTGATGAACATTAGCACAGGAGCCCTGAAACATCCAAGAGCTTTGTTCATCCTGAGAGCTCTTCTTCTGGCTTGTATTTTGGGGATATCCTGTTTGTGCGTTGCAGTGGTTTAGACAAATGTCTTGTCTGACACAAGCCAAGCTATCATGCTTCAATGGCAATAGGGGATGCTTTAGGGGTGGTGTATATTGCTTTGGGAGTTTGGGCGTCGTGGGTGCTCACTCTAGCATTAAACACAATTTATCGCCCCATTGCATGTTTATGTAGTATGAAAGTGATTCTCAGGCATGTTTATGTATGTTTGGTACTTATTAATGATTTAATGCTTTTTCCTGTCCTCATGTAGGGTTTCATATATCACCCCCTGCTAACTACATGGTACTATGAGCCATGACTTTGCCTTAGGGATTGAAAGCACCCATGACTTTCTTTTATTCATTAGATATCCTGCCACCTTGTTTAATAACACAGGCTGCCATTGCATGTATGAAAGGGATCCCCTGTTCTGGATCCTTCATTCTGTAAATGTAATTTATTCAGTCTGTTGGGACTCGTCTTATTTATGGCTGTTATTAGCTGCAGCAGTTTTGATGTGCTGGGAATTTCAGATTAAGCAAAATATTAAGGAATTGGCAGGCCATATTCATATAGTAAGTAAAAAAAGAACAAAAACAAATAAATTATGGTTTTATTATTAGTAGTAAATCTGTTCTTTTAGACAAATAAATTATTATTGTATTTTTCGAAATTCTGTTCAATTTTTCGTTTCTTTTTTTATATACATTTTACAATAATGTGGTTAATGTGAATTATTTTGGTCATGATAATCGAAGAGTGGAAATCTGATATTGTTAGAGCATATTAATTTTTCATATTAAACTCAATTTCTATATTATGTTTGTATGTGTGTGTTTTTGTGGATTATATTATATGAATAGTTTTGTATTTTCTTATATAATTTTTTTTGCCTGAAATATGGTTTAAACTAATAATAATAATACAATTTTTTTTCTTGAGTATTCAATAATTTAGACATTGTAATTGTGTTTCATTTTTTTCTTTTTCTTTTAGGCCTTTCACAATTTTTATTCATAGAGACCATGTGAGAGACAATGGGAAATGAAGATAACATTCAATTGAATTAAATATATATTATATATATATAAAATTATTATTATTATTATTATTTTTCATAGACACCATGTGAGTGACAATGTGAATTGAAGATAAAATTGTTGTAGGCTTTCCAAAGACCAATTGGTCAAATCATTAAACCTTATAAGTTAATAAAGTTATTGAAATAAAATGTTTAGAAAATTTCGGTTGACTTGGTTAAAACCTTTCTGTGTGTGCGTGTCAGAGAGGGCTACAAAAGTGTCTGCTGTGTTCTTATTGAATGTAAATATTGAAGCATATTTCACATGACACCTATGTTGTAAAGTAGAATTTCATTATGATGTTTCACTGTTTGCATTAGCATAGCCTCTGCTTCTTAAAGTTGCAGAGGCCTGAGCGCATTGTGATTGTCATAACTGTGCATTTGTGTTAATACTCTCAATGCCTTATTAGCCTCTCTGGTTACGGCAGAGGAAGGCCATCCTCAGGTCTTTTAGCTCCAGGAGCTGAGACGTGTTCTTCTGGAAGCAGCATTTTTGCGTTGTTACCTCACTGTGGCCGTAAATAATCTCTATTATGGCTTCCAGATGTCCCCCTGCCAGAGGAGTGGATGTGGGAACACACACTCAAGGCCTAGTATTCCTCTTTGCATCTTTCTTTGCTCACATGCCTGTCCCCCACATACAGCAGGGAGGGCAGATGTACACAAGCACGCACAGATTCTCACAAGCACTGTGTCACGCACACCCTTAACCAGTCTGTTAGGAGACGCGAAGATGGGACGTGTTTTTCCAGTCCCACAATGCCAATAAGTTTAGGTTGACACTTTCTTTTAAAGCCTCAGTATTCTTATTTTGCATATATGTTGTCCCTTTGTACCAGGCTTAAGAACTGAAACTAAAACTTTAGCTACTAAAATAGAAATTTAAAAAACATAAAAAAATATGTATTATTATTATTATTATTATTATATGTATTAACACAAAAATAAAATATGTATGTATGTATGTATGTATTTGTATGTATGTATATATATATATATATATATATATATATATATATATATATGCATATAAACTTATTTTCATTTATTTTAGTACTTCGTTAAAAAGTTGTTAGTATTATTAAAATACATTTTTATAAAATGTATAAAATAAGATTTATAAAAACTATAGAGAGATATTAAAAATTATGAAAATACACAAATTACTAAAACCTCAAAATCTAATTCGTAATATAAAAAACTTGATTAAAAATTGAGCAGATGATACTAAAAAAAACCTGATTTGTACAACCTCACTAATACCAAATATCCTTTAAAGGATCATAAAAAGCCCTACAGTGAACAATGTGGCGAAGAAGTTTACATTTACAGCACTGCAGATTACCTCACTCTCATTTGTCATGGCAACTGTTGCTATGTTTGGCATGCCCGTGTTCTTTTATTAGGTTTTCAGGTGAGTGATACTGTATAGCTATTGTTCTGCTAACGAAATTGAACAAGAGAAGCATCGCTAAAGCTAATATTGTTAACCAACTGATACTTAGATACAAAGGGTTGAGCTGGCTTTATGATAATGCACAGGTATCGGATGGATTTCTCCATGCATGGGCCCCTCGCTCGGTCTCTGTTTATTAGTTTTTACTCTCTAAAGAGCCTTGCAGGTCCCATTATGATGTGGGTAGTGGCGATTCATTCTTGTGAATTGTTTATTATTCAGTTGTTGTTCTGCAGTCCATGCTGCCTGTGGAACAGAGGCGTCTTTTAGGACTCTAGTGGTTGTTGGTTACGAGTGTTATGCCTGATTGTATGTAGTCAATGGTGTGTATGATGTAAAGCATGACTTCCACTGCAGTGTCACAATTATTTTAACATGTGGCCGCCGTTTACTCATGTCAAAACTGTTTCTTAGGGGTCAAGCGTGGCTGATTCTATCCAGGGATGTCTGAGGTCATTTTTATTCATTCTCAGTGGTTAGGCTGGGCTGTATGAAGTTGATACATCCAGTCAGAATTTAGCATATGAATTTTATGGTTTTCTATTTAATATATATGTTTTGCATAATGTTTCATAATGTTCAAATTTTTTATCTGATGACAGACTTACAATTATCTATAGGCTTGTAACCATCAAGTTCCAAAAAAAAAAAATCAATCAAATGATTTATGTCTTTATAAGTATACCTTTTATAAGTATTTTTATTTAAATAGGTTATCCAAAAATTGCCATTGGAACGTGTCTATTTAATCTTAATTTAAATATGATTCATATAAGATTTAGATAACTAAATTAAGTTGAATTATATAGTATTCATTATAATTATATATTAATTAATTAATTAATTAATTAATAATTATATAGTACTATTATTCTTTGTTTATTAATTAATGTATATGTGATTTATTTTTAGAAATCATATTTCCAGCAAAAAATGAATAAGTATAAACTTATAATATAAAATAGTATTATTTATTTATAAAATGACTCCTATTGTGCTGTAACACTTTGTTCATAGTACCTACTCAATAGTGTTTACACTTTGCTGGTATTATTAGCATGTTTTTAGCTGTCAGCAGGGTGTGTGATAGAGTAGCTGCTGCTGATATGAGACTGTGACAACTGTTAGATTAGCAGAGCGTCAGTGCTTAAGTGTAATTACAGTAGTAATGTGGAGCAGTTCTGATGATACGTCATGACCTGGCTGGGTAATGAAGGCCTGCTGGGAACAAAATGCCTTGGAGCCACCAATTGTACCTTGGTGATCTACCAACTTATTTGCTCTGAAAGGCATGATGCTGTAACTACAACAGAGTAATGACCCCTTAAATAGAATTAGAATATTGTGTGGAAACATTTTATTTATTCTTAGTTTATATTATTAGATAGTGAAAATAACTAGATTTTTAAGAAAGAAATTGCAGAGTGCTAAAGTGCTTTCGTGTTCTGGATGGTTGTTGTCTTAAAACCTTTAATAACAATACTTTGTCAAATATTGAGATATTGTACATTTCCAAGGAGTTCTTACGGTGTTCGGTCAATCACTAGTATGCACTGGGTCAGTTGGCCAATCGGAGCAGACTGCGCTTGTCGGAAGGAGGGACTTTGTAGAGAACAACGCGTTTAAGAGAGGACCTAAAATAATGTACAGTATTTGAAAAAGAATGTTAAAGCATGTCGACATATTATGTTACACCAAATACTCAAAATAATGATCTTTTAAAAAGCATCATATGACCCCTTTAATGAAATTTTTTGTAATTTTTGTTGGTAAAAAGTTTTCACCCCAAGCTGTTACTGGGGTGGTACCTTTTCACAATGTGACAGTGTGCTGTTGCTAAAAAGTTGGCAACAGAACACCTCAGTGATGTGTATGAGAGCCATTAGATGAGGTCGAATTTTGTAAAAAGATGTTTTAGGAAGGTCAAGCTTACCTCATTCTGAAATGTTAAGTTTAGAGCTGCATAGACTGATGATGGCAGGTGTGGGAGGCGTGTTTATACTCTTGTTGAGGATAAACATGGCAGACTTTTATCCTTATCGCACTGCGGTTGAGATCATCCCCTCTTCTGGGAATAACACACGCACCACATTGATGCAGTGGAAGATTTCAGTATTTTACGTAATATTTACAAAAGAATGTTTCAAATAATAGTTAATTTGAAAATGAATTTTATTCGACACAAATCATTTTTTTCCAGCATTGTTTTTTAATAAATAAATATATTGGCAATAACTGTTCAAAATGTTAAGATTTTTGAAAGGTTTTTATGCTCATTAGGGCTCCATTTATTTTATTTTTAAAAACAGTAATACTGTGAAATACTATTATTATTATAATTTTTTTTATATTTTAATAAAATGAAAACGATAATTTATTCATGTGATGGCAAATCTGAATTTTCTGCATTCATTACTCAATTAATCAGTCTCATATGATCATTTAGAAATCATTCTAATATGCTGATTTAGTGCAATCAGTGTTGAAAACACAAAATATTTTTGTGATAATTTTTTTCAGTATTATTTAATGAATGGAAACTTTCTATTTCATAATTGATCTGAAATAGAAAATATTTTGTAACATTATGAATACCTTTAACTGTCACTTTTGATTAATTCAATGCTGAATAAAAGTATAATATTTCTTTTAAAATCTTTCTGACCCCAACCTTTTGTAGTGTATTTGGTTTTTAGTTTTTGACTTTCTTTTTATTATTGTTTTATTTATTTATTTCTGTTTTACTGATTTTGTCCCTTTTAATATCTACAGCCAAACCTTTTACATCCAAGGTGAAACAGATGCGCTTGCACAAGGAAGATTTCGAGATCCTGAAGGTGATTGGACGGGGAGCGTTTGGAGAGGTATTTATTGTTTTGACTACATTTGGTACATTCTATTGTTGTTGTTTTTTATTCCATAAGAGCCCCTTTGCATTATTAGTTAATATACTGCTTAACCCGCAAGCACAGGTATGTTGCAGGGTAAGGAACTTCTTCATGCTGTACTTCTGAGAGCCCGAGGCAGTTAATGTTCTTTTGTATTGACAGATGTGTGATGTAGTCACTGGGGAATGTGTGGTGTAAAGGTAGGCCAGGAAACCTTAGGTTACTCAGTGAGGCTTGGCTGTTCAGAATGCCACATGAAGTGGGAATATTGGATTGGAGCCATGTTTAAAATCCCCAGCAAATGGTTTATGAAATTTGTATTTAGGTTTTATTTTCGCAGTGACTGAGCACTTGGACGTTTCCAAGTTGAGTTCAAGGAATAGTTCACCCAAAAATAAAAATACTCACCCTTTTTGTAACCAGTGCGGCTCCTTTTCTTCCACAGAATACAAAAAGTTAATATTCAAGGAATATTTTTGCAGCTCTGAAAGTGAAAGTGAGGTGATGTGTAGCCAAGTATTGTGACCCATACTCGGAATTTGTGCTCTGCATTTAACCCATCCAAAGTGCACACACACAGCAGTGAGTAGAGAACAAACACCCACAAACACAAACACTGTGAACACACACCCGGAGCAGTGGGCAGATTTTTTTTGTGGCATCCAGGGAGCATTTTGGGGTCGTGGTATTGAGGGCGGAAAAGAGCGCTGGTCATTCAATCCCCCCACCGACAATTCCTGTCTGAACAGAGACTCGAACCCACAACCTTTGGGTTACAAGTCTGACTCTCTTAGGCCATGACTTGAAACATTGTGTACAAGTTGTACAGACTGATGATGATTTTCTGATCATTTTATGGTACCCCCCCCCCCCCCCCCCCATTTATGCTTGAAAGCTTTAGTCCACATTCAGGAAGTAACCAGCATATTATTAGACGTTTCTCCTTATGTTTTCCATAAAAAAAAGAAAGTCATATGGTTTCGGGAGCGACAGGATAGTGAGTAAATGATGACCAAATTTTCCTTTAGCTAATCCTTTGACATACAGATCTGCTTTAAACAACTATGTCTGTAAAAAGACTGGATTGGGTGGATGGAAATACATCAAAGATCCTTGAGATTAAAGTAGGTTTTAAAGGGCAATGTGTCAGTCCGTCGGTTTTTCTGCATTTGTCAATGTCTGGTGAGCTATGATTCATCTGCACCCTCCTCAATGGGAACGTTTTCATCTGACACACCACTCGACAGGGTTTCCAGTCTAGCGTCTGCTAACTTCAGTCCAACTGGAATCAACAGCTCATGGAAAGCTAGCAGAAAGTCTGTTCTGCTTGATGTGCGCCTGTTTCCAAAATAACACCAGAAAGGAAGCCATGCAGCTGTGAGAAAATGTGCAAAGGAACAGATTGAGGATAGGTCACACACTTTCATCTCCTGATGGATCAGGATAGGCTTGGGCGAAGAGAAGAAGGGCAAATGACAACATTTCCTGTGGAGACTGCTGAGCCAGTAGCTGCTACTGAATTAAAAAAATAAAATAAAAATAACAGCTGTCCTTATATTTTAACATAATTACTTTATTTTTTTGCATGGTGCATTTGCATTGTCACATTTAAATGCCACTTACTGTAATGCATTTTTTTAATTAAAATGTTTAAATACTAGAAATATTTGTAGAGTGTACTCTACAGTAAGCACTATAGCATACTATGAGCGTATATTATATTAGTGTTTGATTTATTGAATTCAGTTTGTGCTGATAAAAAACAACAACAAAAAGACAGGATGGAAATGTGTGACTGTCATAAAAAATATCACAATGGTCCTATAAATAAATAGAAAAAAAGAAAGAAAGAAAGAAAGAACTGTCTCATAAATAAGAGACCATTCAAGTACTGAGACATGTAGCCCTCTCGCAGAGTTGTGTGTATTTTTTTTTAATATGAACAGACCCACACATTTCTATGAGAGTGCTGCATGTTTCAGTAGTTTTCCTGGTCTTGTAGTGTATGAGTTGATGTGTAGGGTGCAGAAAAGGGGAATCTCTGAAGATGTCATCACATGCTTGATGACAGCAAGCGAAGAGCAAAGAACTTTGAAGGAGCCTCTTCTATCATCAATGTCAGAGCCAAAAACAGAGTGCTCCTTCTGGATCAAGTCACTAAACATTGCCAGAACATTGTTATGTTCTCTGATCATCATTTAATAGAGTGAAGACATCACACATCAAGGCAGATGCTAGATAAGATCATAAGAAGTTCACTTTCCTAGCACTGTGATTTCATGACATTCACACGCATCTGATTTATATTTGTATTTGAACTTTTGATTGAATTTGCAGTTTACTGTCAGACTGACATTAATAATGTTATTATTATTTTAATAGATGCTGTTCCTTAAATGCTGTTTATCAAAAAATCCTGAAAAAAAGGGTACTGCAGGAGTACATTTCTTCAAAGTTGAATTTAATTATTTAATAGGTTTAAGGTTTTACTTGCAATAAGATTCTGCAGACTTGACCCCAGTAGAGATGTACAAATCTGGTATTATATATATATCTTCTCATAATCTGCTGTACTTTTCTTCAATGAATGAATAGCAATGCCTTTAAGCGAGCTGAGTAACACTTTTATGAATGCCAATAAAAACACTGTTTCCAGGTCAAATGATGTTCATCAGGACTGATGTTCTCGTCCTCCTTACAGGTTGCTGTAGTAAAGGTGAAAAATGCAGACAAAGTATTTGCCATGAAGATTCTCAACAAATGGGAAATGCTTAAAAGGGCTGAGGTGAGCTGATGTTTTTACAGACATCTCTTCCTTTTATTCAGCAGATTTGGTTCAAACCAAACTGCTTTAGCTGCAAATAACAGTAATGGTTTTCTCAAGACTGATTTTTATATCATGTACAACTCTTGATGCAGTTAGCATCAGTCTTTATCATTCAGATGATGGTTTTCTTTGACATTTTACCCCTTTTTTTCAGACTGCATGTTTTCGGGAGGAACGGGACGTGCTGGTGAACGGGAACAGTCAGTGGATCACGACGTTACACTATGCTTTCCAGGATGAGAACAACTTGGTGTGTGAGAACTCTCAAGCTCACATTGGGTCTGATTCACGTTCACTTGATAAGGTTCTGAGAAGGAGATAATGTAATGATCATTAATCATTGCTTACAGAGTTTCAAGGGACACTGTTGTATAGCAGACTATATATTTATCTGTGCTGTGCTGTATATAGTGTGACTGGAGAAGAGGGGCTCTAATATGAATTATCATTTTGAGTTCAGGTTCATGAGTGGGAGTGTGAATGAATGAAACTGGAGGAAGAGAACGCTAAATAGGTTTTGAATGAAAGAATGTCATGGATAATTGAGATGGGATGGGTTAATCCAAGGGTAAAGGAAATTTAAAAGATGTAGACTGCCTGTGATTGATATCCTTGTTTCCCATTATTTTTGTTTCTTTACTTCTGTCTTATTCACTTCCTGTTTTTCTCTCCTTCCAGTACCTGGTGATGGACTACTATGTAGGGGGAGACCTGTTGACTCTGCTCAGTAAATTTGAAGATCGTTTGCCTGAGGACATGGCCAAGTTCTATCTGGCCGAAATGGTCTTGGCTGTTGACTCTGTGCATAAGCTACATTATGTTCACAGGTGGGTCTCGACTCTTTAAACTAGGGTTGTTAATCAGTTAAAAATGTGACTGAATTAAATGCTCACTGATTAATCAAATTAATGACACATGTCACTATTTGCTGAACCCCCAAATTATGATAATTTAAAGACATCATTGTGGCAGACATAAGCATTGAATAGATATTAAAAAGTGGCTTTAGAAGTCAATTTATTACTTTTTTGTTTCCATATCAATAAATGTATAATCCTTTCACTGACCTACTGTACACAGCAATCCATTTTGTAACCTGATTTGCTTGTAAAACTCTTTTATTTATAGAAAATATTTTTTTTTATGACATTTGAAAGCAGATGCCTTGTTAACCAGCCAAAACATGTTTGAAACCAGATGTTTGGGTGAGGTGTATTAAATAGTTAATGCCATGACCTTATTTTCTAGTTAGTTACAGGTAGTATTAGAGGGAGGGACATTCTCATTATAGAGAGAATTTGATTGGATGAAAATCTGTGTAGTGCAACACGAGTCATCAGTATTTTGGTCTGTTTTCACAAAAAAAGATTGTAAATGAAAAAAAAACAGCTTTAAGTCAGTTTTTGTCAATCTTTAGGAGGACGGTACTATTCAAGGGTTTGGGACAGCAAGAATTTTTTTTATGGAAATTTATATATTTTTTCTGAATATGCATTAAATTGATCAAAAGTGTCAGTAAATGATCATGTAAATGATCATTGAAAACTGGTGTAATTGCTGCTGAAAATTCCGTTTTGCCATCACAGGAATATTACTGTTTTCCATTAACATATTACACCAGACTTTTGAATGATAGTGTATATTAGCATATAGATAACCTCAAAACTAGTGCCCATGGGTTAAAAGCCACAAAACACCCATTTTGATTTTATGGGGTTTTCAAATCAGCTAAGCATGCATTGAAAGCAAGAACAATGAGTCGGAAAAAGGCTATGTTTAGTTAGTCTGAGGGCAGGCTGGATTGGAACCCATCTTCAGCTATCACACAGGAAGTGTCAACATTTGCATACTGACAGGCACCAGTTGCATAGAGCCCTCAGTTTGATGAATGTGTTTGTACTGGGACATTGGGTGTGCTTCAACAGTCCCACCAAACCATCATTTGGGTACAAACAAAGTACTCATGTTGTCTTCCTCACAAACTTATATGCAGCTCTTTTAGTCGCTGCTTTTGGGGCTCCCAGAGGGACAGGCCGGTGAAAGTTAAAGGCAGTAATCATGGGGTTATAGGTGTGGTCATCTTCTCTCTCATGAAAGTTTGGTACGCCTGGTTTGTGGAGGGTGGGGATAGAGTGGATTGGTCTCCAGGGATGGGGCTGGCGTGGGTGTGTATGACCAAGCCGTGTTAAAGGGTGTGCATTTGGGAAAAAGTGCATCTTTATTTTTGAGGGTGGATGTACTGTTTGAAAGAAGTTGAGACACCATAGTTTGCATGAGTGCATAGTGATGGGTTTATTATAAATAGTAGTGCACCCTCTAAAAAAATAGAATTAAAGGGGTATTTCACTTAATCTGAAAAGAAGAGCTCCAGGTTTTGTGCTTGTTTGTAGGGATGCTCAATTTGGTCAAAGTGTTGTGATATATATATATATATATATATATATATATATATATATGATTATTATTATTATTATTATTAAAGATAAACAAAATTATTAAACAAAATAAGAAATATATTTTAATATAGTTATATAAAAAAATCAAGTATTAAATTATTCATATTATATTATATTATATTTTATTATTTTATAATTTAAACATTTATTATTTAATTTGGCTCTGAAACATTCAATACATTTATTTGATCAAATCGCAGCTTTTGCAATTTAATAATTGCACTGAGCCATATTGCAATATTCAATTTTCTTTCACTTAACTGTGCAGCCCTAGTTGATACAACTCTAAAATTATCCTAAGGTTGAATGACAGTGACTTTATCATTCATCACTGACATCAAACCTGACATGATGCATCTTTATGGAAAAAGGCTAAGACTGATATGGCGAGTAATAAATGTTTATTATAACATATAAACTATGTCTTTAAATGGATTTATTAGATCTCTAATTTCTAATGTCTCTTCATCAATTCACATTTACATTTTAAATGCAGCCTTCACACTTTGTTTGAAGGCTTAGACTGATATGGCGAGTAATAAATGTTTATTATAACATGTAAACTATGTCTTTAAATGGATTTATTAGATCTCTAATTTCTAATGTCTCTTCATCAATTCACATTTACATTTTAAATGGAGCCTTCACACTTTGTTTCTAGTCTCCAGATTACATTAGTCAGTTTCTGCCCCGAAAGCTCCTTCCAGGAAAAGCTTGGAGCTCTTGCTTTCACCCAGCCCTCATTAGACTAAGTGGGCAAGCTGTTGTGTTAAAGTGGAGGATTTTTAGAGATTGTGCTTGTAAGTGGTGTTAAGTGCACGGTTCCTCTCGGCCAGATATTTGCATAGTGTGTGCTCTGATTCTTCCACTGAAAAGGACTGGCCCATGTCACAGACTGAGAGCCAACCGGACGAACTAGCATCTGTGTGTTTTTGTTATGCGTCGCCAATGCATTATACTTGGTTATTGATCAGGGCCATATGTGTGTCTTGCTATTGATCAAAGCAATGTGTGTGATGTCTCAGCTGATTTCTAATGAAGCTGGAATTTCATTCGCCACCAAAACATGACTTGTTGCACCTCAAAAGCCAAGAGGGAATCTCTTGTTACCTCTAAGATCCTTTATCAAGAGAAAGATGCACAGTCGTTGCCTGAGGATAAAGCCACATTCATCTGAAACGGCACAGGTGATTGGATGACCTTATGAAGAGCTTTGTTTGGCGACATCGACGGCAGTCTTAGTGCTTGTTAAACATTTTTTTTAACAACGGTCTTGACCTACAAGTTGAATTTCCACATACTCCAACTAAAGTATTGAGCTCATTTCTCAAGTAAAAAAAGGATGGCATGAATTGCTGAAATGTACCCAACGTCCCCATGCATTGAGTCCCACCCCCTTTCTTTCTTCATGTCTATAGCTGACCAGCTTTCCCTGTGGTAGGCATGAGGCCGGGCCAGATGGTGTTCACAGATGGTTATTGTGGTTTTAAAGTGGGATTACCTCCCTCTGCTTGCAGTCCGCTGCTCCTTAAGACAGCAGCCCGGGACAGAGCCTCCCAATTATCACCTACACTACAACCCCTGCTGAACAGACCGGACCCCTTAATGCACCATTACAATGTGAATGGCTTTTAGCCTAGCAGGAGGCACACAGCCAGGTTAATCAAATCTAACGTAGATTTAAGACAAGCCAAGTTTAACAGTATAAAGTAAACTTAGCAACGATTGGAGTCTTTCTACACTAGGATGGAGTAATAATAAAAGACTGAGTAGCTGTAGAGTCATCATCAATGGCAATGTCATGAATATTTCCACATTATCTGTGGTAAACCTTGTTAGCTCGTAGTGTTAATCTATGGACTCTGTAGAGCATATTTGTTTGGCTCAAAGTTTCTCTACTTTTTTAATTGGTTTAGAATGTCCGCCTCTGCTTTCTGCTGTTTGCTCTGTGGCACAGGACTGTGACGTGAGAATGATCCAGTCTAGTCAAAAACCTCTTAGAAAGAAAAAATGTTTAAGATCTCAGTGACAGATTCAGATAAATGAGGGGCCTTTATGGTCTGCACAATTGGTCATGGATCATGGCTGTTGAGAGATCTGCTGTGCAGTGGTTTTGATTTTGCTACTGAAAAAATGTTTAATTAATTTTTTTTAATTGTGTGTTTTAATTAAAACATAAAATTAACCTAATTAATTGTGTCCCCAGAGCTGTACATCAATTCTGTAATGATTTTCTTTCTGAACAGTTAATGCATCAATTTGTAATTTTTTATTAAAAGTAAAACAATGCTTTCATCTGCCACAATAATGGAATAATAATGCATCTGAGTTATATTTTTTTTTGGGTGCTGTATATATGTACACACACACACACACACACACACACACACACACACACAGGTAAACTACAATTCAGAAGTTTGGGGTCAGTAAGATTTAATTTATAAAGAAATGAGTACTTTTATTCATCAGGAATAACTTTAAATGGAACAAAAGTGACAAAGACATTTCAAATTCAAATACATGCTGTTCTTTTGAGCATCTATCTTTATCGTTTAAAAATAATCAATATTATATTTTCGACAAAATATTAGGCAGCCCAACTATTTTGAACATTGATAATAAGAAATGTTTTTTGAGCACCGAATCAGCATATTCAAATTATTTCTGAATGATCATGTGACACTGAAAACTGGAGTAATAGCTGCTGAAAATTTCGCTTTGCAATCATGATTTTTCTTATTATTTTAAACTATAACAAAATATATAAAACTGTTATTTTAAATGGTAATATTTTATAATAGTACTGTGTTTTATGTATTTTTATTAAATAAATGCAGCCTTAGTGACCATGAATCTGTATATAATGATTCAATTCAGTAAATTTTTAATCAAATCTTGTTGCATTTTAAAAATCGTTTTTTCCTTGTTTTTGGAGGTAATTATTGTGGTTGATTTTATTATGTGTAAATTACTTATGGAATATGACACCCAAAACAGGAGTGCTGTGTATGATAAACATTGTAGTATTGACAATATCGCTTCATTATTCGGTGTGGATGAGGTCAAGACATTATGAAAAGAGTTCCACCAACCACTGTGTTCCTCACACAATCTCAGACAGACCTCTTTGTGTTAAAGCCTTCATTCATGGTTCATTTTGGCCTTCTGTTCAGCTGCTTGACAGCTGAAGGGGGTGGGGGAAGATATATCTTCATATCTTGCATGTTGCTGACATTTTAATAATCAACACTTCAACAAAAAATCTCTGTGCTTTCCACTAATCTACTCACTTAATGTACCAGCATTCTGCCAAGCACACTCACACGAGCTTGCAATGTCTTATTTGAGATGTTGGCTGTAAATTGCAACAAAAATGTCAGTAGTGCTGAGTTTTAGGGTTTATGAGTTGTTACTCTGGAACAGAGTGGAGTGACAGACACAGTGATGAAGCTCTTATGTGTTTAGAGTACACAAGCCACGGACGGTTAAGACAGCTGACTCCACTGTGATGTGACCCTGTCTCTCTCTCTCTCTCACACACAGGGCGCACACACACACGCACGTACAACGCGCAAAACTCTGCATTTGAACATTAAAATTTTACTACTTAATAACAAAACATACTTCCAGTAGCTGGTTCAGAAGCGCCCGATTGTCGTAGTAAAGTCAGAATGACCTCCTCTCCTAGGTTCATGAAGCGTTCGTCCATAAAATGCATTGCTGTTCTGTTGTAAGTAATCTTTAAGATTCCTTATTGCATTTACTTTGGGAAGACCACATAAAGTTCTTTTGCTTTTGCCTAGAAACACACAGCATCTCCCTGACATGGCTGCTTCAAAACTAACTGCGTCACTGAAACCACTATAGAATATTTTGACTTTTTGTTTTATGTTTCCTTTAGGTTTAGAAAATGAATGTTTATGATTGTGTTTTATGTATAATCAGGGATATTAAGCCGGACAATATCTTGATGGACATGAACGGTCACATCCGGTTGGCTGACTTTGGCTCCTGCCTCAAGCTCATGGAAGATGGCACAGTGAGTTTGATCCTCAATCCTGAATTGTCAAGCACACGATTTCTTGCTCAGTAAGCCTTGTGTTATAACTTCCTGTCTTCTTGTTCCTGTTTTCTCTCAGGTCCAGTCCTCTGTGGCAGTTGGGACCCCGGACTACATTTCTCCAGAGATCTTGCAGGCAATGGAAGACGGGAAGGGGAAGTACGGGCCGGAGTGTGACTGGTGGTCTCTGGGTGTGTGCATGTATGAGATGCTGTATGGAGAGACTCCCTTTTATGCTGAATCCCTGGTGGAGACATATGGAAAGATCATGAACCATAAGGTTTGTTTGCATCGTATTGGTTAATTCACCTGAATAGATTCCCTTCTGAAATCTGCAGTAGAGTATCTTAATTTCCAAGTAACCCTTTCCTGTTTTAGTTCAACAGGAAAATTTGTTTCTGTCTCTGTCTTGGTATAAAACAAATAGTCATGAGCGGATGTTCTTTTTGTCTATTTTATTCTGGATTAGTCATCTCAACCTAACAATGAGGTAAAAATTTGCCTATACATCAAGGTTCGTTTAGTGGGATTTAACTAATGGAGGACATCTTTGACCACCGTTATTAGCGTAGATAGGCAGAGATATCTGAGAGAGTCTCAGTGCGCAACACTCAAGGATATTTTAACTCATTCATTTTCAGGAGCGCTTCCAGTTCCCACTTCAGATGACAGATGTGTCCGAGGAGGCTAAAGATCTCATACGGCGGCTGATCTGCAGCAGAGAACACCGGTTGGGCCAGAATGGCATCGACGACTTCAAACAGCACTCCTTTTTCACAGGCATCGACTGGGACAACATCCGCACATGTGAAGCCCCCTATATCCCCGAAGTCAGCAGCCCCACTGACACCTCCAACTTTGACGTGGATGATGATTGCCTCAAAAACTGTGTATGCCTCTCATTTCTTTCAAATGTTATCCTGGAGCTGATGTATTTATTTCACATAAATGCTTAATTAGTGGTTGCAGAGGCACATTTTCTCTTAAATTTGCCACTATATAGAACTGGATAATTTTAATGAATATTTGAGTTTTTCTGAAATATTTTAGGAGACGTTGCCCCCACCTTCACACACAACATTTTCTGGACACCACCTCCCGTTTGTAGGCTTCACCTACACAAGCAAATGGTGAGTCATGTGTTTATTCATCATGCCTTTTTTAAATATTCAAAAAAGTATGAGAGTAAAGACTTTTACATTGTTACAAAAGATTTATATTTCAAATAAATGCTGTTCTTTTGAATTTACTGTTCATCAAAGATTCCTTAAAAATCCATCACAGTTTACAGAAAAATACTGAGGAGCACAACCATTTTTTAAACATAGATAATAATAAATGTTTCTTGAGCGCCAAATCAGCATTTGAGAATGATTTCTGAAGGATCACATGACTGGAGTAATGGCTGCTGAAAATACAGCTTTGCCATCACAGGAATAAATTATATTTTAAAGTATATTCAAATAGAGAACAATTGTTTTAAATTGTAATAATATTTCACAATATTATTGTTTTTGATGAAATGATTGTAACCTTGTTGAGCATAAGATACTTTGTTCAAAAAAATATAAACAATCTTCACAACCCCAAACTTTTTAACAGGAGTGTAGATTGTAGTGCGCTTTAAATATTTGTATTTATTCTGCATATCACAAAATTTGAACTGCAGTTTCTTGTGTGATTTGGTTCTGTAGCACTCTGTCAGATCGAGGGTGTCTGCGGGAGTTCATGGGACCGCCACAGGTAGATGCTGAGCTACAGCGTAGCCTGGAGGACAGCCTGGCCTCAGAGGCCTATGAGAGAAGGATCCGACGTCTAGAACAGGAGAAGACCGAACTTACCCGTAAACTACAGGGTGAGGGCACTAACACATCCACACTGAATCATATTTTATCTTTCTGTCTCTCTGAAACATCCCTTTCCCCTTAGAGTCCACGCAAACAGTGCAGGCACTTCAGTACACTGATTCAGATGCCCCAGTGAATGCTAAAAAAGAGGTAGAAATCCGGAGTTTAAGGAGTGAGATCGACATCCTGAAGAAACAGATAGCAGGTGAGAGCTCAATATTGAGTTAGAACGCACGATTTAAGGACACAGTCCTGGTCTTGGGTCTTTTTGTGTTCTTTATTGATTACCCAATGAGAGTAGTGACATCTCCAGACAAAGAATCTATAATGTTTCGTCATGTCAGACTCTGGTCAACTGGAACAGCAATTGGAGGAGGCCACCACAGTTCAAAGAGACCCGGAAGACTCATCTAAAATCGTCAGGAGCTTTGAGAAACAGCTGAAGAGTGTCATGCAAGAGAGAGATGATCTGCACAAGGTACCTATTCCATTGTATTATAAGAAATCTGTAAATTTCATACTGTTAGCTAGTTTTCTACACCAGTCTAGTGTGTTGAAGCTAGTCAATTAAGTCAAGATATTTGGAGTATGGTTAAGTAGCTCAACCACGCACCCACCAGGTGAGCCAAGGTGGTTTACCAACTCCAATAATGTTGGCCTTAAATCCAAAAATCAGGCTTCTGAAGTGCAACTCTAACTAGTCTAAGATTTGCTGGTCTTAGTTGGTTTAAACTGGTCTCCCAGCTTGACCAAGCTGATGTTTAGCTTGTTGATCAGATGAAATATGCTCAGTCCCCTCTAAAACCATCAAAATAGACAGATTGGCTAGACTGAGAGACCAGCTAGCCACTTTAGGCTTGTCTATTCTATGTTTTTTCAAGATAATTGCCATAAATGACCAACTATTTTTTGTGAATGCTGGCGTAATGGTCCAACTGACCTGAGCTTTGACTTTTGATCTGTAACCGTTCTGTTAAACAGATTACTGTTTAGCTCAGTGACTAGTAAATAGTTGATCATAGACAAGGATAAAGGCTGGGATACATGACTTGACATGACAATCTGAATATAATTTAAAGCACTATGGATCATACACCTCCTGACTTTGTAAATAGTTACAGAGAAAAATTGGGCATCATGCATTAAAAGACTTAGGATCACACACTACCAGACTTTAAACAACATAACAAATAATGCAGAAATGTGTCACATTGGTAGGAAGACACATGACAAATGAAAACAGTATTTGTTCAAAAACTAGCTCAAAAAATCAAACGTTTTATATTTTCAGACTGGTTTCAAGTATAGTCTGAAGCTGTCTATCATACAAGATGTGATTTTAAATGAAGTCAAAACTGACTGCACAAAATCTGCAGACCGACTCTGAATATTAGCAGCTGGCATTGACCCTTCCAGTCTGCAAAGTGGGGCAAAAATCTGGACAAAAGTTTTATAGTGTATTCCAGCCTTAAGTTATGTTAACTTTGATTCTGTAATGAATATGTGAAGGAGCTGCTGGAGTTGGCAGAGAAGGTGAAGGCTCAGGGGAAGGAGCTAAAGGAGGCTCAAAGTCAAAAGAAGATGGCCATGAAGGAGTTCTCTGAGCTGAACGAGCAACTGAGCGATCTGCGCTCACAAAAGCAGCGGCTGAGCCGCCAGTTCAGAGACAAAGAGGAGGAGATGGAAGGAGTGTCACAGAAACTAGAGGCTCTACGGCTAGAGATTCGCAAAGCTGAGAGAATGTGCAAAGAGGTATACGCATCAACTTACTGGTGTTTGACTTTATATAAGCCAAGTCAGCATGGTTGTAATTTTTATCGTCAGTGCATCAGTCGTTTTTGTGGATTTGTTGGCTGTGTATTTGATGTTTGTGGTGTTTTCATCTCAGTTAGAGGCCCAGGCAGAGGAGCAAGCAGCAGAAGCTCAGAAGGAGAAGAAGCTACGAGAGAGAACCGAACAGTACAGCAGACAGTTGGAGGAGGACCTGGAAGGGATGAAGGTGACAATGCATGAGTATATTAATAGTTATATAAATATATAATATAATATACAGTTGTGTGTGTATATATATTAGATCTTGTTTGCTCCCATTTCCCCCCACCCCTTTTCTCTCATTCTCTTAGTCCTTTAACCAACTTTATACTCTCATATGTCTCGATCTTCCTGCAGCAGTTGAAGCCGCATCACTCAGTGGCGAGCTCAGACCAACAGCAGGAGCTGATGCGCATACGAGCGGAGCTGGAGAAGAAGAACGTGCAGTACGAGGAGGAGTTGTGCCGCCGGGAGACACTCCACAGCAGCGAGCTGAAGGGCCTCAAGAAGGAGCTCCACGATGCTGAGGGTCAACACCTCACACTCCAGAAAGAGATTCTCATGCTCAAAGACAAACTGGAGAAAACCCGCAGAGAAAGGTATGTGTGTGATTATACCTGCCCAGGTTTTTGTGAAGCTTCTTTACATTGTCAGTGAAAGCATCAGGTAATCTTACAGCTGCTGGCACATTCAGCCTTTACATAGTTACAGCTTTTCTTGTCTGCCGCCCACTTTGACAGAAAGGGCCAATCGGATGCCCCTCGGTTTGTTTTTATGTGACTTTAGAGGCATTCATCTGAAATTGAATATAATGAATATATTAACTATCGTCTGCGAATGGCCCATGGTCATAATGAGACCAACAGCTTGTTGGGCCACCAAGGTGAACCGGCAGCTGTGTTTATTTACATTGAATTTCCATGGTAGCAGAATGTACCTTTACTGTAAATTTCATCGTGTTCATTGTTGTGTTTGTAACAGCCAAACTGAGCGAGAGGAGTTTGAGATGGAGTACAAGCAGAAGTATGAGAGGGAGAGAGCCCATCTGACGGATGAAAACAAGAAGCTCGCAAGTGAAGTGGAGAAAGTGAGATCTCTATCGCTTTCAGAAACACGTGTGCCATTGTATTGTATTGTATGCTCATGATATTCATTAACGCGTCTCTTTCATCACAAAAAGTATACGTCAGACCCCTGAAATTCCCTCTTCTTCTCTGGCAGTCTTTCCCCAAATCTGCTAACATTCCTAGAGAGAGATCGTAACCACACACTCTTACCCAAAATTGCTTCTTGGCTCAGCCACTGTTTACTTTGGACTGCAGGGTAAAATCAGAATCAGCCAGTCAAATAGTTCTGCAAGTTTGGACGTATCAGATATTAAAGGGCTCCTTATTTTTGGTGGCATGGATATTAAACATTATTCATTTCATAAACATACCTGGAAACCCAAAACACAAAGGCAGTTTGAAACAATAGCGCAGCCGGCCAGACCTGTCATGTCAAGTGCCAGATTGGATGAGGCTTAGAAAACATAAGCAAGAATGATGGCATTTGGAAGGAATAGAACCAGGATGTGCAATGCCTGAATAAATTCACATTCCTATCAAAGAGCGCTGCAGAGGTTTTGCACAGACTCGCCGTAACATATTATGTGTGCTTCCTGTCTTTCATGCAACATTCACTTTCCTATTGAACAGAAAAACAATGTTAAGCTAGTTAAGTTAATCCGGGAGTCTTTTTTAATTAATTGTAAAAATTTAATTAAATTTAAAAATTATTTTGTTGTTTTTAGTTGTAGTTAACCATAACAGCACTGGTAGCATCATGCTAAGAACCACCTTAACACCTTTAGTTCTTTACTCTTTGTGGTCTTTTTTGTCTTTTCAGCTGAGCTCTATGTATGACCAGCTCAATAGCAGTCACAAGCAGCTGGACGAGGAGATGAGAGAGTTGGCTGATAAGAAGGAGAGCATTGCCCATTGGGAGGACCAGATCACTGAGATCATACAGTGGTGAGTGGAGCCCCCTACTTGCAGCTGTGTGACATCACACTTGCCAAGAAAGACATGATAATGATGACCTTTACCCATGTCTGGATCCAGATGATGCAGATCATTTGGCCATTCATCACTTGAATGCAATCGCAGTTTTCGGATTTACAGATGTTTTGCTTTGTCAAGGTAAAGCTGAACTAAGCTTATCTGTGCAGGGTGAGCGATGAGAAAGATGCTCGTGGTTACCTCCAAGCTCTAGCCACAAAAATGACAGAGGAGCTTGAAGGGCTCAGGAACACCAGCTTGGGAGCCAGAGGAACGGTGAGACATGCACACAGCAGATAAGGATGAAACACATACTCTCATCTTCCTGAATGTCTGATGTGGTGGGTCGCTATCTCGTTTTGTTAGGACATGCCGTGGAAGATAAGGCGCTTTGCTAAGCTGGACATGTCTGCACGTCTAGAACTGCAGTCTGCGCTGGATGCTGAGATCAGAGCCAAACAGTCCATCCAGGACGAGTTTAACAAAGTCAAAGCATCCAACATTGCCACAGAATGGTAAGACCACACATATCAACATAGTTCTGGTTTGCTGATTTCATATAAAGTCTAATGTATTTTTTTTTAGGTCAATGAACATTCATTTCACTCTTTATGTGAATAGTTTTGAAATTCGCTTCTCTTTTTGTTTTAGTCAATAGAGCTTTTGCTAAGTTTAGCTAAAGTGTTTTTTAGCTAAGTTTTTGTTCACACTCTCTTTTCAAATGAGGTGAATTTAAATAGTGACACAGTTTTCTCTCTGTTATTTTTGTCTTACAGCAAATTGCAAGAGTCCGAAAGTAGAAACCAGGAGCTGCTTGCAGAAATTGAGAGGCTGAGGAAAGAGACAGAGGAGCTGAGACTGAGGAGAGGTGGCCATCAGTGTTATTTTCATTGTTATTTATATATTTTGTAGCATTTCTTAATACTTTTGGTATTTTTATATGATCAGTTATTTTAATTAAATGTTTTTATTTTTTTATTATTTATTTTTATTTCTATATTGCTTTAATTGATTTGTATTTCCATTTAATTTGAGTAATGTTAGTACTTACACTAATTTAAGTTAATTGCCAAGGCAACTATTTCCCATTTTGCTTAAGCTTTTGTAAGTTTAAGTTTTTCATCCTTATTTTTTATATTTTATTTTATATCAGGTTTGTTTCAATGAACAAAAACAATAACAACAACAATAACTTCAAATATCCAACCTACTCAGCATTGCTTTTCACAGCGTCAGATAAAAAAAAGAGCAATTCTGTCTCTGTTACAGTCTAATTTGTTGAGATTTAAAAAAGGATGTGTTTTAATAAGAATCTGTCACTTTTAGGTGTGAAGCACCAGGATTCCCAGAATTCTTTCTTGGCATTCCTCAATGCCCCCACTTCTGCTCTGGATCAGTTTGATGTAAGTGTAAGATCCCAGACATCTGCACATAGGTTCACCCTGATTCCCAAAGAAATATTTTTCATCATTCTTATTTACATTTTTATTTTTATTTTTTCACTTGTTTTCTGTATTCTTTTTTTTTTTAAATTATTTTATTGCTCCATGGTATTCTTCTGATACATCCTAATCTGTTTTATTAGTTTTTGTATTCAAGTTTTTTCCCCTGTCATAATATGTTTGGTTATTGTTTTGTTTTTTCATTCTGTTGTCCATCAGGACTCATTTTCTTCCTCTTCGTCTTCTTTAGTTGAATTTTGGGAAGATGTAAGTTCTTCTTCAGCCATGTTATAATGGAATGTCTTTTTGCATCAATCATTTTACACATTTAAAAGCGTCCAGTTATGAAACACCCACAGGAATAATACCAGAATACCAAAGGAATCTCAACTCGCAATTGGTTCTAACACAGTTTGATGTTAGCATGTTGCTAAGCTAATAGCACAACATTCAAATAAGTATAAAAATATATACCACAGACAAATAAAGGGTAACAAAATACATTTTCACTACACTAATCCTTTCTATTCATAATTTTCTGTATTAAATTCAATATTGAATTGGTTTTACATTCTACCAGCAATATAGTTCATGGTTATATTTAACTTTTCTGATCCTACGTCCATTCCAGTGTCTTGTGGTAGTGACTCTTTGGTATTTTTTTGATGTGAAGTGATTCCTTTGTGAGTGTAAATTATGCCCAGAGATCCAACCACAGATCAGATGTGTTCTTACACGTCCTCATTCCCTTCCCCTCTTTCTCCAACATGATCGTATCCAGCTGACAATTGTACATTAAGTTTGAATCTCCTCTCATCTTTGTTCTCTCTCTTCTTATGAAGCGGTCACCCTCTTTTGGTCCCGGAAGCAAAACCAGACGTGTAAGATCCGCTTTTGTCCTGTGTAACAGTAAAATCCCCCCACCATCATATTTTTTTCCTGTGGTTGTGACGGCCTGTTTTGCAAATTGCATGAGTGGCAGCTCTGATTGTGGCGATATCTGTAGTGCATGATACCTTCATTGCTGAAATGCATCTGAAATGTATTTGGGAACCTTTTTCATCTATTGAAAAGCATATGAGCCATATACTATGGCTTAGCTAATTAAACTTGGTGTTTTATTTTCCATACTATGTGCTTTTACGATACATCTTAAAAGATCATTTAAATGGAAAGATATAGAATTCATTTACGTGCCTTAATATTTGGATCTAATTTGAACTTTTGCTTAGGCTAAAAAGTTTGTTTTAACTGAACACTTTCTCATAATTTACAGACCCTTGTGTCAAACCAAACCTAAATGTCTTGTTTTCCCGCATGGTGCACAGAATAAGTTGGGATGAATTGTAACTCTCTTCTTTTTCGATCAATGCCGGTCAAAATTTCGAAAAAGAAACGTTTCAAAAAGTTTCATAGACATTTATTATGGTGCAGTAGATTTCTATTTCAACCAAATGTTGTTCTTTGGATCTTTCTGTTCATGAAAGAATGCTGAAAAACTTAGCATGGTTTCCACAAAAATATTAAACTGTAACAGTTTAAAAACAAAATAATGAGAAATGTTTCTTGAGCAGCAAATCGAATGATATCTGAAGGATCATGTGACACTGATGACTGGCGTAATGGCTGCTGAAAATTCAGTTTTGCCATCACAGGAATAAATTACAGTTGAAAATATATAAATATATATGATTTTGCATTGTTATAATGTTTTACAATATTACTGATTTTGCTGTATTTTTGATCAACTAAATGCAGGCTTCATTTTAAATCATTAAAAAAAACTTACAGACCCCAAATTTTTGAACAGTAGTGTAGTTATTTGTTGAAAAGTTATACAGAAGTCATACAAGACATGACGGTGAGCAAATGGTGACTGAATTTTCATGTTTAAGTAAACTAATCCTTTACAGATCACTTCAATGTAAGAGCCTCATAAATTGTGGATATACTTCCCTTTATTGTTTTCCATGTAGTTCCATGGGGTTTTTTTTTTTTTTTCATGTTGTTCCTAACATTCATTTCGTCTTGCATGTGTAGTTGGTGTGTGGTCTCTGTGTAGTGGGTGTAATGTGCCTTTACTTATTGGCTCGGTGCCTGGGAGCACGTGCTTTGTTCTGCTTAGAGGGTGTAATTCCAGTAAAAATATTATTGTCATGATAAGCTTAATGGGCTTGATATATTTCACTGTGAGTGCGTTTCACTTTGCATGGAGGCATCACAGTCTGAGCCGCATGACACATTTTGTAAAAATAATTACCATCTTTTTGTTTCTTAGCTTGATTCGGCAGATTTCACTCCCTCTAACACTCCATCACGAGATGAAGATTCAAGATCTCGTCGTATATCACGCTCGCGCTCTCCGTCAACTGCCAGTGACATGGAGCCTATTGAGGTATCTATTGGACTCTTAAAGGATAAGTCCACCTAGAAATGAAAATACTGTTACTATTTAATCACCCACATATTATTTTCATCTCATATGCAGTTATTTTTTTTTCAATGAAGCACAAAAGCAGATGTACTGACCACTCTTTTCCATATAATTAAAGTGATCCAGCTTGGGTCCAGCATTTCAGATTTTTTGTTTTTGTGTTTCACAGAAGAAAGAAAACCAGGTTTAAAATAATGACGGAATTTTCATTTTGAGTCCGTTTTTCCTTTAGCTCTTACAAAGAGTTAAATAAAATGTAATGAAATGTACTTGTGTTGGTGTGTCCGCCTCCTAGTTGATTGACCACACGTCACGTAGTCTGCAGACTCCAACAGGAAGATCAGGCTATGGGAGCTTGGGACACTCATCACCAAAGGTAACTATTTACATCATAACTGTAGGAATGTTTCAATCTGTATAGATTACACTGCCATTCAAATATCTAAGATTTGCAAATGTTTTTGAAAGAAGGCTGCATTTATTTCATAAAAAGTGACCCTAGACCACAAAACCAGTCTTAAGTCACTGGGGTATATTTTTAGCAATAGCCAAAAAAACATTGTATAGGTCAAAATTATAGATTTTTCTTTTATGCCAAAAACCATTAAGTTATTAAGTAAAGACCAAATTTTTGATTAGTAATATACATTGCTAAAAACTTCATTTGGACAACTTTAAAGGTGATTTTCTCAGTATTTTCCAAATTTTCAAAAATTGTTGTATCTCGGCCAAATATTGTCCTATCATAACAAATCATACATCACAAAGCATATTTATACAGCTGTCAGATGTTATATGAATCTCAATTTTGAGAATTTGACCCTTATGACTGGTTTTGTGGTCTAGGACCTAGGCCTAGGGTCAAAAAATACAGTAAAACAATATTGTGAAAAATTTTAACTAACTGTGTTTAAAATGTAATTTATTTCTGTAAGAGCAAAGCTGAATTTTTAGTAGTCATTACTCCAGTATTAAGTGTCACGTGATCCTTCAGAAATCATTCAACTAAGCTGAAGAAATAGAAATATGTCTCTTGTCTCTTGTAAATATTAATTTTATTAATAAACAGTATTTACTTAGCATAGCTTTCTATACATGCATTTTATGCAGATTATTTGCTTCCTTGCTGAATTTTTTATTAACTGTAGTATATTGCTGTACCTAGCTGTACATTTCTGTATATTTATTGTACAGAACTGCTTTAGGTATTCATTTAGATGATCCAAAAATAGGCATTACCATGTGGTTGTTTTCTTGAACCATCTTTTTATGAATTTCTTTTAAAAATCAGTATTGTGCTTTAATATTGTATTGTGCTGTACGTATTTTTTCCAGTACTCTTATTGTCCAGCATTAGTCTTAATGCATATGGAAAGGGCTGTGTTTAATAACGTTGCTGATGTTCTCTGCTGCACAGCCCAAGGCTCACCAGCTTAGTGTGAAGACCTTCACCGTTCCCACCAAATGTAACCAGTGCACCTCTCTGATGGTGGGACTTATCCGTCAGGGCTGCGCCTGTGAAGGTGAGACAACAGAAGAGAAAGGAATCTGTGTGGTTGAAGTATTTGAGACAACAGTGAATATGATTGTAATGATATACAACCTTCGTATTCATCCGGAAGAAGGAGGCGGGAACCAGCGGACAATCAAAACGAAACTTTAATAATTCAAAATAAACACAAAACAGCGCACCAGCCCCTCACGGACTACTGGTGCGCACAAAATAAAACCAAAACCTAAAATAATGCCCAGGCCTGGTCCTCTCTCGTCCTTCACTGTCGTCGCTCCAGTTTTATATCCTTCCATCTCCTACGTGGGACTCGAGACCGGCGGTGGGCCGCAGGTGCCACTGATTTGCCCAATCATTGCCGGCCTCACTCCTTGTTCCCACGTCCCTCGGCCCCTCCCCACTCGCCACAATGATATAGTTTTCAAGATGATCAAACCTGTATGACTTTTTTTCCTCTTAGGAACACACAAGGACAACCAGCATAAATCTTAATTATTTTCTTTATTGTGTTCCATTTACTGTACATTTACATTTACATTTATGCATTTGTCAGACGCTTTTATCCAAAGCGACTTACAGTGCATTCAGGCTATACTTGTTTTTTTTTACCAGTATGTTCCACAGAAGAAATAATCATGTCAGTTTGGAACAAAATAAGGGTGAAACTATTAAATCCAAGGATGCCTTATTGGTAGAATACTCAGTAATACTCAATGCCGTTTTCCTCCATCTCTCCTTACAGTCTGCAACTTCTCCTGTCATGTCACCTGTGCTGATAAAGCACCTTCTGTGTGCCCCGTTGCACCAGACCAAACCAAGGGCAAATTGGGAATCGACACTCAGAGAGGCATAGGGACTGCATATGAGGGCCATCTTAGGGTAAGATTTGCCAAATATGTTCTGCTCTTCATATTTTGTTCACTATTGCACAGTCTGTCTTTTTTATGGTCTTCATACTATGTCTTTTTGGCTACAAACTATGCTAGCTGTCTTGTAATGGGGCTTTGACTGTCTTTTCCAGATACCAAAGCCCACAGGGGTGAAAAAGGGTTGGCAGAGGGTCTGGGCAGTGGTATGTGACTTCAAACTTTTCCTGTATGAACTTGGAGAAGGGAAGGGTGCCCAGCCTGGTGTCATAGTTAACCAGGTCATCGACATGAGGTGAAAGACATCTTCATTCAAAAGTGTTGCTCAAATATTTAAGTCAAATATTTTCTATATCGTGCTTGACTCTGTTTTATCCTGAGCAGGGATGAAGAGTTTTCTGCCAGCTTTGTTCTGGAGTCTGATGTCATCCATGCTAACAGGAGGGATATCCCCTGTATTTTTAGGGTAAGAACATACAGGCAATTTGTAACTTCATACAGTAGAGCGGGTCCGAAATAATTGTTATTACAAAACTTAATTTTAATAAACTTTTTCTGTTATGAACAACCATCACAATACCACAGATCAAATAATAGCGTAATAATCATGACTGAACTAACTATAGCTTTAGGTAGTCATTAGTCAATTCATTTCAAGACATTATTGAATTGCTTTTCATACATTGTTCTTTAATTCATTCCACAGGTAACAGCGTCTCAGCTGTCCACCTCCTCCAGTCAGAAGACGTGCATCCTGATGCTGGCCGACAATGAGCAAGAGAGGACAAAGTGGGTGTCCGCACTGAATGAACTGCACCGCATTCTGAGGAAAAACAAGCTGAAGGAGCGTTTCGTGTATGTGCCTAAAGAAGCGTATGACAGCAGCCTTCCTCTCATCAAAACCACCCAGACTGCTGCTATTATAGGTACAGAGACACACAAAAAAAGAAAGAGCAAATACTCATACCCTTACCAAGCTGTTTGATTGTCACAATTTCTGTTTAGACCATGAACGGGTTGCTTTGGGGAACGAGGAAGGCCTGTTTGTAATCCACGTCACCAAAGATGGTAAATTTCCTTCATTAATCCTCCTATTTCTTCATTGGCCAATAAACTTAAGGTTTGTGGCTTGTTGGTCAGAAATCTAGACTGGTAACTTAAAGTTTGTTGGTTTAAACCTTGGAAAGTCTGATGTATGAGCTACCAGGTCGCTTCAGGGTAGTTGAGGTAAAATTTCTATAATTCCCAAATGTTAAAAACACTGACGTGCTCTCCATGTGTCTAAAAATGAGTCTATTGCATTGGAATACCCGACGTTTATTACATTTTCAGGAAAATGAAAAGAACGACTGCTAAAAAAAAAAAAAGCATGATGGAAAACCATAAAAAAATGGTTATTGTTAGTACAACCTCTGATTGTAAATTACTTTTCTGTGCATAAAAGCAGCTAAATCAATGTTTTGTTTTTCCTGTTTATCAGAGCAGACATATTACAAATCTATTAAAGGTTGTAAACTCTAAAAATGTTTATGTTTTGTAAGATTTAACAGTTCCTTTTTTTTTTTTACTTTAAAAAGTGCACTACCATTGCTGAACCACATGCCCATTAAAACTGAAATAACTAATGCAAGACCAACATTCATTAAACATTTTTGTTCTGTCTAATAGAAATTGTTCGTGTGGGTGACATTAAGAAGGTCCATCACATAGAACTGATGCCCAAAGAGCATCTAATGGCCGTGATCTCGGGCAGGAACCGACAAGTGTGTCTGATCCCCATGGCTGGGTTCGATGGGAGAGAGATCGACAAGAATAAGGTGGCAGATACTAAAAACTGCCAGGCACTGGTGTCTGGTGTGGTGCGCAATAACACCTGCTTCTGCCTTGCCATTAAACGGCAGATCTCCTGCTACGAAATTAACAAGAGCAAGTCTCGCTATTGCCATCTGGTGGACATACAAGTACAGTATTCCAAACCTCTTGTTATTTTTTTCAAATCAAGTAAATGCAGTCTAAATGTAATTAGTGAACATACTCATTAGATCAAAAAGATCAGCAACATCAACAGCCCTTTCTGTGTCTCAGGCTCCAGGATCTGTCCAGTGGATGGCGTTCTTTGGCCAACAATTATGTGTAGGATACCAAGCGTGCTTTATGCGCTACAGTTTGCATGAAGATATTCCTCCGTTCAGCATGCTCCACCCAGATGACCCAACATTGGCGTTTATTAAGGCAGAGAACTTGGATGCCCTTTGTGCAGTGGATATCTCCAATAAAGAACTGCTGCTCTGCTTCAGCAAAATTGCAGTGTATGTAGACACACACGGGAGACGCTCACGCCAGCAAGAGCTAATGTGGCCCGCGACGCCCACCGCCTGCTGTGAGTAGAGAGAAGTTAACCGTCTTTTTACACTTAAAGGTTTAAGACAAGGGTCGAGGTGTGGCTGTGAAAAAGTTTTGTTATTTTGACCTTGTGGATGTTTTATATCTCGCAGGCTACAACGCCCCCTACCTGTCAGTCTACAATGAAAATGCAGTGGATGTGTTTGATGTGAACACTATGGAATGGATACAGACCATTCCTCTCAAAAAGGTTTGCTTATTTCAGTTTCAGAAGTCTTTCAAAAATGTAATTATAATAAATAAATAACTCTTGCACATCCACACACTATTGAAAAAAGATCAATACATGAATCATCTTATAAATGAATAAATAAACTTTCAGTGGCTCTGTGCAGGTCCGGCCGCTGAACATGGATGGTTCTTTGAATCTCTTGGGCCTGGAGACGGTCAGACTCATCTACTTTAGAAACAAGACTGCAGGTAACGGCACTGTCTCTGTAATTCATTGAAATGCAATGATCATAGCTCAAGGTGCTTACGTTTTTTGATTAGTAGTGCTGTTTGAAATAATGAATAATTCAGATTTGAATAATTTGTCTGATAATGCATAATGTGTGTGTTTTAGAGGGGGACGAACTGGTGGTGCCTGAGGTGTGTGATAACAGCAGGAAGCAGATGGTACGCAGCATGAGCAACAAGAGACGATTCTCGTTCCGTATTCCTGAGGAGGAGAGACTGCAGCAGAGGAGGTGAATGTCTCTCTCTCTCTCTCTCTTGCACACACACACATATGCATACACACATTTGTGTACTACCAAGCTGAGTATTTTCAAAGCACACTTTGTTAGGTCTGGATTCATTATGCACTTTTTTGTAACTTCTGAAATATCATAATAGTCATTATTGTGTTATAATATTAACATACTGGTGTGTGTGTGATTGCAGAGACATGTTGAAAGATCCAGAGAAAAGGAACAAGTTGATCTCCAGTCCTATGAATTTTAACCACGTGGCTCATATGGGTCCTGGAGATGGAAAGCAGATCCTCAGAGATCTGCCAATGGTGAGAGGCTCATCTTTAAAAGAATAATCTGTGTTCAGTGCACATTAAGTTCAGTCAAAATGTGGATTATTGTGTTAATAGTATTACTACAAGACGTAAACAATATGCTTGTTAACATGATTTGAGTGTGCAAAAAAATTGCTCACTAATCTTTTGAATGGAAAGTTACATTTAATATGTAACTATTAATACACAAGTTTTAGTAGAATAGTGAATAGAAAGTGTAAAACAAAACAAAAAAGTATCTTTAGCTTTTAAATCCTCCAAATATTGTCCCCCTTCACTTATATTGTAAGTGCCTCACTGTAACCTTGGTTTTTACTTTCTTTATAAGAAAAGGAGGAAATGAGGGTGTCTTTTTTTTTTTGATGGTACATTCTGCTACACAAATGCTGTCGATTGAGCTTAACTTTTGTCGAACTCAGAATATCCCTTTAATGCTTTACAACCTCGTTTTGATTTGTATTTTTCTGGTTATTTATCAAGTCACTCCACTTTTGGTTTGTGTCATGTTTGTCCCATTCATTGCATGTTTTTGTGTCCCTGCTCTGTGTGTGTGTGTGTGTGGTGTTTCTCTGTGTAACCTGTAGAATGTACGTGCTCAGGACAATCGAGCCGTGTTCAGCGGTTCCATCAGCATCCCATCAATCACCAAAAACCGTGCCGAACCTGGGCGATCCATGAGCGCCAGCAGTAGCCTAGGAATGCGTACGTACACACAAGTGTCTGCTCTTATATTTATCATATTCCGTGGATTTCATTCCCAACCAGTTTCTTTCTTCTCCTCTCTATCAGGGTCGTCCTCTCAGAATGGCAGCGCTCTGAGGAGGGAGTTTTCGGGTGGCAGCTACAGCTCTAAACGCCAGACCATGACGTCACCCTCTGAGAGCTCGCTGTCGTCAGGAGGCGGGATGGACGTGGGCGAAGCGCCGCTCTCTCAGTTTGATAGAGAGGTGAGTCATGATGTAGGAGGAACCGGGACAGTGGTATCTTCATTACCTCATCACATCGAAGCCAACTTTGCACTATGCAGGGACATCAAGGCACATGACCAGCAAGCCTTGGTATTCATGATGATTAAATTTGAGCCATATGCTGTCTTCATGTGCTATCAGAATTATTGTAAATATGAGATTCCTAGTTGGAAATTGGATATTAATAGCCTCTCAATGTGTATTCTTAGTGATGTTATTCACACTCATGTCGTTCTAAAACCCGTATGATTCTTCTACACATCTTCTGAGTTATAAAAACAGCTTGCCCCATCCCTTCCCATTAGGCCTGTAAAGGTAGAACACCTATAATTTCGTTTGCCCCAAAGCACTTGAATGCAAGTGAGCCTTAGCCCTCTGTTCCCCCCACCTAGCTTTGTCAATGCTTACGCCACTTTATGCCTGCCACCTCATTCCACTACATCCAACAGAATCTTTAGCAACCCACCCACCCGTGCCCTTATCTCACCCGTCATCTCCCCATACCGCTGCGCTTCGTGCCTCCCGGCTGCTTCATTCTCCTTCAGCAAGTTTGAAAGCCATTCTGGCACTCAGTCTGCCCTTTCCTTCTCAGTGGCAGGCAGTATCGCCCTCGGAGAAGACCCCTGATCTGAAAAGGGCTTTAAGGACCCTGCTTAGTAAGATGAAGGTAAACGTCACACATTTGCAGTGAAACATACACACCCACACAAACGACTGGTGTCATCTGCACACTCAGGCAGCCCTGCAGAGCGCTTCTCAAGTATCCACTGCCCATTTTTGAAGCTCACAAATGATTTTGGTGAATCAGAGAACTTCGGTTGGGAATGGCAAGCATCCATCCGCATGTCTCACCTTCATACCGCTCTTGCTGGCCACCCCCTGTGTCCACTAGAGAAAACAAGGGTCATTATGTGAAGAAAAGTGCAAGTACACAAATGCTTGGTTTGTACTCAAGGGGGCGCTAGAGTAAAATGTATGTGCCAAATGTGTAGTTTTTCTCAGGTAATTATTGATGAACATATCAAGTTGTGGAATAAGACTACACTGATGTGCTGTAGAGCCCCTTGTGGCAAAGTTTACAAGCTTGTTTAGGTCAAAGCATTTGCGTTCACATACTTGCAAAGAGTGTGATTCTAACATTAGAGTGTGGAATCAGCTTTGAAGCGACTCTATTGAGTTGCTAGCTGCGAACCATTGGCTATGAGTGTTTTTGAGGATGAGTACTTGTCTTTGTGTGTTGTATGTTTATGTAATTAATTTTATTTACTTTGTAGTGCTTTGTTTTCAAAAATGCAGCTTGATTAAAGGACCTCCATCAGTTTTATGCTTTGTAGACACGGCAGAGCCCAATCAGGAAGACCAGTGCAATATTCTAGAATGTAAACATTCAAAACAAAATGCTAAATTTGAGTAGTTTAGCATATCTCCAATTTTGTAGTTTCTAGTTAAATGGTTAGTTAATATTCGGTCATCATTTACTCATGTCATTCCAAACCTGTAAGTTTCTTTCTTTTGCAGAAGAATGTTTTAACCTTGTTCATAAAAAAAAAATATATATATATATATATATATATATATATATTCCCCAAAACGACATTTTCCAGAATACCTTCTTTTGGGTTCCACAGAAGTAAGTTAGTTTTAAAGGTTTGGAATGACATGAAGGTGAGTAAATTTAAATTTTAATATTTGGGTGAAATATCCTGATTACTATTCTGTTAAGATCATCATGTGAAACAGCGACTTTTCTTAACAAACTATCCCATGTTTACATGCCAACTTTTGTTACAAGCTTGCTAAAAGTTAGATTCAATATTCTAATAATTTTTTGCATAGTATTTTGTATCATTGCATGTGTCCACTATAGTACAAAAGTTTGGGGTCAGTAATTTATTTATTTTAAAAAAAATTGTACAGCAGAGACATAGAAATAAATTTTTATAATTTAAACAGAAAACAATTAAATTGTAATAATATATTGTTATATTACAGTTTGAACTATTTTAGTTAAAAATTAAAAATTTTACTGAGCCCAAACTTGTGAATGAAATATGTCCATCGTTACTTTTCTTGTTCATGTGTGCTTTTAAAGGAAAACCTTGGGCTAGATAATCATAATAGCTATTTTCTATGATCCACAAATTCTGTAGGTAGCGCCTCTGTTGTTACAATATTTTTTGTTTTTTTGTTTGTCAGGATTCTGATTCACCTCGGCACTCCACCGCCTCCACCAGCTCCACCTTCAGCAGCCCGCCGAGCCCCGCCTCCCCGCACCAAACAAAGTCCCTCTCCCTGGAGAGCACAGACCGCACAGTGTGGGACACATGATGGACTCAACAACGAGCCAATCACAACAAACTTTGAGTCTGACAGTCACAGTGCTCCGTCCCCTTCCATACAGTCGCATCCAGGCACTACAGACCCCTTCCAATTAATTTGCATAAAGCATCACCACTGGGGAATGTACAAAGGAGAAAACACACCAACACAAGTGTTTGTATGTTTGAGCGACCAGGACACGCATGACCCGCAAAAGCTGATTGGAGGAAAAAGTGAAAGTTCGGTTCTGGATATTAATGTGACTGGTGTTTGTACATAGACTGGGTTAGGGTTAAACTTTTATTTATTTATCATTTAGCCATTTCAAAGTGGAAAATACTGTCCCGTCCCTCTCATGTAATGGAATGATGATTCCATTATAGAATCTCACTAATTTACCTGGGGGAAAAAATGATGTATATATATATGTTTTACTTTTAAAGTGATGTGTGCTGTTATTCGTTTGTTACTTTGGCTAAATGGATGAGAGACCGCAGATATCAGACAACCTCATCTATCGCTTCCTGTCCTAGATTTGTAGGAATTTCTAGAGGCGATGACGTGGAATCTGTTACTGTCATCTTCGCCAATCTCCACGTAATCCAAACCTTCCGTGAACCAACATGACCTGTGAAAACACCACATTAATGTACATAGGTTAAAAGTATAGTATAATATAAAATAGGGAAATATTGAAGAGATAAACTATGTGAAAAAAACCTCATTGCTTTTATTTTTTAAATATAATTTTAATATACTCATGCTGAGACCAATTAAAAAGTTGTGTCAGTTCCTTTAGACTTAAATTTTTTTGTTTATGATAAAATACTGCCTTGAGTATTTTTATGTCTTTGTTGTCTTTTTTTTTAAAGATTTTTGTGAGACACTACAAATGTGCTTAAACTATAAAATTTGCATCATGTCTGGGTTAAGTTGTGCTTTATCAGATGACAATACATGCATTGACTTGACCGAAACTGTACAAATATCAGCAAGGTGGCATACAAATATCATATTTCTGCAATCTGGAACCTTTAAATCCAAATTGTGGAACTGGTCCAACGTGTAAATTGAGATTTGCAGACAGACAAAAGATAGTTTGTTTTGTTCCTGGATGGTTTCATCTAATGTAACAGTATGGGAAATTGCTTCACCCATATAGTTTGGCTCTTTCTATCTTTTCATTGGATAATTCCGTAACTTTTCCCGTTAAGTGTTAAAACGTTCACACCACTATTAAATGTGCCATTAAAATCTATAACAAGAACCTGCTCCACAATGCCAGCATGTATTTGTCATTACTTAGTTGTCAGATTGCATTTCTTGTGGTTTCAAGGGCATTTAGCCCATCCGAGGAAATAGAAATGTTTAAAACTTCTCAAAAGTTACACGTCTAATAACCGACACAGGCTTCACTCGGTTCCTTATTCAGTTTGCAGCTGATATAATCATTAGTTACACAAGAAAGTGAGTCACCCACCTCATACAGGCCTCTGTTTGGTCCTCAGATTCTGTTCCTTCCATAAAGTGGGAAACTCGGTTAATTTGATTAATTCATTAAAGGTTTTCCAGAAATTTGGGTCTTCATTTTGTATTATCGTTCCATCTGTAGTAAGCAACCGCAATGGAAAAAAGACATTTGGACAGAAACAATTACATTTATATGTGCTCATTCTCATCTCAGTTCTTTATTTTTTTCAGGATGAAAATATCATTTGAACAGTTTTGCATCTCATGAATGATAATTCCGGGCTTCATGGTTGTATTACATGTGCATCTCAATAAATAAGAATGTTGTGGAAAAGCTAATTTTTTCAATAATTCAATTCAAATTGTGAAACTCGTATTAAATAAATTCAGTGCACATAGACTGACGTAGTTTAAGTCTTTGGTTCTTTTAATTGTGATGATTTTAGCTCACATTTTACAAAATCCCACCAATTTAATATCTCAACAAATTAGAATACTTCATAAGTATTGTAAATATTCATCTTTAGTGAATGTTGGCCTTCTGGAAAGTATGTTAAGTTACTGTACATGTACTCAATACTTGGTAGGGGCTCCTTTTGCTTTAATTACTGCCTCAATTCGGTGTCGCATGGAGGTGATCAGTTTGTGGCACTGCTGAAGTGGTTTGGAAGCCCAGGTTTCTTTGACAGTGGCCTTCAGCTCATCTGCATTTTTTGGTCTCCTTTTTCTCATTTTCCTCTTGACAATTGCCCATAGATTCTCTCTGGGGTTCAGGTCTGGTGAGTTTGCTGGCCAGTCAAGCACACACCGTGGTCATTCAACCAACTTTTGGTGCTTTTGGCAGTGTGGGCAGGTGCCAAATCCCGGTGGAAAATGAAATCAGCATCTTCAAAAGCTGGTCAGCAAAGGCAAGCATGAAGTGCTCCAAAATTTCTTGGTAAACAGGAGCAGTGACTTTGGTTTTTAAAAAACACAATGGACCAACAGCAGCAGATGACATTGCATCCCAAATCATCACAGACTGTGGAAACTTAACACTGGACTTGGGCTATTAGCTTCTCCACCCTTCATCCAGACTCTAGGACCTTGGATTCCAAATGATATACAAAACTTGTTCTCATCTGAAAAGAGGACTTTTGACCACTGGGCACTGAGCAATTCCTTGACACGTCTGTGTTTGGTGGCTCTTGATGCCTTGACCCCAGTCCATTCCTTGTGAAGTTCACTCAAATTCTTCTCAAGAATGCTTAACAATCCTCACGGTTGGTTGTGCATCTTTTTCTTCCACACTTTTTCCTTCCTCTCAACTTTCTGTTAACATGCCTGGATACAGCACTCTGTGAACAGCCAGCTTCTTTAGCAGTGAATGTTCATGGCTTACCCTCCTTATGAAGGGTGTCAATGATTGTCTTCTGGACAACTGTCAGATCAGCAGTCTTCCTCATGATTGTGTAGCCTAGTGAACCAAACTGAGAGAACATTTTGAAGGCTCATGAATCCTTTGCAGGTGTTTTGAGTTGATTAGCTGATTGGCATGTCACCACATTCTAATTTGTTGAGATAGTGAATTGGTGTTTTTTTGTTAAATGTGAGCCAAAATCATCACAATTAAAATAACTAAACTACTTCAGTCTGTGTGCATTGAATTTATTTAATAGACAAGTCTCACAATTTGAGTTGAATTACTGAAATAAATGAACTTTTCCAGGACATTCAAATTTATTGAGATGCACCTGTATGTTACTCACTCACTTGACAAAGGTGGAAATCACTTTAAGCAATGAGGAATCATTTTACACAGATGTATTTAAGCTGGAAGGTCGATCAAAGACTGGATAAACTGGCCACTATGCATATATGGAGACATGACTATAGTAATCTGATGCTGATGTAATTCAATAAATGGAGGGAAATGACACACACAGATAAGAAAGATTTGAGAGTGATGTTTTATTTTGTACATAAAGCACTCAGGATCTCAGCATGTTAACAAAAAAGCTTTTCACAGTTTTCGGTAAATGTCACGAAAATGACTTGACTATTACTATTAGTGCTAAAACTCAACAGAGAAGAGATTGGTTGGAAAGGATGAGCCAATTTCCATTCGTAAAATGCCTATAATATCTAATCTACATCTTTTTTTTTTAAAGTTTTATGCTTTTTAAATTCTATGCTTTTTAAATTCAGCTCTTTATGCTTCAGGACACTGGCACTGGAAATGATTATTGATTGACTAATGACTTACATGTCCCCCCCCCCACACACACATATCAGAAGACTTGGAAAGAAATTCACATAAGTTGTTAACAATTTTATGTATAATAATTTTTAGTAGCTTTTCGCCACTATTCACTATCACTGTATGGAAAAAGAGAAGCTTGTTCATTCTGCTAAACTTCTAATTTTGTCTTCCACAGGAAAAAAAAAATTATACATGTTTGAAATGTCACAATGGTGAGTAAATTTGACCAAATTTTCATTTTTGGGTGCACAGTCCATTTAAATTTAACCCAAATGTGCAGATATGTCAGCATTCATCACTAGTTCTGTTCTACAAAATGGTCAAAAGTGCAATAAACAATGGAAAGAAACATTCAAAACCACATCCGCAGTGGAACAACTCCAAAAGGCTATATCATGTAAGTATAAAACAGCAAGAGCCTAAACGTCACAGAATGATAACGTATCAAAAGCTCTTACGTTTGACCCTGTTAAAGTAGGAACCCTTGATTATGAGGTTCCACACAAACTTTACTTGAGAAAAGATAACAGTACATGTATATACACTACCGTTCAAAAGTTAGGGGTTAGTAAGATTCCAATGATATACTTTGAAAGAGGTCTATTACTCTCACCAAGGCTGCATTTCTTTGATCTGGAACATTAATTTGAAATGGAAATCTTTTGTAACATTTGGAATATATTTACCGGTACTATCACTTTTGATCGATCGAATGCATCTTTGCTAAATTTATTTATTTAACAAAAAAAAAAGTACTGACCCCAAACCTTTGAATGGTAGTGTACGTCAAAAGATTTCAAGTGTTTGGTATAATCCATAACTCAACTTTACAACCTCTGAATTCAAGAAGTCCATTTCGTTAATGTAGCTCAACTATCTGCAAGGTTAGCTGCACATGGCTCTCTGTTTGAACTCTGTTGTATTTGTGCCATCCATCATGAGGAGTTTGTGCCAAAAGTCCATGTTCTTTTTACTTATTTGGGCTCTTATTTGCTGCCACGTTAAAGTTCATGCCATGGTCGCATCCTCCCCTACAACGCGGTGAATGCCATTGCCCGGGCTGCTTTGGATGGCCTGTGCTGTGATGGTGAGGTCTCGCACACTGCTGTGCCGTGATTTGCTCTCTAGGCGCTGCAGACTGCCGTGCCGTGAATGGCTGTTGAGACGGTTGACGCCGCAATGCTGGAGCGGATCATCAAGGCGCAGGGTGCGTTCCTCGACGCCACGATAACTGCAAGCTGTGTACCTGATGGGACAGAGAATGGAATAGATTCAGTGATGTTTAGATTTTTGATCAGAGAGGCAGATGTAGGTTTCGGCCAGCTGTGCAGAACTGTGGGGGGGTTTGGGTTTACTATTATCCTGGGACAATTTTTTAGTTGGTTTGAAAATGTGTGAAAATTATTTTATAGATATAATTTTGAATGATTCATAAACATAGATTTTATTTTAAATTTGGTTTTGAACTTACAATGTTTAAACTAAATTTTAACTGCCACTTTACAATTGATTCTGTTTTTTGAATAGGTGTTCGTGAAACAACTTTCACAAATTATTACGCATCACCCATTTTTTTGTGTGACTGTTTTAAAAAAAGTCTAATTAACATTTACTGGCATTTCGCAGAAATCAGTGCAAAATTAAATCAACAGTGTTTTTTTTTGTTTTTTTGGAGTGCAATGCCCACATCTCAAAGTCCAATCAACAACTGATGGAAAGAAACCAAGTCTCCACAATATCATTCTTATGTATGTCGCAATACAGTAACAAAGATCTGTTGTTTCATGGCAACCTAGATACTGGGTATCTAGGCCAGTCTTTGGAAGGTTGTGGGTTCAAAGCCCACCAAGCATAACAATTTTGCACATTATTGGAATATTTCTTTTTAAAACAACTTTCATTCGCAAAATTCAATGCATTACCCGTTTCTTGCATGTCTGTTTACTAAATACTCTAACTGGCGTTTCGCAGATCCCCAAAAAAAATTTGCTACAAATTGTTATCAGAGATTGAATTATATTTCGGATTCCTCACCTGCCATCTCTGGAGCGGTGCAGGCTGCCGTGGAAGCTGCTTGATTTGCTGCGCATGCTGCCTGCGCGGCTGGTGCTGGCACTGGGGGGTTCGTCCAACATGGCGAGGTGAGTGGAGGAGGCGTGGGTGGAGGTGCCCTGCGTTGAGGTGCCTCTAGACTTCCTCACCACTGGGGTGTTGGGGTCCCTGAGGAGGAGCTGGGTGAAGTCGGGCTCCTGCAGCACCTGCCTGCTTTCGTGCACTGCGGTGCTGAGGGTGGCAGAGACGGGGGAAAAGGGCGGCAAAGTGGGGAGGGAGTGACAGAGGAGCGAAGGAAGAGAGAGGGGGAAGACAGAGGGCATAAAGGAGTCAAAATTAACAAAAGAGGAGGGGGTGGGACAAGGGGAGGGAGAGGAGGTTAATGCTCTGAAATAAGGGATGGGTTGTGCAGAGAGGAAGCCTTTACACTAACTCCTATGAGACAGCACACACTTACTGAATTATTTCCTGTGGCTACCTCATGTCCTCATTAAATATATTTGTTGCACTCCAGTTCTATGCACAAATGTTAGATATGTATCAAAATGCACACCGACTGTCTTTAATCATGTGGCAGATGCACAATATATCTGTACCATTTCTGTTAATTTTAGATTTAGATTTTAGATCATTTAAAAACATTAGTAATTTAATAAATGTAATCTTAAGCAATTCTCGAAATGAATATCAGCTTTTCATACTATAAATGGTAATGCTCTGATGCCTAAAGTCACTTGTAGCATCTAAACGATTATTTTTTATTTATTTGGACAATTTAGAATTTTAATATTGGCCATAACTAATCAATAAAATAAGTATACTACCATTCACAAATTTAGGGTCAGAAAGATTTTCAAATGTTTTATAAGGAGTCTTATAATGGCTGCATTTATTTAATAATAATACATTTAAAATAAAAAAACTGTAAAATTGTTAAATATTAAAATATATATATTTTTCTATTTTAATATATTTTAAAATGTAATTTATTCCTGTGATGGCAAAGCTGAATTTTCAGCAATTTCACATGAGCCTAAAAGAATCCTTCTAATACGCTAATTTGGTGCTCAAGAAACATTTCTTATCAATGGTAAAATCATATTTTTGGTCATGGATTCTTTGAGGAATAGAATGTTCAACAGATATAACAATATAAACAATAATGGGATAAATTCTCCAAGCATTAATCGAAACTCACTCTTTTCTGCGATGCCCATTGAAGAAACTGGCCCACTCGAAGCAGGTCTTTTTACTACCGACCCAAAACACTGATGGGATTCCCACCACCAGCATCATCAGGTACTTGATGAGGAACAAGGCGATATCTGGCCTGCTTGTCTGTTCCACCTGTGAAGACAACAGCAATTGGGTGTTTTCCACACATTTGCTTAGTATGCAACATAAGAACAGGTGAAACCTGATTTGTAATCAGAACATGTAGGAACATTATTCCCTTGTGGATCTCGGCGTTTGCTCATAACCTCATGCAGTGTGTGCGTGAGGGCATTTCTTTATGTTGGTTTAGCCCTGGGTTGTGTGTATGCGATTGTGTGGATGGGAAGTGCTTTATCTCAGCTCACTGCACAATTGCCAACGGCATAAACATAGCTGCAGTCAACACAAATGCCTGTCCTCTTCTTTACCTAATGCACACCCTCTCTCTCTCTCTCACTGCTTTAAATAGAGCATTTCTTCTGCTCTAAATGCTGTCAGTCTGCCTTTACATATCCATATACATTACTGTTTTTGTCTTGGTATTTTGTAAAATGCATATAGGTTTACATATTTAAATTTGTATTGTATCCAAACACTTTTCCATTATATGTCATCATGACTTACTGCCGTGTGACTAGAGATCTGCTAGTCTTTAGTTTAGTCTCTTTAGTTTTTAGTTATGCTTCAGTTTGCATCATATCAGACACCAGTTATATTCACAGGCAGCTGCTGCTGTATGTTTTACTGAGATATGCAGCTGAAAAATGTCGAATGAACCCAGTGTCAGAAAATGCAATAAATATGCATATCAGGGACATTTTAAACCCTCATGACATTCTTTTATGTCAAACGCTTCAATTTAGTAATTTCATTCAAATAAATAAATCTAAATAATATGAATAAGTATAAATAAGGAAAACATTACGTCACCACAAAACTAAAATGAAATATTTTGATTTCTCTTGCATTTGTCACTTTTGAGAGAGCATTTTTACCCTGAGCTTCCATTCATTTCTAACCCTGGATGAAGCTCACATCAGCAAGAGTGACTTTTTTTTTTTCATCTTACAGTGACCACTTAGTTACAACAATACATTTTTAAACACTTTCAACACTTTTTCTAATATAGAGTGATGACAGAGTTGGCAGGATACTGTGGAGGCCTTCAATTATGAACACTGTAATAAGGTCACATTAAAAATCTGTCATTACAAATGCCAAAACAATTGCTTATTTTTAGGAAAGTATGAACTGATTAAAAGTTTGGGGTTAGGACATTTTTTTGACCAATAAATCAACATATTAGAAAGATTTCTTAAGGATCATGTGACACTGAAGACTGGAGTAGCAATGCTGAAAATTCAGCTTTGCCATCACAGGAATACATTTCATTTAAAAATATATTAAAATAGAAAACAGTTATCCGCATTTACAGTTATCTGTATTTTTCTTCCAAAAATCCAGTCTTGGTGAACATGAGATACTTTCAAAAACATAAAAAAAAATTCTAACTAACCCCAAACATTTTTAAATGGTTGTGAAATTATTTCATGTCATTTCTTCTCACCTTAAACGGACAAGGGATGTGATACTCTCTACAGCGCTCCTGTACCCAGGTGGTCTCCCAAACTGATCTGTGGCTCTGCTCATACAGATAGCACCCAATGACTGTCAGCAGAGGCACCAGATACAGGACGGAGAACACCCCAATCCGGATCATGAACTTCACCAGTTTGTCCTGGTTCTCCTTCTCTAGGGGAATCTCCATCCGGACCCTATTCAGCGCTGCAATCCCCGCTAACAGCAGCACCACGCCTACGACCACATCTAATGCCAGAGGCACCAAGAGAAACCAGCGCAAGGCCATGAGGTCATAGAGCCCTACAAAACAAACGCCGCTAATGCTGTCGCCTTCTATTTTGTTCATAGCCATGAGGGTGATGGTAAGGGCTCCCGGGATGCCCCAAGCCACCGCGTGGAACAGCAAAGCCTTCTTCTCGATAGCTTCACTTCCCCATTTGGGAACGGCCGCCAGGAACCAGGTGATGGTGAGGATGACCCACCAAACGCTTCCAGCCATGGTGAAGAAGTAGAGCGTCATGAAGAGCAGTGTGCAGGCCTTGTTGTGGGAGCCCTGGGTGATGGTGGAGGCGCGGAAACGACCCGGGCTTGCTGCGTTGCATGACACGCGATCCTCCAGCAGGAAGCCCAGGAAGAAGACTAGGGATACCATCATGTAGCAGACCGCGTAGAAAATGATGGGCCGTTCAGGGTAACGGAAGCGCCCGACATCGATGAGGAAGGTCAGGAAAGTGAAGAGCGTCGCCGACAGGCAGACTATGGAGACAACGCCAATGAAATAGCGGGCGAAGATGAGCTCGTCTTTGCGGAAGTACATGTTCGGGCAGGGAGGCGAGCAGTCACGCACGCCCATGAACGAGTAGCCCAAGTCAGGTTCAATCTTCAGCTCTCGTGGGCACCAGAAGCCGTAGTCCCGCTGAACTGATGAGGGAGATTCCTCCGTCTCGTCACGGCTCGGGAGCAGGTCTATTGCTCTGGGGTAAGACTCATCACAGTCTGGAAACCTAAGAAATAGAGTTTATTTTCAGAATAAGATATCATATAATAAAGATGTATTGCTGAACTTAATGAATGTGATCCTGTACCTGCTACAATCCATCTCATCTGGCCAGGTGACCCCAAACATGTCCATCAGCTTGTAGCAATCGCTCTTGGCATGCTGGCACAGGCGCCGACATGGCAGGGTCACGCGGCCGTACTCGGTGCACACGGGTGCGTAAAGGGCACACAGGAACGGCCGTATTTCAGTAGAACACTCCAAGTTCACCATGGGATGAAAGGGCTGTCAGACAAGAAAAACAGTGTTATTATTATTAATAATAATAATATTAAACTACACATAGGCTAATGCCATTTAAAAAAAAATCTGTTTAAATGGACCCTTCCCCATTTTGAATCACAGTCACTTGGTCACCCTTATGTAAAATGAAAATAAAATTGGATCTGTAATGCAACCTCTCTGAGGAGACCTTTGATTTGGGGCAGGAGACATGCAGTTTATTGCTGAGGGCCACTAACTCTGGGAGTAGTACCAGCTTGAGGGCCGGACATAAATATGCAAATCCCATGGGGCAGAAAGAAAAAAGACTCCACCCAGGACCTGACAGACAATAAAGCCTCCACCCCTGCAGAGTAAAGGCCTTTGTGATGGTCTGGTGGGGGTTCAGACATCCCTTGTGTTGAAAAATGGAACAAATGGAAAAAAAAAATTATTTATTTATATATATGTATATGTATGTATGTATGTATATATATGTACATGCTATGTGTTTTATTTTTAAGCATTTTATGCAATTACTAACGGTGAGAAGAAAAAAATACCAAACAAATGTTAATGTCAATGTTAAATGTTATTTCACTCCTAGGGGTTGGCTATTAAAAATGATATAATAATTTATATAATTGCAGTAGAAAGAAATATAACTCAAGTTTTTGGTAGTTTAAAAATGTTACCAGTTTAACTAATTACTATATAAAAAGTAATACAATTGCTCCTAGTGGTTGGCTATTAAAATCCTATGATAATTGAAATAATTATAAAATATATTAAGTAAATAGCTGTTAAAAATAGCTAATAAACTATTAAAAACAAATGTAACAACATTGCTCCTAGGTTTTGGTGATTAAAAATGCTAAAATAATGTAGATAAATGTTATATAAAGAAATAGAACTCCTACTGTTTGGTTGTAAAAATGCTAATAATTACTACAAAATAATAATATTGCTTAGTGACTTAAAATGTAAAAATAAATTACATCATTAAAAATATAACTCCTAGTGTTTGGTTGTTAAAAATGCTAAAATGACTAATTATTATATACAAATATGTTTGGCTATTCAAAAAGCTACACGCAATGTTGACTTTCATTATGTTCCTAAACAGCCACTTCACTTAATATGTAGAAAATTAACCAAGCGTTCAGGCTAAATCCAATGAGATGATCTAATGCGCCAACCACAGTATTACCATTATTTACTATTGCAAATAAAACCATCCAGCCTATTGCAATGGTCCAACAATAATATATGATATACTGGCTGTATAATACATATCCATAATGAGAGCATTCAGCCACTGCCAGCACACTAGGCTACCACCCAAAATGTCTGTAAAAAGGGATTAGGATGGCTATTATGCTTGCCCATTTTGACACAAAGCATCTAAATCCAGGAATCATTTCCAAGTACCTAATCCATATTTAACGCAGCATAATGCATACCACTGAGATGTGTCGCCAACATGACATGAGCAAGAGCACTGGCTTTAACCATCAGACCATAAAAACAGGTAAAAAAAAGAAAAAAAAAAAATATCATGTAGCTTCTAAACATATACTTGCCAAATGAACTTTAGTTTATAAAGATTATAAAAGGTTATAGAAAATTATATAAAACCTAAATGTGCCTGACTTCTCGTTGCAGCTTTGTGGTTGGTGATGTACCATTGGTGGCATCTGTGGCTGTAGTGGGTCCAGAAAGTCTTATGACATGCCTTACACGATTTTGAGCTCAATTGAGTGGACACACTCTGGCTTTTAAGCAAGATAAAAATAAAGCTAGTTCCATTATTTGCTGATCTGGTGAAAAACGTTATCTGTCAGGCTACATTACATCCATGGTGTGATCTGATGAACTCAAATGTGTGCATCTCGTTCACTACTGTCCTAAAGGCAAACATACACTTCCTACTCATCAATGTCCATTCCAGTGCCTCGGAGGTTCTTAAGGGCATTCAGCAAAGTTATTTAGGGGTATTCAAAACATACTGTGATGGCAGGCATGTAAACATGCAGAAGGCAGAAGAGGCACAATGGCTGTTTCTTCTTGTTTGGGCAGAGAGCATGTGATTCAAAGCATGATATATGACTAAATGCTCCATACAGCTGGTATGCTATATAAGAGAGATGTGGAAGCACTCTGTACAATCTGAAAGAAAATACAGGAAGTTAACATAATCAAGTCTTTTGTAATATGGCTGGATCTGTGTGCTTCACATATATTTACATTTAGTCATTTAGCAGACGCTTTTATCCAAAGCGACTTACAAATGAGGACAATGGAAGCAATCAAAAACAACAAAGAGATATATATGGTTATAATTAAATTATTTTAAAACTCCAAGACACGTGTGCAGCAAAAAAGAGTTGCATTAAGAAAAAGAAAAAAAAAACAAGGCAAACTGAAGAAAGTCTCCAAATCTGTGTCCATTCACAAGTAAATAGGTTTAGTTCCTTCCGTCACCCATAAATCCAGAGTACATATACCTTTCTGTGAACTCCAACTTGCTCACTGATAACGAAGTTTAGGTCACATCCTCAAAGCATTCTGACATAATTTGAAGACATATTCCACATTACCAATTATTATTTTAAATTTTGATAAATACTCATATTCCCTTCTAGTTATTTTTTATTATATATATATATATTATATATATATATATTTTATGAAATTAAATAATTGAACAATCTGTTAAGTACAGGGCAAACACACACATATATAATTTTCCTTTTTCCACCGGTCACTATTTAACTTAAGGCAGTGTCAACTGAATTCAACTGCACTACCATGGTAACCAGTGATGCATAAACAGGCCGGTTTGAGGGAGGGGTGTAATGGGGAGAGAGGTCAGAGTGCGAGTGACGAACACCTCCTGAGAGAGAAAGCCTGCTCTTTTGTTGCAATACAATTGGGATCCGTTTCCCCGGCAACCACAGTACCTTGTGTGGGGGGAGGGATGAAAAGAGAGGAGGGAGTGAAGAAGAGACGAGAAACAGACAGAAGAGGAGGGGACAAGGAAGAAGAAGATATGGATTGCAAATAATGGTAAACCCTTCCATTCCAATATCGATTGTCCTAATTGTAATGCATTAATAAATCTGCATAACTGCTATATGCTAACATATATATTTTAATTTATAGTATAAACAATCCTGTTTAACCCTTTCGTACATGCAAATTAATATCTTTTTTTTTTTGTCAGATCACAAAAGTCATAGCACCCCTCATAAATATCTAAAATAATAATTATTTTCATGCAACTCATAACTGATAATAATTTTGAGTTGCCAGATTGCATTTCAACTGCAGGATGACCTTAATAATCACGCCAGGGTAGAAATAACATGAGGACAAGGTCATGTATCTTCGCATGTCTGACATATGGGGGACGAAGTTTAAATTAACTAGATGTCAAGCTACATCAATCAGTGCACCTGAAATGCCTCATATTGTTAGCGTTACCCAGCATTCTCTTTGTATGCTCAGTTCAAATGCTCCTTGAACCTTCCCATTACTGTATGCAACCAAAACAATCCCAGAAATCATCCCTTTAGGCAACTGTCCCGCTTCACAACTGAGGTTGCCAAGAGTTCAGAGCACTGCCCCACAGTTTTCTTGAATCTGAAAGCAAGGACGATTAATGTGTCCCTTATGATACAAGAATGAAAGAAATTGTTTAGAGCTGATGATATGAAAGATTTAGTCAGGTTTTTTTTTTTTATAATCGTGAGTAAACTGCTTGGTGCTTAAACTGTCAACTTCTAGTCACTGATGTCAGTTGTTTGCAAAAATAGTAAAATCTATTCATCAACCAAATTCTGGTTATTCAGCAGACTTCATTCCCTTTAAAAATCACATGTAAATCTTTACTTGGCTTTTCTTTTTCTGTTAGTGTTATGCTGAAATGCAGAATTAAACAAAATAAATATTTTAATAATTTTTTGTATATACAATGTTTAGACAATATATCTGCAGTATTACATGTGAATTGTGATTATCGTTCAAATGCCTCTGAATATATTTCAACACTGATCTTGTAATCCTTCGTTCAGTAGTGGGTTTAAAAAGTATCATCACTTTATGTATGTGTTTGTGCTGGCTACAGTGCAAAAGGTTATGTAACTCCACATTTCTACTCAAACGTACAAGAGGATGAGCAGATGGGTCGCCTCGGCTCAACTTCATCCATTCATCCATTCTTTCTTCTTTATATCTCTTTAATTTCCTGTCCCATCCCTTTATTATACTTAGGCAGGACTGGAGTGAACAAGTTCAATCAAACCTTGTGACTGAGGACAGTGGGTTTTAGATAACGTTTACTGTGTGTGTTCAACAGATACACTGGCTGCTGTAACAAGCCAATGCAGCTGTTTTCAGTTGGGCTCAGCTGAATACTGTGGCCTGGGAAAAGAGGATTAACCAACGGCTCGAATCAATCCAGGCGTTATAGCTGAAGATACAAAGATTACAGAGCAATCAAAATAAACAATGCGTCCGAGCACCATTAACTGCTCATAACAGCAACCACTGTGGCATACACTAGCAAGCCGCTGTAAAGCAACCTTGTTACATGAATAGTTACACAATGCTTATTTCATCACAGCCACATGCGAAAGAGAACCAAAAAAAAAAGGTAAAACAAATAAATAATAATAATTATATATATATATATATATATATATATATATATATATATATATATATATGAGACTGCTGTTGAGGTCATGCCGTTATTACATCATGATGATTAGAACTAGTCCTAGGTTAATGTAATGCAGTTTGATCACATCGTTTGAGCAGTCAGCCTGTGTAATGTGGTTTACCTCCATGGCGAGAGCAGCGGTCTGCTGATCATAGTGATTTAGAAGGTTGGGCATAAAGGTGGTATTGTAGGAGAGACCCTGGCACATCCTTAATGTGATAGGCTCACAGGTAAACAGGCTATGGCTTCCAGTAGCTTCCATATTGATGGCCATACATACAGTCAGCGTGGAGTACAGAACCCAAAAGAGATCCATGGTGTGTCTGTCTGTGCTGTGACCTGCAAAGGATGGGTTGTATCAAGAAAATCTGAGCTTCTCCATTTTGCTGTGCCAGATTCCAGGACTTTTCAATGCATTTCCGCTATCTAGTGTAGGTGTGACTGTGGTTACATCTGTGGGAGAAAGTGCATGAAATGTCACATTTGAAATGAACAGGCTAATATGAATTATTCATGAATGGGGCAACATTTTATTCAAACATGAAAAATCTGGCTGGAGATCACTCAAGGTGAAGGAAATGTTTTCAAAGCGGACAATGTATGATAAAAAGCACTGCCATATTATACTGCCAGTCAATAAAAGATGCTTTATAAGCGTATTACCTAGGGGGAACTTTAATGTAACTATGTATTCAGTGCAAAGAAAACTGAACATTACAATCTCAGGAACACAGTACTAACCTATTCAGAACCAAATTATGTTCCGTGATTTCAGACTAAACTGAACCATAAATGATCATTTAAAAAATATGTAAAATTTAATATTGATTAATAACTGCTATACGATAACTTTAAAACAGTCAATCATTGATGTAGTTTTAGTTTTAACATATTTTGTAGTCCGTGTGCCCAGTCACAGCTGTGGTTATTTCAAGATTGTCTGTCAACACAGAACATGTTCTCAGTGATGTTCAGAGCAAGAGACGCGGTTTACACAAAATTATTTTAATTATGTTCTTGGTCCGGTTTATATGATTGACACCTACCTCAGAACATAAAGAAAAACCGGCATCATGCAGAACGAGGATTTTGCAATTACAAACGTCCTATGTTAAAATTACTGGTTTTTACTTTATCCTTCTTATTGATTTTAACTTAAACGCGATAACATTTTAAAACTACTCGTTTTTTTTTCAAAATAAAAGCGAACAACAGATAACCCTTTCCTTTATTAACACGAGACCCTGTCTATCGTAAGGTGTCTAGCAGCTTTGCTGTAATTAAACTACCTTCAAAATAGGTTTCTGCTGCTATTTTTCTTATGCTAAAAGACGAAATTAATTTTGATAATGATAAAAAGTCCTTCTTACCTCTCCAGTGGAGATCATTCACGTGTGGAACTCCACTCTGCTTCTGTAACAATAAGAGCCTTGTGTGTCTTTCTGCGGGTTTTGAGGATTTCGTACGGGCGCGCGCATTTCACGACGATGCGCCGACGAATGTTGCTCTCACTCAATTTTAAAGCATATTAGAACTTCCGTCACTGGATTGAGGGTGAAAAAAACACATTCAGTATGCAAACATAGAATGGCTTGGGTTTATTCACGGACATCATCGCTGCAATGGCCAGGGGTCCTCTGGGAACGAGGAGCGTCTCCGCACTTTAATGATATGAAGTCGGTGCTGTTGATTTGTGTTTGCCCGGAATGACGAATAAGGGGCTGTGTGTTTAGTGGTGGGAAGTTGCGATTCGGTTCTTTTGGGCATTTTATTTCGAAGAATCGGTTCGAAACGAGTCATTAATTCCTTTACGTGACGACATTATTGCGTCATATCGCGGTCGCTTGTAGAAGCGTGGAATATTTACAATATGTTCTAAAAGTTGTTTGATGCATTTCCCCCCCGATTAATTATAATAGTATGTTATAATTAACATACTAACCCCAGTCCCAAACCAGTTTGTTGCCGCCACAATGCTGCTAATAAAAACATGAATTCATTTAGAACCTACATTTAATTAGCATTTACATTAAACAATACTAAAATTAATTTACATCTCTCAAATAGTATTTGCACATATTAATACATTTATGTTTAATAAAGTCAACAGATATGTTGATAAAACTTTCATACAACCAAATTAAAGTAAAACTATATACTAAAAAATAATATATATTTTATTTATTTATACATCTGTGCTATTCGGTTAAATTAATTTACTTTTGTCCCATCAGTGAAATATTATGTCCACTTAGACTAGAGCATCGGTTTTCTGAATCGTTTCATTTTAAACCGATTCATTTAAAAGATCCGATACAAAAGAACGAACCGTTTGCGAATCGAACATAGCCAGCGTTTGGAAAGAGGCGGGACAGAGTGAGAGGGAGTGTGATTGCTATGGAGACTGGTAAACTGTACAGAGCAGGATGAGCAAAACCATCTATATCGGACAAGTAAACATTTAATGGTTTCGTTATGATAGCTAACATTTCCGGTTGACATTACTACAAATTATAGGTTAGATTTTTTTTTTCTCTTTTGTACTGTATTGTACTGTACGACTAGGCCATTTTGTTGTTGCTAGTATGAAAATCACAGCACATTCGTTGGCCTTAACATGGGAATGTAATTTTGATAAAGTGCTCTTAATGTTGTGGTGCCTAATATGATTGAGGTTTATGCAGGAGCTGGAACTTCACGGAAAGATGCCCCATACTGGCAGAACAAAAATGCAGACCAAACTGAGCACCTGGACACCTCTAAATCATCAGCTCTCCAATGCTCATGTACGTGCAACAAAAATATAGTATATGATCTTCTGCTTTGTTTAACATGAGAATCGCAGTTTCAGTATTTTGACTTCAGGTGTATTTTTTCAGCTACCAAAACAGTGATATTAGTGATATTTCAGCGTACAATGTTTCATGTCAAATGTAAACACTTTTGCAGGTTTTTGAAGAGAGAAGAAATTTGCTTAGAAAGTGGGTAAGTAATGTACTTACTGTAACAATTGCAATGTTTACAGTTTCTTGTTTTTGTTCTTTGCTCTGTTGATTATATGCTCGAACCCTCTTCCTCTTTACACCAGTTTGAGAAGTGGACAGATAGTCAGCGGAAGCAGGTGCTGCAAGATTTTTTCTCTAGATGCTCTGCTAGCCAGCTGAAACATCTCAGACAAACTCTGAGCAGCTGGGTACCAGAGGAAGCACTCGACTTCACTAGGGTCCTTCCCAGGGTCATATCACTTTATATATTTTCATTCCTTGACCCCCGAAGCCTCTGTAGATGTGCTCAGGTATGTGTTATTGTTAAATTTACCAAATAAATAAAACATTATTAGAATTGCCTGAATATTTTAATTCACTCAAATATATTATATACATACTGTGTGCAAATATCACTTATGTTCAAATGCATATTTTTCAGAATTCTTTGACTGACAGAAAGCATTAATTTGAACAAAAAAATTATTGTGGTAAAATCATGCATGTCTTTACTGTCACTTTTGATCAGTTTAGTGCATCTGTGCTGATCCTGAATAAAAATATTAATTTAGCGTATTCAAGTAAGCATCTTACTGATACTGACCCTAAACTTTTGAACAGTACTATGTGTATAACATTTATGTATTCTCTGGTTACAGTAATTTATTCATTTGCAGGTAAGCTGGCATTGGAAAAACCTGGGTGAGCTTGACCAGCTGTGGATGCCTAAATGTCTGAAACTAGGCTGGTGCATAACCTTTACTCCGACACCATTTGAACAAGGTGTATGGAAGAGGCATTACATAGAGACAGTGCAGGAGCTTCACATTAGCAGGCCCAGGGTAATATGTCGCTGAAATTCTGTTTTAGAGTCCCATCTACTGGAATAAATGTCATTTTTTGTGATGCACATTTTCCACATTCTCCAGGCGCCTGTGAAAGAAGAGTTTATTATCCCTGAGGTGAAAGTAATTGGCAGTGAGATAGAGGGTTCACTTCCTGTCCTCTCAAGTCTTCATGGGAAGAGTAAAGATGGGAATAGCTTGGTGAAATCAGCCAAAGGTCTTCCGCCTTGGAGAGACTCAGACAGGCATCCCACTGACACAATACGCTTTAACTACTTGGATAACCTTGACCCCACTGAGCATGCAAGAAAAGCGTAAGTGTACAACTTATTTTGTTTTGCACACACATAAATACATTTTTTTAAAAAGAAATTAAAACGTAAAAAAAAATACCGTATATATATATATATATATATATATATATAATAAACAAATATTAAGCATCATGTGACCGTGAAACTGGAGTAATGATGCTGAAAATTCAACTTTGCATCACAAGAATAAATTACATTTAAAAATAGTTATTTTAAATTGTAATAATATTTCATAATATTTTTTTAGTTTTGAAATAAATCCAACCTTGGTGAGCATAAAAGAGTTATCGTAACTTTCCAAAAACAATTTTTTTTTTACCAACTCCAAAATTGTAAACATATACACAGTATGTATTACTCTTGAGTCCTTAGATTATATAAAATATTACAAAATTATATGTGACCCAGTAACAGATATGCTGCATTATTTAGGGCAATTTATGATCTGAAATTGTGCACGTTGAAAGTATAAGTGCAACTTCAGCAGAAAATGCTCTGCTATCTTTATCTCTGCAGACTCATAAAGGGGAAAAGTGCTACAATAAGACAGGAAGACACTATGAAAGCACCATCTCGCTCAACATACAAGCTGCGCAAGGCCAAATCTTTGGTAAGCTAATATAATTGTCATGTGACTGTGCTGTTGATTCTTATACAAATCAGCAGCAGCAGCATGCTAAGAATTCTCCAGAGCAAACATAACCATCATGAATACTGATCAGACTATATGTGGGATATCATAGACATGTGCTGCAGAGGAAAAGGAGGGCACTGTGTTGCTGGGGAAGAAAACTGCCATTTTATTGAACAAAACATATGTACTTTTTCTGTAAAAAAATATAAGAGAAATCAAGGCTTTCATTTGTATATTTTCCCAGATGTTTTTATCCTTGGATCTCAGTGCAGCAGCAAAGCAAAACCAAAACAGGCCGCAATGGGCAGCACAGAACTTAGAAGCACTTCCGTCTAACAAGGACTCCATAAAGAGACTTTCCCAGACCTCCCAATGGAATGCAGGGATACGTCCTGGTCCTGTAAGGCCTCCAGTGCCCAGACTGAGTAAGGAGGGGCTCCGTGCATCACAGAGATCCCATAGAAGCACACCAAGTAAGCCCACATGTTCAATCTTAAGTAAGATATTGTGCTTTTATAATAAACTAACCTGACCAAGAAACTAAAATACTCTCTGTGAAGTTGCAGCAGAAAATATTTAATCATCCTAATTAACTATTAATAACATGATACAGTGTAACACAATTTGTTATATGAACTGGTTTAATAAACATTACTCTGTTCCAGCTGTGTCTCTTTTCGAATGACAGCCATGAAGGAGAACGTATGAAGAATCAAATGAAGCTTGACACACAAGGCCATCTTCTGGATGATGTTGTAATAGCAACATGAACAAATTGAAGTGAATCATACAAAGTTAATTTATTATAAAGTCTTTAATTAATAATAATGTAATAACGTAATAACTTTATGTTGACAGGCAAAGCACATTATTGTACATTCATACTGTTTTTATATGATTATTTTTTCCTCGAGTCCCTTACATGTCTTATTGTCCACTAGATGTCCCTGTCTGCTCAGAATGTCTGAGTGAGCAAATGGTTTAAATGTATTTTTATCGTTTATCATCTTGCTTTCTCTGTATTCTCAAATATAACCTGTTTATGCGTTTTTAAACTGAATAAACTGTCTTTACCATGGAAAATAATATGAATATGTTAAACAATTATATGACATTTAATTCATATTAAAATATATGAGACGTAAACCTGTACTCATCTGGCTGTACTTAATTTTTTATATTATTATCTAAAAAATGTTGTATCTGAATAATCATTCTCAGTTGTGGTAAACAAAAAGTCTATTTAAATAAGTATATTTAAAAAATCCTGCCTGTGCATAAACGGTAATGGAACGGGACCTTTATTATGAAGACTTTCCTCTCAGGTTGTCAGTTTGAATCGGAGCGCCTGTCGCTGTGTTCACGCGGGGGCTCGCTCTGGCTGTAATATCTAGTAACGTTAGACTCAGTTGACTGACTGAGTCTGCAGAATTGAAAGAAGTAAACTCCCTGGAAAAACTCTTTGCTAGATAATACTGGTAAGCATACCTCGACTATGTAATGGTGTCTAGCTTATTTAAAATAGTGGGGGAACTCTATAATTCGTTTATAAGCTTGTTTTCACAATAGTCAGCGCGTGAGCCAAAAGATTGCGTTAGCTCGCGCTCTAGCTCCCTGTCAAACGTCTCGTTATTGCCAAATCCGCAGGAAGTGTGACTCCAGTTTACTGTAGAGAAAGTACGTCTTTAACTCTTAGCCTTGTTTCAGCAAACCTCAGTAACAACAATTTTTATCGAAGAGAAAACGCTTAAGTAGTAGTTTTCAGTGATTTATTCGGTGCTTGTTTCTGCGACAACGGTTATGAAAACCACAAGTTTTAAAGGACGTTCAAACGTCACAGATTTATTATGTACTTTTATCTGTACTAACTTTGTGTACTTTTTCGTCGGTTTGGTTGACGAGCTTGATGGTGTTTTACAGTGAAGTCCACCCGAGTTGTAGTAGTGGTAGTCTCGTGCGAACAACGGTGTTTAACTGTCAACGGTTTGTCTGCTTGCTGTTTATTCAGAAGCACTTTTGTATGTTATCTGAAAAGCGTTACATCTAAAAGTCATATATAATTCATGTGTGTTTTGTCAAGGATGTAGGATATAGACCGCTGATAATGGAACTAACGTCACAGTTGACTTGAATGACCAATAATATCATCGTACAGTAAAGCACTTAACGTTGCCTTAGGTTACTTTAAACTAAACGAGTCTGCTAAATGGAAGATTGTTTTACTTTGCATGGTTTCATTTCTGTTTTTGGACATTTAAAATGTCCAAAATGATAGCGTTCCATTCATCCACTAAATGTAAGTCTATACAATTGCATTTCTCAGGTTAAAGCTTCTTTGAAAGTGTTAAGCTGGGGAAGAGAGGTTCCAGTTTGTTATTGTCAACCTCAGGCCACAACAGCTGTTCCTTTACTGACACTCAGGAGAGCTGGGAAACTTAAATCCCACTCATTGGATCCTGTACAGGGATGGATGGAGCGCCAGTTATGAGGACACCCCCATAGTTTGAAGTGTATCTCTGAATTGTTGAGATACTTCTCTTACATTTTCTTCAGTGCTTCAGTTTTTTGTGCTTCTCTGGACAGCCAGATGGTTTCTAGATTTTATTATTGTTTTCCCAGATCAATTGTGAAATGCTGCCTGCTGCCAGATGGATGGCGACAGCTGCGGTGCTCTGCATGCTGGTTGAGCCTCTGGGTATGGCTTTGCATGATAGGATTCAGGATAGTTTGATTAGGCTCCCATCCTGGCAGAGTTTTCGTTGTGGTTAGAAAAGCACAAAAGCACCTGGAGATTGATAATGACAGTTTTTGTGGACAAGTTCTTCCTCTTTCAGTAATATTACCCATGCAAAACTGCATGAAATTCCTTTTTTTTTATATAGACTGTTGGCTCAAGCATTTTTGCCCTTAGATTGATCAGTCTGCATCTGAACCAAACAGAACAATATTTCAGGCCTAAATTAGTGCTCATTCCAATGCCTTTGTTTTCAAGCCCATCCTTGCTGAGTAGCTAATTGATTGGTCTTTTGATTTAGTCATTTTTGTCATCTAATTGATTTAGTCATTTTTGTTTTTCAGGCTTTGATAGGCATCTCATGCGATGACGAGCATGATGGCAGAGCATGCGAAAGATCGCGAAAAGGGAGTGCAAATGGTTGTAGTGAATGTGGAGCATTTTGGCAGTTTGTAAATGCATTCTGTGTCGTCCAAAAGGCCTCCGCTGCCTCATCCAGCTGGCAACAAGGCATGTGTAAAATCACTTGTTAATCCACAGAGGTTGTTTGTCTGTTCAGTATAATACATGTGTTACAGCATAACAGGACACACTTTCAGTTGTTTTAGCTGTCCAGGGTTTTCTACGTTTAATTGGATTAGTCTACTCATGATTTGTCAAGCTTTCAAAGCTGATTACATGATTATAACAGTACATTGTTATCACTATATCATATTGGTTATTGGAAGAGATTTTGTAATTGAATGTATTAGACCAGTGGTTTTCAACCTGTGAGCCGCGGCCCCCTATTGTAGGTGGGCCGCCAATTACTAATAAAATAAATAATAATATATTTCATATATATAATTAAATAACAAAAAATAAATATTAAACTGTAACTATGCTTCCACTATTGGAGCTTGCTGATTGGTTTAAGAATAAACCGCCAATTTATCTTAGATATTTTTGCTGCATATGCTACAGAACAACAAATTCAAACATGCATAAATGCTGTCAATATGTTCCCTGACTGCTTGCTCCGCTGACTGTCTACCCGCTGCCGAGCTCTGCCTGGATCTGGTTTTCCCGTTTTGCTGAGCGGTGCCAGTCCGAGTTATTTTCTGTTCATTGCCAGTTCATTCTAGGGCTGTGCGATTAATAGAAATCGTCATAAAATAATGATTTGAGCCTGCGCGATTTCTAAATCGCTTTATAGCAAGATTTTCCGCGGCTCTGACCTCCCGCATTATGCTATCTGATCCAATCAGAATGCAGCGCCTACTGCGAGAACAGAACAGACTGGGCATATGCCTAACTCCAGGTTCACACACTGTCTGCGATGCGCCTTTTTTCCGAGCCCATGTTAACGGATCAGAGCATTCACACTGCACAAGGTAAAAGGCTTTAAATAAAAACGTGCGAAAATTAATATCTAGCACATGAGCATAGAGAGAGTTGTGAGTGCACAGGACACAGTTTAAGTGTGATGAGAAACGTTTTAAGTGCGCACACTCTCTCCGGGTGAGAGCAGCGTGTATCTGAGCAATCTCGTCTGGTTTTGTGACAGAGCAAAAGGAAATCTGCGTGCGAGCGGAGAGATTCGCTCTCGTGCATTATTTTAATGTGCTTTCGCGTTACAATAATGCACTCTCTCTGCTGCTTCTGCACCGCACACATAACTGTATATTTATATTTTATTTATTTTTTGCCATGAGTCTATAAATGTTGTTACACCTTTAGTGATTATTTTGACTTATGTCTGTTCTAGAGACGTTACAACTTTTTGATAAAGCTCTAATTGGTTTTCTTTTGGAAATATGTTTCAAATTCATCCTGAATGCATTTATGACTGTAAAGCATATATGTGTGCGTAAAAATTGTGATTAAAATCGAAATATCAAAATCGATCAAAGAAATCGCGATGTTTTTTTTTTCCCATATCGCACAGCCCTAGTTCATTCAATAAATACAGTTAACAATCTAGCTTCTGAGTACGAAGTTATTAACCGTACAATAGCGGGGTCAGTTATTATTATTTATTTTTTTTGCAGTGGGCTGCGCAAACATATATGTTTGGATGTGTGGGCCGCGAGTTGAAAAAGGTTGGGAACCACTGTATTAGACATTTAGTTTTCCTTGCTCAGGCCATCCTTAAAAATATTTTGGTTTGCACTAACAGTAAATTGTTTTTTTTTTTAAAGGGTCGGTAGGTAGGTCTATTTTTTTTCAATGTTAAAAAAAAAAAGTACATTTTGGTGATGGTGATTAGGTGGGTATGTATTTAAACAAATTAGCATATTGTGACGTCACTGACTGGGTCTTCAACCCGTGCCTTCGGGCACATCATTGCAAACCTCATTTTGATGCAGGCTATATAGACCACAAACAAATTTTAATCTTTGTCAAAAACGTGTTTATTGTATGAATTTCAGGTGAGATGAAACAAAATGAGGTACTGATTTACTTGCATCCACCACTAGGTGTCATTGCAACCTACAAATGAGAGACCGTTTACTTTGCTTTCTTGGGTTGTCACTTTTGTGAATAAAATCCAGTTTGATTTAAATTACATTAAAATGAAAGCGACTTAGAGTGAATTCAGGCTATCAATTTTTACCTATCATGTGTTCCCGGGGAATCGAACCCCCAACCAACGGCAGAATTCACATTTCTGTTGTAAAAAGAGAAACATTGTGCAGAAGAATTATTTGCTGTTATGCGTGTGTGTCTGAAGCTGCAGTTGCTGTGTGACGCGTGTTCAAAAAAAAAAAAAAAACTGGACACGCTCCCAAAAAAAAAAACCTGGACGCTAGGGCTGGATGATTAATCAAAAAGTAATCAAAACCGAAATTAAGGAACCTCTAACCGAGTTAATTTTCTCAGTTATTTCGGTTTTTTAATCCTGTCAATACTTCCCCCTTAAAAACATACTATCGCGTGGGTAGCCACATGACTCTGCTCTCCAGTCAGTGGCACAAAAGCAAAACACGGAGGTGAACGCTTGTTCAACACATAGTGATAAGCCTTGCGTCTTCACTAAACTTTGTCAGTTTTATTTGTTTTATGGTTTGGACATTCAAGCGATTAGACGATTGGAAGTGTATTATTATTTCGAGCTACCATGTTCGTGCAGCTGCATTGTAACTCAACCGTCTGGCTGAGGCCAGTCTAAAAATACACTCAGGACAGTTGACAGAACGCTGCTGCGTGTCCTCATGAAAGCGTATCCTTTTCACGTGTTATTAAGCCTTGCCACTTGCCAATTTAACCATTCAAAAAACTATAAAGCATTCAAACACAAGATGCGGGAAAGCTGAACTGAGTAGTTGGTTACTCGCGCGCTGTGCTCGGTGCAATTCTCGTTTGCGGAATTGCTAATGCAACCTTTTCACACCACAGACTGAACACAATTAATCATTGCTTGTAGGGCTTGGCGATATATTGAATATTAGCGATAATATCGGAATAATTTTGACGACGATGTACAATTTGAATATATCGAGAATATAGAATATTTCAAATTCAAGCATACTTTCCCAAAAGAACGCGCCGAATGTCCAAAAAAGGAACCTGTAACTGCTGACTGCTCTACGCCCCTCTACTACGAGAGCTGTAATGATAGCGGTTGCCAGATAACAAGAGTTTAAATCTCCGAATCAGAGCTCCACTGTTACAAGGATACATTTTCTGCCCGGTGTTTGCTTATTTTAAGCAATCTGGCAACCATGCGCACGTGCTCACTCCTCATTGCGGAAGAGCCGCTGACGATAATCTGAAAACACTAACAAGCTGGAATTGAGCGATCTAATGAAAGCGTCGTTCAGCCGGTCTGTGTTCTGTCGTGAGATCTCAACTGTATTGTTTGCGTTTGTGATCTTAAAATAAATGCACTTACTCGACCGCTAATGTTTGAATAGAGAAACATAGGCTATGGCCATTTGGAATTACTATTGGGGAATTTCACTGATATGTTTACCAGTTTCCATAATATAGACAGAGAAAATGCAAAAGTCTTTGGTATTCATTTATATATATTTATATATAAGAAATAGCTATGTGCTTCAGCAACTAGCTCCCCATCTAAGAGGGTTTTTAGTGTCAGTAGGAACATAGTTTCATGCCACAGAGCTTCTCTTAAAACCACAGACAGTTGACAGACTTGTGTTCTTAGCTTAAAAACTTGTTAAAAAAATTAAAATAAAATACTTATCCCAGTTGCATAGTTTAAATTGTGAATTGCATGCACTAAAAAGTTGACAGAATGCACTTTCTGTAACTGTTACTTAATTTGCACTGCTTCAGTTACATATAGGCCTACATGTATTCATTTAATAAAAAGCAGTAAGTGATCTCTTGGTCTAGATTTTTTAACTGCTTAAATTAGCTGTTTAATCTAAATGTTTTTTTTTATTTTTTTTTAATGGGCAAAAGAAAATCATGTTTTATTTTTTATTATTTAAATGCAAACATATCGAGATATATATCGAATATCGTAAAAAATTTGACAATATCGAGATATCATTTTTTTTTGTATATCGCCCAGCCCTAATTGCTTGGTAATTGGCCAACAAAGTATTAACTGTTGTCTGAATTTTGTTTGATAGAAACATATGTAATGGATTACAATCAAAGTTATCTGAAATTATCAAGATGAATTTGTTCTGACAGTTTAACTCTGAGTTCTTGTAATATTTTATTACCATTTTCTAAACTATAGCAAATAAACTGATAATGTAAGAAATGTTGAAGGCGTCTGAATAAATTTTGGTTTGACTGTATGTTTAATTTTTACAGTGCTATTTTACATTTAATTATTCGGTTTCTGTACCTGGACACTTACAAACTTGAAAAAGCTTAAACACTGTGTAAATAGCACAAACAAATAAACAGAAGGAACATACACTTTAAACACTTTCAAACAGGGCCAACTGGTACAACCTGCACCGGGGCCCTGCTAACCCCAACTATGGCCCTGCTTACAGTACAAACCTTGTCAGTGAACTATGAGGGCAAACAAACTAAACGGAAACAAAATAATCGTTCATTAATCGTAATTGAGGTAAAATGTTCAATTAATCGAGGTTTTGATTTTAGGCCATAATCGTCCAGCCCTACTGGACGCGCTCCAAGAGAAGGTCATTAAAATCCTATTTACTTTTTCGAAACTTGTTTTGGTTGGTCCAATCGATTCGTGCAATAGATTTTCGAACATAAAGTGACATTCGACACGGTCAAGGTTTTAGACTAGACGGGAGAAGGGATGGGAAAAGATCTGGGCACAGTTTTTCCAGAACTTCGTGCCAAGTTAAAGCGGTGTCGAGCCGGTCGGGTTACGGCAAACAAGAATATTTTTAAGGATGGCCTCATTTCCTATGTTTTTACATTTAGATTACATTTGCTGCTCTCTAAAAAAATGTCACTTAAATCTTAAAAGCACTTATAATAGAGTTTGGTATCTTCTGACTAATTGTTTTTGTACAGGTGGATCTGCAGTTCAATTACTGGATTTGTTGGGTTGAAACAGACGGACTCAGACTAATAAATGAATATGCTTAGTAACTGAGCTTTAATAAATATTTCTGTGTATTAATCAGCAAATTGCAGCTGGGAGATTTAACTAATACAAAAAAATCCAATTCCTTGATTTGATTTGCACTAGTTCGGTATTCATGATGCATTAATATTGACGAGAAGTAGATAAATTGCTTGCCTGGGTGACGTCTTTGATGTTCTGAAATATCCTATATTGTGCAACACCAGTGTGATGTTTTCTGTTGTTCACTTACGACAGACTTCCTGCTAGTTTTACACTTTTACTTTCTCCTTGTGTCTGAGAGTCAACGATGCTGAGGTTGATCACGAGGGAAGTAGCTTATTTGAAATGCAATGATTGCAGAAACCACTGGTAATATTTTTACACAATATATTAAGTAGGATGTTTGTGAAAGTTTGTATTCCTACTGTTGTGCCTGAGAACAGAAGCATGGTTTTACTAGCTGCAGGCGATCGTGTAGGTGATAACTCTGTGTCGAGCTGCGTACTGTGAGTTGGAGTGGTACCAGACCTGACTCCTCAGCTGGCAGTTGAACTTGACTGTATCCTTGGCCGCCTGAGTTGTCTGGCTCTTCTCAGTGATGCTACTTTTTCATTCAATTGAACAGCTGCTTGGACTTTAGATTGATGGTGTTTTTGTCCATGGTAACAGTCAGTGAAAGCACTGTGAATAAAATGTATTATAGCCTAGATATTTTTTTTCTCCTTCTCTCTTTCTGTCTTTAATTTGGACTCACTTGTTTAAAATGTATGAAACTTGGTCTTTGATACACTGTTTATTTTTTGCTATCTATTTATCTGGACAGGAATTTAGCCAAATAACAAATGCTTTTTTTTTTCTGATAGTCAGTCAGGAATACAAAAATATATACAAAGCTAATAGCAGGATTGAATTTTTTTTTTTTTTTTTTTTTTTTTTTTGCAACAAATGCTGGTGCACTAGGGTAAATAACAATATTTATTATTATTATTATTAGTATTTTTTTGTTAAGCTAGTGCTTTTTCAACATACCATAGAGCTCAAAAAGTTTATGTATGTGTCCAAACTTACAGCCTTTCCTTGTAAGTTGGGCTGCACAATTTGGGAGAAAAATAAAATCGCTTTTTTTTTTCCTGATAAAAAGTGTGATTTAAATGCGATTTAGGGCTGCAGAATTTGGCCTAGAAATTTGTGATTATGTCAATATAACCATAAAATAACAACAATAATGATGATTATGATATTTTTTTAAGCCATCAAGCTTTTATTTTGGTTGACAACAGCTGGTTTATAAGTGCTTTATAATAAGTACTTCTCATTAATTATTCTTAAAATAAACATTATAAAAAACCCAAACTAAGAGTAGATGCAGAGATGAATTTATGTGGCTTTTACTGCGAACTGAGCTGCTCTGAGACACTGAAGACACTGGATCATGAGCTGCTCGTGTGTAAAAGAACATACTTTCACACTTTAATCTTAACCGATCTCCGATCCTGACTCGCCATCTCCTCGTTAGACGGGCCTTTAAAGAGAAAAGCATCTTTACGGATTATAATTATAATGAAAGAGTTTTTGTTTTTGATTTTGTTTTATTTCGTTAAATAGACATTTTTAAAGCTTTCTAAAGATAGGCTATATTTATCATGTCTGTGAGGAATGCTTTCACTGAGTTTCGGTTCATTTTTGTAGTCCTGTTAAAGGCGAGATGGCAGAAAGAGCATCATGTATGTTTTCCTTATTTTATAAAATAAAGATTCAAGATCAAGAAGGCCAAACTACAGGAGTTGGCCATCCGAGGGGCATGTGACTGCAATGGAGGATAGTCCATAAGACTTTGAGCCCTGAGATGTTCCATTTGAAGCCCTTAAAACACTTTATTTAAATTTTTCTTCATTTATCTTGAGATGTTTTAAGTTTAAATTTCAGCCCAGTGAAGCACTTTAAGCACCCTTTTTCAGTAAGTTACCTTTCTTGTAGAATTGTGCTTCAAATAACGAACTTTGTTGACCAGATTGTTAGTTAATCGTTTAGGCTACAAGTCAATATTGCCTATATGGACAGCGATTTATATATATATATATATATATATAATATATATATATATATATATATATATATATATATATGTAAAACTTGTAAAACTGCTGTGTTAATTGTGATGCGGTCAAAAATGTGGGTGCACCTAACTTTTGTGCTGGTGCACCTAAGAAAAAAGTTAGGCGCACCAGTGCAACCAGTGCAAGCCGTTTGTCCAGAGCCCTACTACAGTCAGTACAGGCTTAAATTATGTTTGATGGGCAGTGAAGACCCTGTCTTCCCCATGTACTCTGCAACATGGATCTTTGTATCTTGGATGCTGAGATCACAGAACAGAAGTGCTATTCAGACCAAAAGCAGGCTGTAAGAAGAATTGTATGCTTCCGAGTCCTACACAGTTCTCTGACGAGCTGCGGAGAATGTCTCGGAATACCAAACCCCCATCAGTTTACGCACTGAGGCTGTTGTGTTTTCTACGCTCTTTTCCTGTGAATGATAATCCAAAATGTTTTTCCTACTTAAGTGAAGAGAAGCCATTATCTGAATGATCTAAATGTCTTGAGATGCTATAAAGTTTAAACATTCATACTGTTAGGACCCAAGGTTTATATATGTTGTTTGAATGGGATGTGGTGTTTTGTAGTGCTGGGCGGTTGGACCAAAAATGTATATACCCTTTTTATTCAAAATTATACCGGTTTTCCGGTTTATGACGTTTTTTTTAATGCATAATCAGGTGTGCAATGCATTTTCTGCTGGTTGATATTCCAAGACGTGCTTGCGGCTAAGGTGCTGGAGCTAATTGCTCGTGTTTTAGCCGGACAGCACTTGCATAAAATGGATATTATATATGCATAATCTGCCTGCAGTGATATGCAGTCCGCAGCACGGACTCATTGTGCTTTCACACAGGACGTGTTTGCAGTCCACTACTGATCCGGGTCGGTTTAGTCCACAAACACAACATTTGTTCATTGTTTTGATTTCATATCATGTAAAAAAAAAAAAATATATATATATATATATATATATATTTTTTTTTTTTTTTTTTCAGCATCGTAAGTCTTTTATCACAGAACGATCTTTCATATAGACATTAGTTTAAACTCAATAAATATAAACAACGCATTATTCATGCATTTGTTTGTATAATAAGCTGCTCAAGCAAGCGGCAAAACATTTAAACAATAATTAGCCTACTTGTTAAAATATTTAAAATTAAAACACCACAGACAGAAACAGTCTCGTGCATTTTGCATTTAAATCTTTATCACAAGCAATCCCACGGGTCTTAATGAACTTTGTTTTTTTGCTTCCATAAAAGTTAACATATTGTTTTCCTTGTTTATCTAAAAGTGCTCTTTTTGTTTTAAACCTAGCCAAAAACCCATGTGACTGCGTTTCCATGTCAATCCATGTTCATTTTTCCCGCGAACAATGCGCTTTCACTTTAATTCAGCGCCTGCAGCACAGCAAAAATTGACTCAGTGCATTAACAATCGCTGCACTGCTGCAGAGCACCGCTCCTTGAACACCCTGACTGCAACCTCGTGCAGCTGAAATGCGTTAATACGCACAGCAGACGGACTGTGTGAAACAGGCGTTATAACGTAACACCAGAGCACTACTGTAGGTGCGTTCCATTCGACAGGGTCCCTACGCAGTGTTCACTGCCCCCTACTCCCTGAGCACGGTATATCAGTTGAAGTGGACTTCACTAACAATAAACACTCATTTAAAACGCCATGCAAACGTCATCAAAGAAAGTCAACGATGGGGTCGCGCAGATTATGATATAACATAAATATATAGGACTACATCCATATTTTAATTTTTATTTACAATCACATTTAAAATGTACACTATACAATAAAAAAGAGAAAAAACATTGAGTACTATATAATGAAAAACGTACGTTTATTATACACTTTAATTGACTATTGCTGCTATTACTTGACTATTAACAGAATTGAAGCCCTGCTGTAACTGTCATGCAAATACGAAAATAAACTTTTATTTGGTTAACTGTGTATATATGTGTCTTTAATAAATGGTCATATAATTGCATAGCGGTCTAGTGCGCCTTCTTCCCGTGCACAGCCGTATAGTAAATAGGGCTGTGACGGTTGCCATGACAACCGTGTCACTGCGGTGGTCGGTTGCTACCGCGGGCTACCGCGGGACGTCACTTGTGCACGTGACGTCACAAACTTTATAGCAAGCATAATACAAAGTTTTGTATATAAGTGTAATAACTGTAATAGTTGCAAATTCTAAGTCTATGGTAATTAACAAATTACCTCAAACACAGTGTTTCCTTTAGATTGGAAGATTTGAGCGCAGGAAAATACAGTTTATGCATTCAGCAAATTAGTTTAGTGTTGGGCGATGGATCTTGTTGGGAAAGCAAATACCACATCACCGATCTGGAGTCATCTGCATTCATGTCACCCATCAGCGTTTGCACAAGTTCTCGTGATCGCAAACGCTGGCTGGTCAGGTTTGGTGAGGCTTTCTCCAAACTGGCCAAATACAAACGAGACAGCGATAAATAAAAGATGGTAACAAGAAATATGCCAACGGATTCCTATTTCAAAGAGAGCGCGTGCAGATGAGGAGTTAGCTACTGAGCTTGCTTGGTGGCGGAAAAGTAAACCGGACGCAACACAACCGCATTGCGACAGGTTTAGTCTGTCTAGTGTTTATACAGGACATTTGAACTCCGTGTCAGTACCTCACAGACCGGACGGGGGATTTATCATGTCGTGTTGTGCTGCATCCAGTTTAGCATCACTGATTATAATGAGTATTTTGTCACACTGCGTCGCTCGTGTCCGTTAGACAGGGTGTATTTAACTTTCTTATTTAGGCTACTTTCTTGTAGCCTAAATAAGCATTAATTCTTTGATATTTATTTTAGTGTTTTGCAGGCGGCGTTCACTGACAGAAGTGCTCAAATAAACACGAACTGACGAGTTAAATAGGATGTGTTAGATGAGTGATTTCTAGACGTGCATACATATAAATATATCCTGTATATAATATATATAAAATATATTACATGCATGCACAGTTTAAGTCAGCTTTAATCACCCTTTTTTGGTAATTCCATGAATTAACTGACCACGACACTGCTTGCATATTAGTTTATTTCGCAGTGAATGGCCATCCCTGCCCCTACGTTAAACTGGAAAAAAATGATCGCCTTCGTTAACGAGCAAATTTTGACACTAATGTTATATATATATTTATTTTTTATTATTTAGGTTTTTTTTTCAAACACCGTGCCACCGGCGGTTGTTGGTCCATGACTACCGCGGTGTTAAAAATCTGCCACCGTCACAGCCCTAATAGTAAACACTGAGGTAAATACAGTAAAATAAAGAAAAATGGCAGAGCCTCATCTGCTTCTAGTCGATTTTACATTATCATACCTTTTTACAATCCGTAATGAATATGAACGATGACAGCGAAGACGGCCGTTCTGACTGGTGATGACGTGCTGCGCGCAATGACAGTTGGGGTATAATCGCTCTCCACTTCCTGTGAAGTGATGTATCGATGTTCCCTTATTCCCTATGCCGTGTGCAGTGCCCTTCGAACTGAACATGTTCGCTCCCTCCGGATTGGAATCTCACTTAAGATGGCGGAATACCCTGTGAAGTCCACTTCGCAGTACACTTACGGTCGAATGGAACGCACCTTGAGTTTACCCTCACCACGTCTTGCAACATTGCAACATTGTAAAAGGTCCGTCTGAAACAGTGTCCCGCGGCGCAGCATAACGTTCGTTCCGAACGCTGAGTTATTAAATACACCGGTATGGCGGTATATTCAAAATTAACATCGTAATGAAAATATACACCGGTTTTCGGTATGAACCGGTTTACCGCCCAGCACTAGTGTTTTGTGTTGCTCCACCCTTCATGACCCTATTGAGCACAGGTAATGCTGTACGGTTTGACCAAAAATCTGCATTTTTTTATCATGATTCTGGTGGATTCATGATTTAGCACTCTTTTAACCCTAACTGAGACAGAGAGCAGTGGTTGGCGGTTGCGCTGCGGGTTCCCGGTTTGTGTCCGTTCTCGGACTGTTCTGTGTATTTTAACTGTAGAAAAGGTTGTTCCAACTCGAAACTACGATACAGAAAACTACATCAGTATATCATCATAAACGCAGCGTTTTTGTCTTACATGAACATAAACAGATGAGAAAGAAAACACACATGTGCAGTATTTTTGCTTAAAGAGACAACAGCCTAATAAACGCGCTGCCTGTCATTAATGTTAATCAAAGAACAAAAGAAAATAATTCACTGATCTTGACTGAATATATTTAATAACTTTACTTGATTAATCTTTATTTTATTTATAAAAAGAAAACTCTGCAGTGTTTTTAAAGTTTTAATTACAGTTTCAGTACCTGAAATTTAGTTTAGTTGTATTTATTTATGATATTGCTAATTGATTTGTTTGTTCCTTTCTTATTACTGACCTATCTTATTACTTGTCTTTAACACTTTAATATTTGAAATTTATATAAATCTAGTTGTTTTTGCTATGGTATTTTTTTAATCACAGGCAAAATTCCTCTTGCAGTGTTTTGTAGGCTGCTGATTTTTGCTCATGTTATTCAGCTGCAACAGAATGCTTTGTAAAAATGTTTGACATCTAAATGTTTGATTAAATTTTTTTTATATTGGATTTTTTATCTTATTGGAATCGAAACTATGAATCGATAAAATTCAAATGATACCCAACCATAGTAAGAAATGTTACAAACATAGATAAAATAACTGCTGATAGTCAATCATATTTACAATACAAACCTTGTCAGTGAACTATGAGGGCAAAAAAAACTAAACCGAAAACAAAATAATCGTTCAATAATCGTAATCGAGGCAAAATGTTCAATTAATCGAGGTTTTGATTTTAGGCCATAATCGTCCAGCCCTACTCTCACAGTCAAACAGTTTTGTCCTGGAGGTAAGCAGCTGGTCAGACTCTAATTAAAAAAAAATGGGTTCAGCTCCTCCTCAGACTACTTGATATTTAGTCATTTGGAGTAAATCTGAGCACTTTTATTTGTGACAAAATATGGCAAGAACCGAGCTAGCTAATTTAAAAGATCTTTAGAAAATGAGTGGTTTCCTTATATATCTCTTGTGGTGTATATACTGCTTTTGAAAGGATAAACCAGTGTTATTTCAATATTAGCTATTTATAAGTTTCATTTATGTATTTTTAGTTTAAATTTTTAAATTTAGTTTTAGTAATTTTAGTACTTCAAATTGATTTTTAGTTCACTGCCAAGACAACATTTCTAATTTTCATTTACATTTTTCAAGTTTAGGTTTTTCATCTAATATATATTCATCTATTATTATCAAAAAAGAATCTTAATGTTTTATTTTATTATTCTTTGTTTCAAATAATCAAAACATTTTTAATAGATTTAGTTAACAATTACAGTTTAATAAACATTATTTGTGTATTGTTGTCTGGTGTTGAGGGAGTCATCACTATTTTTGACTCATTTTACCTGAATGTTTTAGATGTGTACATCTGATGAATGAGATTATATTACCATATAAAAGACCTCAAAGCTAATCGACATGGATTAAAAGCAACAAACTGCCGTTTTGATTTCATAGAGATTTCAACTTCTTTTCCTGTGTACATGGGAAACTTTCTACTTTCTAAAAACTAATGCCAAGCATGTGATGTAATTTATGATGTACTTATCCAAAAGTATGATCTAGTTTTGATCATCTTAAAACCTTCCATGCTAGGTTCAGCCAAATATGATGTGACTTCTCTGTAGACTTCGCTCCCTCCTTGATTCTAGGTCAGGTCGTAGTGTTCATCATCCATACTGTCATTGCCTTGGAGGAAGGCATATGTTATTCATATGTGCTTTGCTGTGCAATAACCCGAGTTGTCATGGAGATAATTGTCATGCCCAGCATTTGTGGAAAAAGTTTTATATATTGTTACTTCAGTTTCTGGAATTTGTGGATTTTTGCATGTTGCAGAGATTCTCATATTTCATTAACTGAGCGGAAATATTGCATTTAAATGCAAATAATGAGAGTGTCGGCACTCTGCCTTCATCCTTTTTAATTTAATCTCAGATGATAACTGCTATTCAGCACGGAGCATCTTGTGTTATTGGGGTCACTGGAAAATTCCACTGCGATTTCTGAAAAACATGTTTATTCTCTGGGAATTCTCTTTTCCTGATTCCAATACCTAGACCTGCTGAGAGGGAAATACCGCAGATAAAATATCATCATGCTGCTTTGGCCCAGATCATTGCATGCTAAAGGAGATCCTACAAAGATAATGTGCACTTCTTAGTGCCAATCTGCAGTTGATTCGGAAGCTAAATTCCTCTGGTTTTGCAGAGCGTGGAGAAGACGTGCATACACTGATGACTTCTTTAGAGATGGAAAGGTGCAGAGACCGATGAGGGAAGGGAAGACCACTCATCTGGCTTAAGACGAGCAGTCGTATGCCCATATTAGGGCGTGTGACTCCATGACAGTCCCTATGGGGTCTGTTCATGCCCTGTCCTCAGGTTTGAAGGGGGAAGGGGTGTGTGAGCACTATGCACACTGACAGATAGGAGTTGAGCCAGAGAGAGGCAGTTCTTTATCTATCTCTGTCTGTTAGAAGGTCTGGCTTTATTAGCACCATTGAGATGTGTGGAGGCAGAAGAGCCCGATGTATTAATTGGGATTAGTGATCTTAATCTTCAATGGGAAATCAAAGAAAGAGTTTGTAACTGGAACACTGTATGATTGGACAGTGGATGTGAGATGAAAAAGGGGGAAAGCTCATTTTAATCCTTTTAGGAATAAAGGTCAACACATGTTGATATCAGCCCGTTTTTTTGTCAGGGCAGCTCTATAGAGAACTGCTTTGTGGATTAATTTATTATGAAGGCAGCTTTTCCTTGACAAATGGATCTGTAGTTTGACAGCTTCAGGGTGTTTCACAACATGTGTGACAAGTTTTTTGCTTTCGTCATGATCATTCCTTGCATGAATGCCTAGTCTGTGTTGTTAGAATTTTTTTCCCTTTTCTGTCTGGTTGAAGGCGTAAGAACTCTATGATTTGTTAATAGATGTGTGTGTGATTTACTGGTTCTTGCCCTCCAGATTGTTTTTGGGTTGCCATTAGTTGTATTTGGCTCGAATGTCTCTAAATATTTAATACCTCAGTTAAAATGAAACAGCTGTGAAGTGCGTTTTAAATCTGATCGCGACTTATCCATGATGTAATACTTTGAAACATCTTATTCCTATGTAGTGCTGCAACGACGCGTCTGCGTCATCGATTACGTCGACTACAAAAATACGTTGACGTGTGTGTAATGCGTCGACGCGTCACACTGTTTACATCTCGCTTAATGGCATACTGGGAATGGAAAAAGTTGCATTCTATCACAAAAACAGAGACCATTGTTATCAAAAGTATGGGAATACTTTAAACAGAGGCCAAATAAAATGGCCCTTTGTTCCCTTTGTAAAACCGATAAGGTGTACCACGGCAGCACAACTGCGATGCACGAGCACCTCAGAGGAAAACATCCTGGCACTCTCCGGTGTTACGGTTTAACTGGTTACCGTGTGATCTGGCGACCAACTTCCTGGTTCAGGTCTCTGCTGCAGATGTGATGGAACAAACTGATGTGATATTATTAAGTGTCTAATAAACACAGACTTGCTCATCGCATGATTCTAATATTCTTGTAAAGATTACAAGTTATTGGTATGATCACCCGTAGCGGCTGAAGTAAGGATAAAATAAAAAATAAAGTAAGTCTGTGTTGGCGCAGGGTTTCGAACACGCGTTAGGGGCCGTTACCATATCGCGCCTAAAAACGCGTGGAAAACGCTAGTCGCACCGCTTTCTCCTTCTTTCCAAAGCGCTCGGGCAGTTGCGCCCCTGGGGCGTCTGCCGTTGCTAACCAACCATGACGTGCTCTCTCCATGAAGACGCAGAAATTTCTGCAAAGGATAAATGGATTTGCAGCACTAAAATCGCTTGCAGTAGCTCTGCTACTAAATGTATTTCAAACTGGCAATCCATATACAGCTATGATCAGCAGTTCCTTCATCTTAGCTGAGCTTTCAACGTTGTTACGGGAAAGGATGAATCTGATTGGTTAGTTCTTGTCACATGACCTGCGGTGCGCTTGCAGCATTCTGAATAGTTGAGATGTTTTTAACTCAAACTCGATGCGGTGCGGATGCGCCTGTTTTCGCGACCGCATCGCTTCCATTATGAGCGCGCATACCGCGCGCCTACATTGGAAATAATGGACTTGAGCGTGCAAAAGATGCGATATGTGAACAGCCCCTTAAAAGACAGCGCGCCGCGAGACAACAGTCACAAACCACCAAGCTACCCCGAATCAGCTCCAGATCTGGAAACTATGCTAAACCATAGCAGAACCCTGACTACATTTTATGGTTTGTGATGCTAAAGAACATTTCATGACGTCTCAGACAACTGTACATTTGTGGCTACTGTGGTTTAATTATAAGCGCTATCGTAAACTCATATTTAACCATAGTAAAATAATTTTCTTTGCCTCTTTATTTTCGTATACTGTAAAAACTTCAACCACATTGGTTGAAAATGAATAAAGGTTGAAATATTATATTAGAAGTTGTACTTATATTTTTTTGTAAAGTTATCCAAAGGATTCATTAGCTAATCAAAAAAACAACATTAGATTAATTATTTATTGTAATAAAAATAATCGATAGAGTAGTCGACTAATCGAAAAAAATAATCATTAGAATAGTCGACAGAAAAAATAATCGTTAGTTGCAGCTCTATTCCTATGTAATTGTTTATATACTCATTAGTAATTACCATGTTTATATGGTAAGAAGTGGCATGAAGGGAAACAAAATATTGTTCAAAACCTATTTTTGAAAGTATATAGCTCACTTTGCAATTTTTGTTAAAGCGATTTGTTTCAGCAATAAAAACTGATACACTTATGCTTTTTATATTGTTCTTAATGCCATTTTTTTATTTTATGAAATTGGCTACAATCACATTCAGTTGGTTTGATTTTCTCATCCATCCCAACTTATTTGTGGCTCTGTGTTCTATTTTTCAGAACCAAGAACAAGTGGATGATCTAAAAGGAAGCATTCGTTCTCCTCCAGAAAAGGTAACACTTAGACATCCTTGTAATTATGGTAATTTCAGATTTACATTTACATCACTCACTTTGATTAGGCTTGTTTGCTGTGTAACGTTGCTCCTCTTGCCAGAGTATGTAACATTTCCTTTATGTGTAAGCAGATGAGTTTGGAAACACAGCCAGACATTAATACAATAAACACAACTGCTGTAAACTCTGAATGAAAGCTGTGCTGTTTAGATTCCACAAAGCAGGAAGTGTTGTAGTGTTGGCCGGTGCCTCTCCTAACATGAGGATTTGATAAACAAAAAACATGGTCACCATGGGAACCTCATTAGGAAGTGAATAAACCAGTAATTTGTGAAGTTGTAAATATTGCGGCTGAATGCAAAACCTGAGCAAGAACAATCTCTGTTTAAGCCCAGCCGAGATGCAAAAGTTCATTTACTGCTGTGTTTATGAGCTGCTCAGCAGGCAGAGGCTAACAGAGGTCTTTTCAGCCACAGATGAAGTGGATTATTGTTTGGCACACATAGCCTTTATTGCAGCATACATGGTTTAATTGCAAAGCACAGAAGCTTTTGATTTGATCTAATTCCAGAAGCCACGGGGGTCTTAATGGTAGTGTACGTCCATCCAGGGTAGGGCTGAACTTAAAGGGAGAGTCCACCCAAAAATGAACATTTTTGTCGCCTTTTACTCATTCTCTTATCATTCCAAAGCTGTAATAATTCCTTTGAAGAAATTATTGATTTTTTTTTATTGTGTCGTTTTGTCTATGCAATGGTTATCATTGTCGTTGTTTTTTTAATGTTTCTTGTTCCTCAAAATATTATCTTTTGTTTTCAGCAGAAGAAAAAAAAGTCAAATAGGCTTTGAATGACATGAGGGGAGTAAATGAGAAGGGAGAGTAAAAACTTTCTCTTTTTTTGGGTGAACTGGCTCATTAAAAACTTTAAGTCTGTTCTCTTAAGTATTTAAAATGGTTTGTTAATTCATAATAGTATTGTTATAGTTTACATTTTAAAACCATATGCATGCTAGTACTAATTTCATAAAAAAAAAAATCCCTGCACCAATGATTAAAATTAGTCTGTTAGGTCTTACTGTAGTCTCTTTAAACAGGAAGTTGGTCTGTGTGACACTCCCTCACCAACTTTCCTGGTTACTCTGGTTTAAAACATCTACTCGTGTCCCTCATCACAATTCACTTTCTTTCGTGCTAGCTCTCAAAAGCATGTAAGAGCACTTGTGAAAGGTTTGTGAAGGAAGAAGGTTTTCATTACACTGCACAAACACACTGCCAAGGCCCCTCCAGCATTTTTACACCATAAGGTCACCTCATTTCAAATGCAGGTCAAGGCCTGTGTGTACGCATGTGTTTTCAGATGCATTTGTAATGTTTTTTTATTATATGTAATATGTGGGCAGTGTGCTGGATTTGTGCATGCTGTGGTGTGACGATTCACTCTGTGTAATGAATAGAGTTAATAGTGAAGGACACACACATGCACGCTCACAAGCAGGGCTTAGAAATGCTATGCTTTTGCAAGTGCAGTTGTTCCGATGGTTGAAGCACTTTGTTTGACAGGAAGCTCATTTGAATCGCCTGCACTCATGTGTGGCGGTTAACCACATACAGCAAAAACGGTATTGTCTTCACATCCTCTTGCACATAAGAGCATCTGGAGGATCAAACTGACTTGTGGATGTAACCTTGCGTTGCTGTTTTATAGGGTTGGACATCGAGAAACAGTTCCAAATTTCCTATAACTGGATATTCGAAAAGACATGTGCAATTCGATTTCACGTAACTATTCCTGTGTTCACATTTTAATGTGATTTAAATGTTTTAAGTGCAGTAAGGGAAAGAACTTGCACACTGTTTTGTATGCGCGACACACATTTGAAGTGCGAGCACAGAAAACCACAGTCCGGGTGCGAGTTCTCCGCCTGTGTTCGTTCTCAAACCGTTCTATGCTTTTCCACTGCAGAAAAAGGTAGTTCAGGCCGGAATTGACTTCTTTCACATCTTGCAATCAATATGTACAATATTACATCAGTATATCCTTGTAAACAACCGTTTTTGGCCTTAAGGTGAACGTAAACAGGTGAGAAAGAAAATACGTGTAACAGTACTTTAGATCCATGTGCATTCCGTGTTAAAAGAGACCGCAGCCTAATATACATGCTGCCTGTCGTGAATTTTAATGAAAGAACAAAAGAAAATCATTCACTGACTTTAATTAGGATTAATCTATGTTTATGAAAAGAAGGCTGCAGGGTTTTTAGACTTTTGTTTTCAATTTCTGAAATCTCAAATCTGAAATTTGTTCAGTTGTATTTATTTATGATATTGCTAATTTATTTGTTTGTTCCTAATTTATTACTGACTCTTTACTTGTCTTTAACAATTGAATGTGTGAAATTTATGTTAGTAGTTGTTTTTTGCAGTGGAATTTTTGTTAACCATAGGCAAATGTTCCTCTTGTAGGCCTAAGTGTTATGTAGGCTGCTGATTTTTGCTCATGTTAATTCAGCTGCAACAGAATACTTTGTAAAAAGAGAATAAATGTTTGATATCTTAAGGTTTTACTTTATTTATTTATTTATTTATTTATTTACTTATTTATCTGTCTATCTATCTTAATGGAATTTTAACTAGTATTCGATATAAGAATTGGAATCTATAAACAGAATAGCAATCAAAATTCAAACCATACTGTTTTAATTTTGTGTTCTTTATTTTTTTTATTTAATGTGCTACACTCAACTATCAATTAAATGTATATATTCTCGTTGAGATTCATCAAAGTGCCAAAATTGTCACCACTTCTGTTTGTCTGCTGTTAAAAGCTAATGCCAGATGGTGTTATTATTATATTGTGCACTTGCTCCCTCTTCTGGAGCAATGAAGAGTCAATGCACTGCATGTATTTTAAAGTCACCATGAAATCAAAATTTGACCTTTTTTGTGTGGAATAAGAAGTGTTTATAATAAATAATAATATCCATGCACATGATTCTTTTTACCAAAATAAAATATCCCTCCTCTTCAGCCTATCTGCCACATGAGATTGCAGAAATAAGCAAACCGCAATTGGCACATGCACACATTTATATATGCTAAGTACCAAAAAACTATTCATTGAAATAATCAGTTTTACTGGTTTACATGAAAACCAATAACCCAGCAATGTGATTAAACAGTGTTTGCAAGACTTTATGAAAAATCAGTTTATTTCCTGTTGATGGTTACATTAAGCATTAACAAACTCAAAGTATTCAAAAATGTCAGGGGAGACTCATTCTCCTCTCATATTTGAAGTTTCTAAGACTTGAACCTCTTTACTTATGGCTGCATGAGATGAGAACATTTTTTATTCAACTTCTTGGGTAAAAAAAAAAAAAAAAAAAGAGTCGGAGTTTGCAATATATTTCCACCTCCTGTACCGTGAAACATTTGCTGTGGTTAGATGTGATTCCTCTGATATATTACACAGGTGTTTACATGCTGAGCAAAATCAGGGTAATTGACAAAAATCAAACTGTGTTGAACAGTTTATGCTTAAAGGCACAGTAGGTGATTTGGTTCAAAACATTTTTTGTTATGCTGGTTGAAAATCTCGTCACATCCAAATAGCAGTCACTAGGTTATGTCATCAAAATGTATTTATATGTATTTATATCATCTGTGGAAGGCGTAGGTAATAAAATATTCATCCAATCAGATTGTTTGGTCTGAAGATTATGATAAACTGTCCTACCTGCCTGTCATATATCATGAAACTATATTATGAAATATATAGATTCTCAAATAAGTGTAAGTAAATGCATTTTGCATCTTTATAAATCATGTTAGGTGATCTGTAATGGGCAATGTGCAAAGTAGCCTAATGTCAGTGTAATCTATTAACTACGCATATTTGTACCTGATATGGGTGTCATGATGTGAATTTAATTAAAACATTGCAAGTTACTAATTATAACACTTCCAATGTAAAGAAAGAGAGCAAAGATCACTTACATTATCAAAGAACTTTATCATTGACTTCAGTCTAGCCAGAGTTTACTTTCAAAAACTCTTATTATAAATCACTGGAGCTGTTTACACTGTGAAATTAATGTCTTACTTGCACTGTACGCACATCTGCACTTTGTTGTTTCTGATGAGTTTATGGTTTAACATGTTTACATGATCACATGCAATGTTGCCATATTAAAAATAATGATTGGTTTAATCTGTTTAAGAATGTGCATGGAAATTCACTCTGTGATACAACAATTCAATCGGTTCCAAAATCAAGTCTATGATAGAGTGCAGTTATAACTTGAAATTATTATTTGGCATAGCCGGTTGGTAGAATAAAGATAAAGCAGCTCAGTTACTCAGTTACAATTGTGCTGTGTGTTTTAAAACACCTGTTATAACCTCATTTGAAATGAGAGTATATTAGAGCATTTCAACAATTTTATCTCTCTGAAGTGCATATGAGCAGAGATAAGTAAAATTGACCTACAAAGAAGAAAACCAGTGTCTCTTGTGTCAGTGCCTGTTTTTAAAGTAGTTCAGTGTAGCAGCATATTCTTTTCTCTTCTAGTTATGTGCCAATTTAGATTACCTAGATTCTCTAGAACATGTTACTGAAACTTTCACATCAGTTATTGTTAAACAAGTAGTATATTACAGTTCTAATTGCAGCGCTCACCATTCTTGCTATACTCTTAATGAAGTCACTGTTTATTAGTGATTTTACATTTCTGAGTTTTATTTCATGCAATTGTTTTTTATTATTATATCTTGATTAGGTTTTGCTGGAATGGGTAATCTTCTAAAAGTCCTTACAAGGGAAATAGAGAACTATCCACATTTTTTCCTGGACTTTGAAAGTAAGTTTTGAGAAGAGTTGGAGTCTAGGGTTGGCGAGACTCTAACCAGCTGTTTTTTCCCCAGTAGTGGCAGGAGGAGCTAGACTGACAGTCTCAAAGCTCTTATAAGACCGCTTTCCCTCTTTGCCTTCTTGTGGTGAAAGTTTATGCTTCCTGTTGTCCGGAGTTGACACTTTGTCTAAAGTGTGTCCTGCGAATCAACTAGAAGAAAATAGCTGATTTCTCAGCGATTTCTTAAAGTAAAAGGGAAAAGCAAAAAAAATCAGATTCAATTTTAAATGATTACCATTTTCACCATGAGAAGTTGAGGGAATTCTGTGTGTAGGAGCATTAGACTTTGCAGAATCACTCTTTAGCGCTCAGTGTGACATCCTGTGTTTTTTTTTTGTCTTTCTACCTTTTTTTTCTTCTCGTTCTCTTCTTGCTTTTCTGTTTCAGAAACCAAATGGGGAATCTGTTAAAAGTGCTCACTTGCACAGAGCTTGATCAGGGGCCAAACTTTTTCCTTGACTTTGAAAGTGAGCAGAGCTTTTGGCTGGCCTGGTGTCTATCACTTTTTCCCAACTACTAACATTTTGCAAGTATCATTGTCAGAATTGTCCTTGCAAATCTACTTGTCACAATGCAACAGCAAAACAGAGCTTCACAATGCTTTTGCATGTGCAAATAAGTTGGAGTTAGCATATTTTATCTTTTTTACATGCGATCTTTAATTCTAAGAACTTGCAAATTCTAATTCTAAGAAATTGCAAATACAAAGATATTTAAATCTTTTCTTGAAAATCTAAAAAAGAAAAAGAAAGAAAAGTAAAACCCTGAAAATCTGATTTGTTGTTGGCAAATGTGCATGACTTATCAGTCTGTATATCAGTTTATATATCACCGTATCAGTTTATAACTAACCACATGTCCAATATGGCTATGTATATATATTTAGCATGATACTTTTTCTGGAAATGATTTCCTTACTCCTTGCAGCTTCTGCTTGTTTTGTGATATTTTTCTGATCTCTGTTTGTCTCATTCTGAATTCTCAGCTCTTTCAATCCTTTACCTCTGTATACTTATCCAGTAAACTCTGAAATCCTTTGGGACCTTATACTCAAAAAACAGTTATATTACACTAAACATTGGACTTAGTTTGTTTGTCTAGAAACTTTAAAGAGAGCTTTACCCAAAATGTTCAACATTTCCTGAGTATTTCCTTTACTGTTTGATTGTTGGCATTTCAACCATAACTCATAATCAGTAAATCTTTTCTTTTGATATGAGCATCTCTATGAAATGTTGTAATATTAGGGAACCTCTGGTTTAAAGAAAGAAAATGTTTTTTATGAAAATAAAAATATATTTATCTGTGTGTTTGTTTGTTTGTGATTATAGATTTGCTCTTAAAAATATAAGCTTTAATTTAATTTATAAATGTCATGTCTTTACATTACATTATATAACAAAATATCAAATCATGTGCCATTAATTTTAAAGCAAAATAACATTAACACACTTTGGAACCAAAACACTTCACCAGAAAAGGTTCATGTGATTTTAAACCGCAAAAAAATTGCTGATGTGCTGATCAAAATTGAAGTGCTTGGCCACTTTCTGGTTGTCAAATGTGATGGCGGTTGGGTGGTGAACTGGCGAATAACTAATTAAAATTATGACATCATATATGCATTTTACTTCACTACAAAAAATTAGATTGGCGTTAAAAAGGCTTTCATTTGGAAAAATGGAAGTGAATTTGGTTTTCTAAAGCTCTATTCTTTGGTTTGCAGATGACACTTGGTTTGATATGATATCTAATGCTGTGAAATGCATTGCATGTAAAAACTAGTACTTGGCAGTGCATAATGTAGTTTATTTGTGTCAGATGCACAGCCGACAGACTGTGAGAGAGAGGTGTGGAACCAGGTGAATGCTGTTCTCCAGGAGTCCGAGAGTATCCTGTCCGGCCTGCAAGCCTACAAGGGGGCGGGCCAGGAAATACGAGATGTACGTCTGATTAATAGTTCTGATTTGGCTTTGTGGGTCAATTAGTTGTATTTAATTATATTTCCCATGCCAGATGAAATCATGTGACATGTTTTAATTTTAGGCAATACAGAATCCTAGTGACATGCTCCTTCAGGAGAAGGCGTGGAACTCTGTGTGTCCCCTTGTCATCCGCCTAAAGAAGTTCTATGCTTTTTCATTGAAACTAGGTACACTATTCATATATAATTACCTATATCCACATACTTCTCCTTAATCAGCACGTAATGTTAGCTCTGTATCAGATCTTTCTTTCTTTCTTCCTTGTAGAGGAAGCACTGCAGAGCCTTTTGGAGTCTCTGACATGTCCACCATACACCCCCACTCAGCACCTGGAGAGGGAGCAGGCCCTCGCTAAACAGTTCGCTGAAATCCTGCATTTCACCCTCCGCTTCGATGAGCTGAAGGTGCCAGCTGCTTTACTGATTTTGTCATGCACCAAATTTCATATTAGGAGAATTTAAAAAATAAAGGGAAATGCATTGACTGCCACTGTTGTGGTAAATTCCTTATTTAATTATTTATTTATTTAGATGAGGATTCCAGCTATCCAGAATGACTTCAGCTACTACAGAAGAACAATCAGTCGAAACCGATTAAACAACATGAATGTAAGTGCAGGAATGTGCAGAAGACATGAGATAAAATAATATTGTTTACACTGCTGTGTTAATGTCTATATTCATGTGTGTGTATATATATTTTTTCTTCTATCAAGCTTGATATTGAAAATGAGGTCAATAATGAAATGGCAAACAGAATGTCTCTGTTCTACGCTGAAGCCACGCCTATGCTGAAGACCCTAAGCACAGCAACGACAAACTTTGTGACAGAAGTACTGCTTGTTCCTACAGTCGCAATTTTAGCACTTTAATTCCCATCACAAATACTGTACAACACTACGGTTCAAAAGTTTGGGGACAGCAAATGCTCTAAATTGATGATCAGAAGTAACAGTAAAGACTAGAAATTAGAAAAGATTAGAAATGTCGAAAACATTAACAATCTTACCAATCCCAAACTTTTGAATGCTAGTGTGTAATGATCAATAAACTGTACATACATTGTAATTTTCAGGTGATTTCTTCCTTTAATTCTTTCCCTGTAGAATAAGACATTGCCTCTTGAGAACACCACAGACTGCCTGAGCACTATGGCAAGTGTATGCAAGGTCATGCTTGAGACACCGTAAGTACTCAGGCTGTTTTTTTGTTTTTGTTAGATTTTTTTAAGTATTACTGCTTTAATTAACATATAATTTCATAAATGCCTTAAAATATGCCTTCAAAACAATCATGGGAAATCTACTCTGAAATGTTGTAGTTTAATTTGTGTTTCAAATGTTTCAACGGCTAGACATTGCTATTTGGGCATTCTTGTGTACAGTAATAACTAGCTGATAACATCAGTCTGTGTGCTGAAAGAAACCACTCGTGTGAGTCTTTGCGTAATAACAGTTTCCTATGGGACATGGGTCTTCCTCATGGGGGCTAAACTAACCGAAATTTCTGAATGTTTTTGACTCAGTGGAGACATTTGTACACTAATTGTTTAACAGTCAAGTATGCTTTTTATCAACTAATTATTGATGACTGGAAAAATCACGGAGATGAATTTGTCAAAAGGTGTGGAGTGCCTGTATTGAAGTGCATCTTTGTGGCATTATGCTCAATCTTTTTCCTCTGCTAACAGAGAATACACAAGTCGATTCAACAGTGAAGACACACTTCTGTTTTGTATGAGGGTGATGGTGGGGGTTATTATCCTCTATGACCATGTGCATCCAAACGGTGCCTTCAACAAATCCTCCAAAATTGATGTAAGGTTACATTTTCATATTTTCTCAATCAACCAAATCTTTTTTTGACTTGAGTTTTAAATGACTTTTCCCCCCATGTAATGTGATGTACACACTTTCTCTAGATGAAAGGATGCATTAAAGTCTTAAAAGATCAGCCAGCAGATAATGTTGAAGGTCTCCTTAATGCCCTCAAGTAAGTTCCCCTTCCTGTTCTTAAAAAAAGATGCTGTAGATTGTGTAATGAGTTCCATAAATTATTTAATCTTTCTGTTGTCCTCCAAAGGTTCACCACAAAACACCTGAATGATGAGTCCACTCCAAAAAATATCAGAACAATGCTCCAGTAATGGTTTTAAGTGAAATGGGTCAATATTCTGACCTCAAAAGATGTATATGTTTACATTTATTTAAGGACTTAATGTTAATATTATTTACATAATCATTCCCTTCAAGTTGCTGCAATGTAAAGAAAGCAGACCTTTATTCTAAACAAATTGTCTATACTGTCGACAGAAACACAAATGAATAAAAACCAAGCATCCTTATGAAAAAAATCAAGAAAAAAAAATTGTTTTCAAATGAATAACCATCATCATGTTAACCAAAAGAGCTTTTGCACTGGTTGCGAGTTACAGTGAAATTCAGTCAATATTGAATGAGTAAAGTGTGTTGGGATAGTTGTGCTATTGTATTTTGTAATAAGGTAATGATGAGAAAAGACAGCTTAAAAAAAAAAAGAACATAATGTGATGTAACCATTTTTTTTTTTCCTTTTTCTGTTGTTTCAAAAAATCTGTGGTTTGGCTAAAGGTGGAGATATCAGCTTTTTTGTTATTATGTGATGTATGTTGTTCATGTCTTTGTGCCTCTTTGTTTCTAACACATTCGATACTCATCAATACAGCTTTAAAATCTAAAATAAAATTTACATTTTGATTATATTTGTGATTTATATTTTTGATTAATGTTCTCCAAGAAGTCTTACAGTAATATTTCAGGTAAGGTTAATCAAGTGTGGGTTTTTACACCTTCAGTCTCTGTTGTACAAAAATGCATATCATTCAAGAGATATTTCTTTTATTTTAATTTTAAAGAAATTACTTTAAGCAAGGATGCACTAAATTGATCAACTGAGCCGTGAAGGCAGTAAAAAGTTACTTTCAAAAAAATTATGTTCTTCTGAACATTCTATTCATCAGCGAATACTGAAAATAAATAAATAAATAAAAAAATACAAAAAAAAAAAAAGTTTCTACAAGATTTGCTGAAGGATCATGCCACACTGAAGACTGAAGAAATGGTTGCTGAAAATTCAGCTTTGACATCACGGGAAGAAATAACATTTAAAAATATATTGTAATATAAAAGGTTATTTTAAATTGTAATAGTTTTGATCAAACAAATGCAGCCTTGGTGAGCATAAGAGACTTCAAAAATATAAAAAAAAACTAAGGTAGTGTATTTGCCTAGAGAACCAAAAGGCTGTGAGAGCTCAATTTAAAATAGTAATTCCTGAGTGGTTTAACTATTAACTGCAATTGACATTCATAATGTTTCAGCACCAGATGGCAGTGTTTCACTTCTCTTTCTTTAAAGCTGCAAGCATTACTCCAGCCCAGCCTTTGTCAGTGAACGTAACATTTATATAAATATACATATATTTATATATATACCTGCATTAGCAACATTTGCACTTTTAATATTACTGAAAATCACAAATTTCTTAGCATAAATGTAATATTTGATTTGATTGTTTTATGTATGTTAAATCAATATCGTGACATATCTATATAATAAATGCAGGCTCTGAATGCGAGTTCATGTATTGGATAACTAACCAGTTAAAGTGCTAATGTGTTTTTCTAACTGTTGCTCTGAGCCACTAGAGGGTGAACTGAGAGCCATGAAACACTACAGGAAATGGGAAATCCCATCTTTCTTAGTGGTTTCTCTCTCTGGTCTTTAGATCAGGTCTGAAAACCTTCCTTCCATCGGAACCATTAGAAGTAATCACTTTTATAACCGTCTCTCAAATACAGTGCAGGCTGTAGTGAAGAGGTGTTAACTATCCTGTCATGAGGATGGTTTAATGCGAGCAAGTGTGTAATGTGTGTCCAGTGGTATGTGTTTATCGAATATTTATTGCGACGTGTAAAATCTTTCCCTGATTACGAGCCTCGAGATATGAATAAAATGAAAGTGAAATGAGTCTTACCAAATGTCAGTGGAACATATTAGTGCCTCAAAAAGGCAAGCAACGTTTATTTATGGCCTAGGTCGCAGGCTTAAAGAATTTCAGGGTTATTGATGGCAATACAATTTCCTTTTGTGTTCCAATCAATCAGCAGGGCAGAATGTAATTATTGGCATTGTGCTCTAGCAGAGATGACAGTAATGCAGGCCTTGAGGCCACATTGGCACAAAGTGTCTTTATAGTGAATGATGTTCTGTAGATGATTAAAATGTACAAAGAAAAAAAATGTAACCGTTCACTGAAAGGTTCTTTGGGCAACCCAAAATGATTCTTTTATAGCATCATTGAGAAAAAAAAATGACCCCTTCTACAAGTGTATAATGCCCTTTATAAGCAGAAACTGGACTGCTATTCGCTCAAAACAAGACACAGCGCTTCAGTGTGTGTGTTTCAAATGCAGTGTTTAGCCTGTAGGGAGTTAACTGATGCGAAAGCAGTTGGGCGTGACGGTGCCGAAATTGGGGAAAAAAGAAGAGCTTTCTGAGTGTTTTGAATACAATGTTTAAGTATTCACAGCACATGCTCAACCACTGGGGATATGAACAGCATGAATAGCTGATCAAATGTTTTCTCCATGGATGGAAGAGCACATTGCTTAGAGCTTTGGTCTTTGGGCGTAAGCCACATACATTTTCAATCCATCCGTTCCTGCCCACAACTGCAAAATAAACTCCTATAATCCAGTTCATGCAAAGTAGCTCCTATTGTGTACTTTATGCCGTGTATAATTTGAATTGGTGCCTGTATTTTTGTAGTATGTTGTTACATTTACACTTTAAAAATAGTATATAAAAAGCATCTGCACTGCAGTAAGATCAGAACTGCATGCTGCTTGACAAGTTGGAGTTGGAGTCTGTGTCTCATTCCGTTTTATTTCTTCTCAAGTGGTTTGTTTATTTTTGAAGAGTTTATAGAAAAGCTTAAAGCAAAAGTTAAAGCTCTTTGTGCCGTGAAACCTCAAGATCCATCAGGTTCAGTCAAACTTGGAAGAACTTGCTCACAAACTCTCTTCTTCTCCTGAATAATAGATTCCTTTTTCTGAAATATACATGAGAGGATTCATTGTGCGTTCTATCTGAAGTGTGGTGTATTACGTAAGCCATGACTTGATGAATGATACATACCCAATTTCATCTTGAATTATGTTGCATAACTGGCAAGATCTATACGGAGACCTTGGGGCCTCCTTTGCCTTTGATTAAAACAAACAGCTTTTATTTTTTTCATTCTGCTACCACACATTCCTGTGTTTTTTCATACCACAGCTGCCAAACGTCACATAATGCCGGATAATTGGTGTTCTTGCTCCCTGTGTGGTTGGCAAAGTAAGGCCACGCTGATTTGCATTTGTTTTCTAAAGAAGTAACAGCCATGTAATCACTCAATTACATGGTGCACGGTGTTTGTGTGAAAATACTATTTTATAGAAAGGACCATGTTGCAACAATCTAAATTACACTGAGTAGAATGATTTATTTTAATTGCATGGAAATGCCGTTTAGCTGTAGGTGTGTAGAAAATTGCATCAGGTTTAATTATTTTGATTCCAGATGATGTTTGTTTTTAAAATTAGTTAAATGTGCTTAAACGGGTCACGTGAATGCTTGGCATGTATCCATAACCAATTACTGTTTAAAGACTCAAAAGAGAATAACAATGTTTGTGTGGCAAATGAATCGAGCTCTAGATTACAAAATTTTGATTGGTCAATCATAACACTCAGTGTTCTGGTAATTCCTAGTTATTGCTGTCTAGTTATGGCATCTTGGTTTGTCAGGCTACTCCACTAACTCTGCCCACACACTATGACTTTTAAGAGGCTTTACACTACACTGTTTTCAACTAAAAATGGAAAATGTTATGTGGTTTAACCATTAATTGATTGGACAACAGTGTTTCGAGGGCATGTAAATGGGACAAAGGTGAAGCTATAGTGCGCATGTGTGGACGAATGGAGTATATTTTTGAAATGCTCCAAGTTCGATTGTACACTAGCATATGCATACAAAAACAAAGTATACTTTGGGCTTAGGACGGCTTGGGCCTTGTGCGCATGTCGTCACCATTTTCACAATTTTGCGTTTTCATTGTTCATTTTTTCATTTCTATAGGATGATTGTTTTGGGCAAGGTCAATTTGGTCAAGGTCAGTTTATTTATATAGAACATTTAAAAGGATCTAGTTCATAAACAAATAACAGATACTATACTATAAAGAAGTAAGAATATCAAAGAGAATGACAAAAACCCATAACAAAAGTACACAATATGTAAAATGCCATTCATCCAAAAGCCAAGTAATACAAATATGTTTTCAGCCGAGATTTAAATATAATCTAGGACCAGCTACAGAAAAGGCACAATCTCCAACTTCAAGTTTTGTATATTTTAATAACCTATTAAGCTTTAAAATAATTTTATGTTTTTAATTGAATTATTCAATTTAATACATGTTTTGATACTTTTGGAGCTTTGATGTTGCCTTTACATTTCAGCTCTGTCAGTGAACCGTGCAAAAGGACAGATTATAACTGTAGGCACCTGTGAAATGTGTGGGAGCATTTTATTGATGTACAACGTCAACCGCCTCCAAGATCGCTGTCTGAATCAAGGTCAGTTTCTAGCTGCACTTGTCAGTCTCTTCTAAGTCACAAACCAGATCCCTTATTTTTTCTCTCACATGGCTTTGGTCCCATCATGTCTGTTTCCTGAGGGGAATGATGCATCATTTTTCAAATGCATAGGGAATTTGTCATATTTCTCATGTTGAATTGATTAAATTTTGCAAACATAATAGCTGTATTATGCCCATTATAGCGTAACGGGGCATGATACATTTTTTGTTATCCACATCTCAGCAGTACAATCCTACAGAATGGATTAATCTGTAAACTGCGGTCTCTGCTGGGCGTTTAAGTCCCTGCAGTGTGATCCTTGTCAGGCCTGCACCATGCAGCTGACTGCAGTGGGAAGGGATGGGCCCCCCAGCCTTATCCCAGAGTTCTCTGTGATTGGTATGCAGCACCATATGTTCATGTTCTGCAGTGTGGGTTTCTGAATGCTGGTGTGTGTCAGGGAGATGCACTGCAATACGGCAGAAGAAGTGTGTGTATGTGTGTGTAGTTGTTAAGGGGAATACCATGAAACACACACACACACAGCTCTGTGCCGGGAATCCCTGTCTGAAATGATCCAAGTCATCTGTCTTTTACCATGAGAGTACACTTTAAAAATCATTTTGCTCCGAGAGCTGCATTGAAAGGCCAGTGTATATTTGCATGAGGGCTGGACTTGTTTGTCTCCTGCGGTATGTGTGTAAACCCGTTAAATATATTAAGAGAGCTTGATATAAATTTAAATGACATTTTTACCCCAAAAATTATGAAAATGTAGCAACATACATACATTTAATATAGAATAAGATATGTTTGAGGCCAGATTTATCAGGTTAATGCATATGTTTAGAGGAATAAAAAAGGGGAAAAATATGGTTAATCGTAATTATGACAGAGTAATGTCAAAATAAGACAGAAGTCATAATTACAAAAAAAAAAGTAAATTATGACTGTCAAAATTGGCATACTAAGTCATAATTATGAGATAAAAATATAAATGATCTGAGATTAAAAATTTTGTCATAATTTTTACTTTTATAATAACTGCTTTTTATATCATAGTTTGGACTTTTTATGTAATGTTACTTTCTAAGCTTTTTATGACAATTCCAATTTAACAATACTCTGGTCTGAAATGTTGTGAAGAGAATGATATAAACTAGTAAAAGTGCCATTGCTATTGGAGTATGTACTGACATTTTTAGATTGATGATTGGCCAATCTGATTTAAGGACTAGTTTTTAACAATGGCTTGTTTTTGTAGATTAATAAGAATGAAACGTTATTTAAGTCCACCTAATGTGCCATTTTGAATATTTCCTTTAATGCAGTGTTTAATGTAGCTGTATGTGAATGTAAACAATCAGTAAAGTTGTAAAGCTGAAAGTGCATGATAAATACATTTATTGTCTCATTAAAGAAAGAATCGACTCTGATCAGCCTAATCGAGTCATCAGTAATTCGAATGCTACTTCGATGATGGGTACACTTCAAGGCCTAACACATTTGCATAATGCCCATCTATGTTCTACATTGATCGACCGCAAACAACTTGATCCTGCCCTCAAACATTGTAGCTTGTTCATGTGGTTCACATCATGTCGAGAAGATGCTGTGTCCTAAAAATAAATGAAATAAAATCTTTTTATTTTCACTTCCGAGAGATGAAGCTACAAAAGAATCAGTGGTGAAACACAATCATTTTTTGTCTTCTCGTGATTTTACTGACGTTTTTTCTCCAATCTTAATGAGTTTAAGCCAATGAGTAGGCTCACAGAATGAAGGGTTTTAGAGAGACTGAATCTTAGATCTGCTTTGAATTAATTGTTGACAAATTAGGTAGGTAAATTAGGAAATGAAATAATTTTTTTTACCTTGCATGCATGTAAACCTATTGAAGGAGACTCCCAAAACATTATTAGGAACCTTAAAAATGAAATAATAGTGGCACTTAATACGTAGTATGAGACTGTTAAAAATTAGCCATTGGTTGAGTCATCTTACAAATTAGCATGGATTAACTTTCTTGTTTTCTAAGAGCTGGTATTTGTCTGAAAAATCCCTCCCTCATGCCTGCACAATGCACACTGAATGGCTGCTGTAGCCTCACACTGCTGACTTTAATGGATTTTCTCTGAGTATGGGTTGAACCCAATTAATCTTGAAGCAATAAATTCTCACCACTGCAATTTCCCCAGGAGACCTGCAGGGCTTCCCCCTCACTCTTTTTTTTGGGGTTGGGGTGTATTTGTTCACTCTGTTGAGTGTTCTGTTCTATTGTGTCTTTCTACTGTGCCCTACACACATTTGCTCTCTTCTGTTGATCCCTATTCCTTCTCCCCTTTCACAGCTATCTTTTCTTCAGTCGCTCTCCCCTCCCTCCCTTCCTCCTCTCACTATCTTTAGCTTCTTCCTCACAGCTCTTCTTTTTGCTCTCCTGACAGTAGCTCTCTCCCTCCCCACTCCTCTTACCCTCCCTCTATTCTGTCTCTTCTCATTTTACTAGCCTGTGTAGCTCCTGCACCTGAGGACATAAGGAACCCAGGAACATCAAGGGACATTAAGCATGATCCTTTAGCCAGCCCGACCTCAGCAGAACCATAAAACCCAAAAGAGAGAAACTCTTTTAAATGACAAAGTAGAAACCTTTCAAAATGGATCATAGACTGTAAAAAAGATGGACAACTCTTTTATATTTCCTTGCACTGTAGAAAAATTAAGCCAAAATGTCCCAGAAATAGCTGCTATCATCTTGCGCTGATAATGTCATTTATAACCCGAGTATAGTGATCATGGGTTTGAGCCGTGGTATCAAAACCACCAGAAATATCTGTCTGTCAACACAAATATATGTGTATATCGAATATATGTCTCCATGCTTACACACCAACAATGGATAATTGATACATGTTGAGACTGCACTGAATAATGTGTGATACATTTGTACAGAATTAATTAACATCAACTTTGATTCACTCGTATGATCACCATGCAATGTTGGTATAATATTAACCTCTGATTAAAACCTTACAAAAGTACCTTACATAACCCTCTGAAAATGTAACATAGTTTTTTTTGGTCTCTGTTTACAAATTAAACATTAATATCAAACCTGTGGGCACGGTTTGATATTATATTGATATTCAGGCTCCCGTGTGCACGTGGCAATAAAAAGTTGAGTACCATGCCTTACGGTTTAGTTTGTTTTTGCACTGATTTTATTTTTCCCATTGCAATACTATATTGGTACTAAAGTGATATCAGATACTTTAATGAATGATGATTCATTGTTCATGTACCATGGCATTTACAATGTACTCCATTGTTCTTGAAATAATACCATGGTACTTTTCTGTACTTTTTGATAGGTTACATCCACATGAATCTGTGTATTTTATATATATTCTACATATAATCTGTATAGGACAGCACTTGTGAGTGTATAAGTTATCATCTTTGTAGGAATGTAACATGAAGATTGTACAAAATGACATTTAGCTTTAGCAACATTATTAAAGTGAATTGCAGTCGCAACAATGGTGGAGTAACCAGATATATGTGGGTACAATATTCATCACGATTAAACCTGTCATACTTTTCTAATAACTCAGTCTTCACAATCCACACTAAAATTAAAAAATTTGTTTTCAAATTGATCTACTTGGGAGAGTGTCTACAAAAATCAGTTTTCGTTCCACAAAAACAGTCTCAGTGTGGACCAAATGCCAAAACAGAGAAAAAGACATATTCAAGTTTATCCAGATTAATGTGAATGTAGCCTTAGTGTTATATGTGCATGTAGGTGTATGTTTATTTATCTATTAATGGTCATAAACTGAACAGCGTGTCGTATATCTTGCCCCTGTGAACTTCTACATCTTTCTGCCACTGCAATCTATGCTAGACAGGTAGCCGGCATCAAAATATTTATGAAAAGCTCTTGAGTGTAGTTTGGAACCATGGAGGCTCTAATTCTTTTGCGAACAGATGGTATGGGCGCTGTCCTCATACGGTTGTGTGTGTATTAGCGGGCACCCGTTGGTGTTGTGTTTTGTTGTTCTCAGCATGGCCCTGGCTTGGTTCGCTGATACCTGATGGGAGAGTGGGAACTGCCAGATTGTCAGGGTTTTAATGAACGGAGCAGCATAATGGACAAGGGCAGGTTCAACCCGGAGCAGTGTTGCTGCTTTCTCAGCAACACTGATAATAGATGTTATCGCATGGATCCTCCTGAGTCAGACAGAATGACCGCTAAATGTTCAAAAGCAGGTGATTCTTAATGACAACATGTTGTATTTTAAAACCTGACATATGGAAATTAAGACTGCTGTTTGTAACAGACCCATGAGGGCCCGTACTGCTGATTACTCACAAAATTAAATGGCAGAATATTAAATTGAATCAAGTGAGCTGTCTATGATTATTTGATTTGAAGTTCTAGTCAAGTCATTTGAAACCTTTTTTTTTAATTGCTGAGGTTTAAACAACTTTGGACAAAAAAAAAACAAAAAACAGTAAGATATTTTTAATATATATTTTTGTGTGTGTGTGTGTGTGTGTGTGTGTTCCACAAATTAAAGTAAGTTATTATAAAGGTAGATATGATGTGATAGGACAGAGTTGTTGTCCAGTTTTTGTCTAGTATAATTGATTATATGAAATGTGCTTACTATTCCAACCTTTAAATTAATAAAAAATTACGCTTCTCTGGAATAACTGCACCATTTGATTTAGTACTACTGGCAGGGTGTGCGCATAAAGAATAACACATAAATATCATCAGAGTAGTCCATGCATTTCTCTTGCAAGAAAATTCTGCATTAATTCTGTTTGAAGTATTAGGCTGTCTCATTAATGACAACCATGAACCAGGCCCAGTTGAGCTAGCCCACAGAGTATTTGAAAGCGCTTAATCTTGACTAATGTACCATAGTCACGGACCTGCATAAATTCCACAGCTCAGTCCTCTGTTGATCATATTTTGTATTTTATTTGTTTTTGTCAGCTAAACTTCATTTAAATTGGGCTGTCCACAAAAAGCTCACAGACAGAAAGTCAAACAAACCCCTGTGGAAAAAGTTAAACGTTAATTGCAATTATATATATATATATATATATATATATATATATATATATATATATATATATATATTTTTTTTTTTTTTTTTTTATTGTAGGATAAATGAAAGTATAGCTGAAATTTGGAGTGCTTTTTTTGACCCACATAAGTAGGACTTAAGTTCATCTTTATATGTAATTTCATGGTAATTAAATATGATAAAATATTAATTTTGATTTAAAATTGTATGTTATATATTTTACATATATTTGTTGACAACAACCACTGAGCTCACAATAAATGTTTATAAAAGATTACATTTCTGTTCTGTAACATAATATTGTCACATTCCATTTAGATTGCAGATTACGATTGGACTAGAATCAATCACTAAGATTAGATAATCTTTTTTCCATGTTACAATCAGTTGTGTTCTGTAACAGTATTACAGCGGCTGGAAAGAAAGTAATTGAATTAAAAGTAAATAAGAGCCGAATTCCCAGACAATCCCCAACACTAATCACCCAAGTGGTGACTTCAAATGAGAGAAATGTACACTCTAATCTTTTGTGATGGTTATTTTTGTACAGTAATTTGCAGGACACAGGAATTGATTTGACAGTAACTTCAGTATTCCACTCTTCTATAAGTTCACTGAATAACATTCTACCCTTCTGTAAGAAAATTATGAAATTATTGTTAAATATCTGTAAGTCATCTGCTTTAAACCATTCATGAAACAGGGAAATTATCCTGGATAGATTGTGGTCAAAACTTTATAATTAAGCGGTGTCTCTAATTATCCTCATGGCTCTGCAGTGGTTTCATCGTGTTCCTCTGTCTTTAGGATTTCTAATCATTTCCCTGAGCAACTCTCTGAGCAGAGTGGAGGCTCAAGCTTACAAATCCTCTCAGACAGGAGCAGGACCTTGAGGTCTTAGTGAACGGATTACTGTTGTACTGATGTTGTGTTTCCGTACATTATTGAACAAGGGCAAGGCCAGACGTGAATTTTTTCTTCTTTTTGAATTTTTTTCCCATCTGTAAGGAAAAACCACCTGTACTATGTGTGTTTGGTTTCAGTAATAGCAGTCGAAGGTCATAATTACACTCACACTGTAACTTTTAATTTTTTTTTGAGATACCGTTTGTGTTCAGATGGAGTTTTATGGTCCATGTGCCAGAACAGTAATGGTTTTAAAAAATACCTTTTCATTTGTCACAGTGAATTTTGAGGTTTTATTAGGAAAAAAATAAGTACTTAAATAAGTCATGATGAATAAATACACAGGAGAAGCAAAATACTAATTAATACTACTGGCCTGATCTTTTTTTTTATAAATATAATTGTAAAGATTGTTTTTTTAATGTAATTAAGTTCTTTCCCACACATTTTACTGAATAAGAAAAGTTCTAAAAACATTGATTAGGACAAACATGATTTAAAAAGCACATTTTCTACATTGTAAGCAACCCAACATGCTTAATTGGAATTCAAATGAGAGTGTAGTTTTTATTTGAATAAAGCATAACAGTTATGAACGCCATAAAAATATCAGTAATAACAAAACGATAACAAAGATCCCTTAATTAATTATATTAAAAGCCATTCTGGAGAAATAAATTAACTCCAAACACAAAGGACGAACATCAGATTTCGAATAAAATAGAAATATAAAACATTCTTCACCATACTTTCTTTTTAGAACATTTTGTCGTCTTTCATTTTAAGATTTAAAGGTGCGTCTAGGAAGAAAATTACTGTGACACATCCTAGGGCACTAAACTAAAAAAAGGATTTTAAAATCGATCCTAAATGAGAAGGTTTGTATCGATCCCAGAACCTGGGTTATATACATTAACTCTCTGTTTTTTCCTTGGTTTATTATTTTATTCAAGACATAAATGTCTCTGGATGGTAGAATTAAAGCTGCTTTTCCTCACTGTAATCAAGGATATAGCATGACCTCACATTTTAAATCTCACAGTGTGAGCTATGTAAGCCCTGACATTTTTGACACTGTCATTGTAGATTTTATTGCTACATTATTTATAGATGAAGTTTATTTTCTCTCTAATTTCTCTCTTTTCCCCCCAAATTTTTTTTTACCTTCATATATATATAAATAAATTCATATAGTTTGCAATGCTATTAGACTGTCTCTGCTTCCCATTAATGATGTTTCTATATCCATTCCAAAATTATTTCTTCATTACTTTGTCCTCAAAAAAAAAAAAAACATATTTGAGCTCCATCAGTTATGTTCTAAGATTTTACAGACAAACTGTTTACATAATTAAAAGAATAAATAACATCTTGTTCAGAGGCCTAAACTTGCAATTGGAATTATATCTACATGACAGACAAACTGTATAGAAATCAGAATGATTTCTATATGTCTCAGGGCAATGGAAGTTCTATAAATAGCAAAGTATCCTGAGATGACCATCAAATTATTGTTTGCGAGTTGTTTTGTGTCTCCAGACTAAGGCCAAAACTTGTTTTGCCATGAGCGTCCTGCCCAGATAATTCAGAGAATGTCAGAGCGCAAGAACGGAGGAGAGGGGGAGACGCTGACCCTGGCTGCTGTCATGGGCACAGTCTGTTTCTTTGACCCTGACAAACGCTGGATGGTTGGCCCCTGGCCTCCATAGAGCGAGGGCTTAGCCATCTGGGTCTTTTATCCAACATTCAGGCGCTGTAGTGGTTTGCAGTAGGTCTGCACTGTTAATGCTAAAGATTCACAGCTGACTCCGCTATTGCTTTAAATGCTAGAAAACTGATTTTTTCTTAAATTCGCTTTTGCTTTGTTGCTATTTTAAAAACTGTTTTAAGTAGAAACATACTGCGGTACTTCATGAATATCTTATTTTTCTTCCCTGTATTTTACCTACATCTCTCTGTTCAGTCAACCATTTTTCAATTTTCATTATCTTGAATCCATTACTCTTCCAAAAAAAAAAAAAAAAAAAAAAAGAATGATTTTAAAATTTATGGAGCTTGTACTCCATTAGAGGGGGGTTCCCCATCTGTGTGAAAAACCCAGAGCCTCAGGACCGTCCGATGAGGATGAGTGTCCAGCCCATCAACCAATCAGCTCTCACCCTGCCAACAATCAATATCTTATCATGATCCCAAAATATCTCCAAGTGCAGGATCTGGAAAAACTGCCCTGCCACTGCGGCCATGTCTATTTCAGTCATTCAGAGGCCCATAGAATCTTATTTAGTGAACCGTATAGTCAGTGCTTATAGTGGCTTCCAGTGAACAGCCTGAAAATAATACAATTGCTGTGGGATTCCTGCAAACGCAATGTATAGTGAAGTACACTGAGGTAATCAAACTTTTGTATGTGGGGATGGGGCAGAGCTGTACTGTGATATTGACTTTTGCTGTTGTAATTTAAAGCTATAGAAACAAGAATACACTTGTGTGTTTTATTGCAATGTCCTATATATATATATATATATATATATATATATATATAATTATTTTTTTTAATGTATTCCCTATGTTTACGAGAAACAAAATAGTAGTGCCCAGGACAAAGAAATGAATATTGCTCTTTAGTTCAAGCATTTCTAGATGTGATTATTTGCTTTTGAAAATACAGTAACACTTTATAATAAGGGTTTTTGCAGTATAGGTAAACTAATAACTAACAACTAAAAATTTTTTTAACCGCTTACTATTAAAAATAAATAAAATACTATTTTCTCATTTTTGTAGGTCATGCACCTTGTTAAAAAAATATGACTTTGTGTAAAAAAAAAAAAAAAAAAGTGTAAATAGCATGTATTATTATAATGTAACATTCATTGGAAGTTGATGATACCTGATACATTAACTAATGGTAATTATGGTATTAATTTTGTTTATTTTAAGTTTTTTAAAACTATTTTATAGTCCTTCTCTCTTGTGGTGGAGCTTAACAAACCCTGTCAGGGATTCTGAAGGTGAAATTAAGCTACAATTACAAACACCTTTAGTGAAGCCAAGAGCTTAGTGTACTCAACCAGTAGATCAGTAGATTAAACCGGCATGTTTCTTGAGCCAAAAAATAAGTTGCCATTTTCAAGTTTGAAATGAAGGAACAAATAATTTGCGTAAACCATAGAAAGAATGGATTTACATTTTACATTTACATGTAATCATTTAGCAGACGCTTTTATCCAAAGCGACTTACAAATGAGAACAATAGAAGCAACCAGATCAACAAGAGAACAACAACAGCATACAAGTGTCATGACAAGTCTCAGTTAGTCTAGTACAGAACGCATAGTAAGGTTTTTTTTAATTTATTTTTTTATAATATATGAAAGACAAGAAAAGTCCTAGTATTAGTTGGTTAAGTGCTGGCGAAAAAAATGAGTCTTTAGATGTTTCTTGAAAATGAGAAACATAAAAAGACTCAGCTGTACAAATTGAGATTGGGAGGACATTCCACAAACTGGGCACAGTCCAGGAAAAGGTCCGAGTGATTTTGAACTTCTTGGGGATGGCACCACAAGGCCTTGTTCACTTGCAGAGCGCAAACTTCTGGAGGGCACATAAGATTGAACTAGTGAATTTAGGTATGTTGGTGCCGTGCCAGTGGTCGTCTTGTAGGCAAGCATCAGTACCTTGAATTTGATGCGAGCGGCTACTGGTAGCCAGTGTAACCTGATGAGGAGAGGAGTAACGTGAGCTTTTTTTGGCTCATTGAAGACAACCCTCGCTGCTGCATTCTGGATCAGTTGCATAAGGCTTGATAGTACATGCAAGAAGGCCTGCCAGGAGAGCATTACAATAGTCCAGTCTGGAGAGAACAAGCGCTTGGACAAGTTGGATGGCTTGCTCTGACAGGAAGGGTCTAATCTTCCTAATGTTGTATAAGGCAAATCTGCAGGACCGGATCATTGTAGCAATATGGTCTGTGAAGCTTAACTGATGATCCATCACAACTCATAGGTTTCTGGCTGTCCTGGAAGGAGTTATGGTTGAAGAACCCAGCTGTATAGAGAAGTTTTGATGAAACGATGAGTTAGCTGGAACCACCTGGAGTTCTGTCTTAGTAAGGCTGAGCTGAAGGTGATGGTCATTCATCCAGCTAGAAATGTCACTCAGACAGGCTGAAATGCGAGCAGCTACCGTCGGGTCATCTGGTTGGAATGAGAAGTAGAGTTGGGTGTCATCAGCGTAGCAGTGATAAGAAGAGCCATGCTTCTAAATGACAGATCCTAATGATGTCATGTAAATGGAGAAGAGAAGTGGTCCTAGTACTGAGCCTTGAGGAACCCCAGTAGCAAGTTGTTGTGACTTAGAAACTTCACCCCTCCAAGACACCCTGAAGGATCTATCGGAGAGGTAGGACTTCAACCACAGGAGTGCGGTTCCAGAGATGCCCAACTTTCAGAGGGTGGACAGGAGAATCTGGTGATTAACGGTGTCAAGAGCAGCAGACAGGTCCAGTAAGATGAGTACCGAGGATTTTGAAGCTGCTCTTGCCAGTCGCAGGGCTTCAGTAACCAAGAGCAGGGCAGTCTCAGTCTAGTGGCCACTTTTGAAGCCAGATTGGTTGCGGTCCAGGAGGTTGTTCTGTACGAGGAACATAGAGAGCTGGTTGAACACAGTTTGCTCAATTGTCTTTGCAATGAATGGAAGAAGGGATACCGGTCTGTAGATTTCTAGAAGTGCTGGATTTAGAGATGGTTTCTTGAGCAGTGGGCTTACCCGAGCCTGCTTGAATGCTGAGGAAAATGTTCCAGAGTGAAGAGAGGAGATAATGTGAGTAAGTGAAGGTATGACTAAAGAAGAGATCGCTTGAAGAAGGTGAGTGGGGATCGAATCAAGTGGACAAGTAGTAGGATGATTGGACAGGATAAGTTTTAGGGCTGCAACTAACGATTATTTTGATAATCGATTAATCTGTCGATTATTTTTACGATTAATCGATTAATCGGTTTATGTACTTATATTTTAGTTTTTCCCATTTTTTCCCCAAGTAAATTATTAATAAATGGTCTTTATCCTTCAGCATAGATTTTTAAGAGATTTTAACCATTTTTAACCATATCCTCATCAAAAAATATACCTGGAGTTGTTTTATTGTGTTAGTAATCCTTTGTCGAACTCTTCTGCAATCAGAACACTGACCCATACTCTAGAAAATTTCACAAGGAGATTTCAAATAATGTTTTCACCATGGCAGTCCTTAGAGCTCCTAAAGTAGTTTAATATTCCGAACAAAGCTTAAGGAATCTTTCAGAACATATTTTCATGAAGAATAAGGATAAAACAGAATAAAATCGCAGTGCATTGTATTTTATTTTTTACTGGGAAACAGCTTTATAGCTTTTGCTGTGAAATTGTAAACAATCCTTCGAAAAAAGTGCCAATGGCATGAAACCTGAATGGAACTCACAATTTAAAGTAAAATCCATCAGAAGGTTGTCCAGAAAAAAAAATTGGACACACACAAAAAACCTGCTGTGTGAAAAAGAGCAGTGAATACTTAGAAAAAAAGTGCATTTCAAATATCTTTAAACATTTACCTCTCTCATTCAGTCATAATTAGGCTGCACAACTGAATTTTGAACTAGTAAACGACAAACTAATCACAGAACAAATCGTGCCTAAAAACGCGTGGAAAACGCTAGGCGCACCGCTTTCTCCCTCTTTCCAAAGCGCTCGGCAGAAGTGCCCCTGAGGCGTCTGCCTTTGCTAAGCAAGCATGACGTGCTCTCTCCTTGAAGACGCGGAAATTTCAGCAAAGGATAAATGGATTTGCAGCTCAAAAAACGCTTGCAGTAGCTCTGCTACTAAACTTATTTCAAAATGGAAATCCATATACAACTATGATCAGCTGTTCCTTTCATCTTGACTGAGCTTTTAATGTTGTTACGGGAAAGGATGAAGCTGATTGGTTAGTTCTTGTCACATGACCCGTGGTGCGCTTGCGGCATTCTGAAAAGTTGAAATGTTTTTAACTCGATGCGGTGCGGTGTTGGAAATAACGAACTTGAGAGTGCAAAAGAAGCGATATGTGAACGTTTTTGAAGGCTCAAAGTAAAGTACTCCCACATCACGCTGAATGCTGCAGAGACGCTGTTCGGGAAGCACGTGACATAAAACGAGGCCAGCTATTGGCTATTCGCTACTTCTCCTGCTGTACTGGCTGAGTAAAACCTCCGGTGGCTCATTACTGCCACACTTTGGTCACCGCAGATTTGAAATATGCACGAAATGAGCCGCTTACGGCAAATAAAAGTTATTTAGCAACGAATCGATGACTAAATTAGTTGACAACTATTTTAATAATCGATTAAATCGATTCGTTGTTTCAGCTCTAATAAGTTTGGAAACGTCCATCTCTGAGAGTGGAGAGAAGGAGGAGAGAGAGCGTGTATTGGTCATTGTCAAGTTATCCTCAGTCTGCGGTGTGGAGAATTGGTCACTGATGGATGAATTGTGCTCACTGATAGTGTTGTTTATTAGTGTCCAGCTTTTTAGTGAATTCGACCCGTTTTTTTTTTTAATAGCAGTTGTTGCCTTTAAAACAGAATGAACACACCTTGTATTCCAGGCATACTTTCCCAATAAAATTTTTATAGGCAATTTAGGGCGTGCTTTTGCAAACAGCTTTACTTGCCGATGGGTCAGTAGACGGGTATGCTGTAAAAACTATATGTGACATGATTTGTTGATATGACTGGAATGTTTTTCCTTTATTATAATACACAAACACTCACACCCTTAATATCCATCTCATCAAAATTCATTGCAGAGCCCATGTAGACTACTTTATGGACTTGGACCAATGGGAAGCTTGATTTCCTTAATCATAAAATATGTGAGCCATAAAAAAATAAAAAAAACTTTCATAGGATGTTTATGTGTGTGCATAGACAGTTAATCTTGTGGTGCTCATTACTGGCACTCTGTCTTGTTAAATTATATCAAATCCAGTCTCATTAAAAGTTCCTTCTCATCTTTTCTTTGATCAGCTTTTTGCTCTTTTTTTCTGTCAAAAAGGGGAAAACTGTAAATCTAAAGTTTAAATCAGAGAAACTTAAGCTGGTTTTGTTTGAGTACATGCAGTACTCAAAAGGCAGTAACCGTGGGACTGAAGTTGACATCAAAGTCATCATAAGTAGGATCAGACAGTACACTGTTTTTTTTTTTATGTGTATAATGGCTCTTTATCTTGTTACTGGGAAAGCGCTCTCAGAGATGCACCTCTGTACATTATTTGTATTAGAATCATAAACTGTTACATTACAATTTGTGCACATTTTACTCTGTAAGTGTTGACTTGAAAGGGGTTTAATGACATGCAAGCCAATAAAATGTTTCTTTTTCGCAGTTCGCCTGCTCTCTCAGACCACAGCTACTGCATCAACACGTGACTTCACATGCAGAGAGCGAGAGTGAGAGCAGAGTGGTTCACGTGCACTGAAATGCTTGACATGTGTTTTCATTTGTTACATTGCACCTTCAAAAGTTCAGTGCTTCACAAATTGCCAGAGCAGAAATTTCAAGTTGACAACAGACTAAAAGTCAGCAGTCTAATGAAATCAGAGTATTTGCATAAATATCTCCATAATAATTAAAAAAATACAGTGACCTCTGTCATTTATCTCTCCTCAAAACCAGTGACAATCTACTGTATTAAGGAGGTTTGTAATACTTTAATATAATATAATATAATTCACTTGTAAATACCTTAAAGCAACTATCATGAGGGGTATTGAATTTGGATTTATAATCCCAATTAAATAACATCTCTAGTGACTTCCTTTTGAAAGAAAACTGGGATTTTATAGTAAGATGCCTATTGTTAATTAAAGGGATTATTCACCCAACCATCAGTCCATTCAAGATGAAGATGAGTTTGTTTCTTAATCAGAACAGATTTAGAAATTTAGCATTACATTAATTACTCGCCAATGGATCCAGTGAATAGGTGCAGTCAGAATAAGAGACAATGAGCTGATAAAAATTTTTATTTTAAGGTGAGGGGATAGACTTTACAACTGGAGGAAGCATTTTATGGATTATGCATTTGTTTTTTGCATAGAAGCAATGGTTAAAATGCAATAATAATGGATTTGTTTATTACGGACATGCAACTTTTTGCTTCACAAGATATTAACTGATGAACTGGAGACTTGTGGATTACATGTGGATTATTGTGATGCTTTTATCAGCTGTTTGGGCTCTTATTCTGATGGCACCCATTCACTGCAGAGGATCCATCGGTGAGCAAGTGATGTAATGCTTAATTTCTCCAAATCTATTTTGATAAATGAACAAACTCATCTACATATTAGATGACCTAATGATGAGTAAATTTGCAGGAAATTTTCAGTTTTGGGTGAATTATTTCTTTAACATTTTTATCTCACACATTGCTGCAGTAAAAATGTGTAGTAAGTGTGTAGTCAGTAAAAGCTGTTAGACAAAGAGTGAACATTAGGACAAAGAGGAAGAAAAAGACAAACTGCAGCTATCCAAATGTAAAATGAGAATTATTGTAGGACCTGCCATGGCACTCCGGGGGTATTGTCATCCCATAATAATGACCAGGACCATGGCCGCACAGCTGTGGAATTGAATAGAGTGTGCTTTGCATAGATATTAATAGAGCTCTTCCCCAATACCATTTGGCTGTGACTCAGAAATAGCATTTGGCCGATATTGCCAAGTGAACTGAACTCAGATGACTTTCACACAATAGCTGTACTATTAAAATGCTTTGATGCATTTCACATGGAAACATGGAAAGATGTCATATATATATATATATATACAGTACAGACTAAAAGTTGGAAACATTACTATTTTTAATGTTTTTGAAAGAAGTTTCTTCAGCTCATCAAGCCTGCATTTATTTGATCAAAAATACAGAAAAAACTGTAATATTGTGAAATATTATTACAACTAAAAATAATAGTTTTCTATTTGAATATACTTTAAAAAAATAATTTATTCCTGTGATGCAAAGCTGAATTTTCAGCATCATTACTCCAGCCTTCAGTGTCACATGTAACATCCAGTCTATTACATGATCAGTTAGAAATCATTCTAATATTCTGATTTATTATGAGTGTTGGAAACAGTTCTGCTGTCTAATATATTTGATGAATAAAAGGTTAAAAAGAACTGCATTTATTAAAAAAAAATGTCTAATAATATATATTCTAATAATATATTTTCTTTACTATCACTTTTTATCAATTTAACACATCCTTGCTGAATAAAAATATTGATTTTATAAAAAAAAAAAATATATATTTATATTTATATTTTAAAAACATAGCTTCTTTTTTTTTTTTTTTTTTTTTACTTTTTATTCATCAAAGTATCCTAAAAAAGTATCACATGTTCTGAAAAAATGTTAAGCAGCAGAACGGTTTCCAACTTTGATAATGAATCATCATATTAGAATAATTTCTAAAGGATCATGTGATAATGATCCTAAAAATTCAGCTTTGCATCACAGAAATAAATGATAATTTAAAGTATAATACATTTAAAAATAATTATTTTAAATTGTAATAATATATCACAATATTACATTTTTTTCTGTATTTTTGATCAAATAAATGCAGGCTTGATGAGCAGAAGAAACTTCTTTCAAAAACATTAAAAATAGTAATGTTTCCAAACTTTTGGTCTGTACTGTATATATATATATATATACACACACACACGTTTGTTTTTGTGAAAATTGGGGACATCCCATAGGCGTAATGGTTTTTATACTTTAGAAACTGTATATATCCTATCGCCCTTCACCAACCCTACACCTTACCCTAACCCTAACCCTCACAGGAAACTTTGTGCAATTTTACTTTCTCAAAAAAACTAATTCTGTATGATTTATAAGCGTTTTGAAAAATGGAGACATGGGTTATGTCCTCATAAGTCACCCTCTCCTTGTAATACCTGTGGCATACCCATGTCATTATACAGAGTTGTGTCCTGATATGTCACAAAAACAAGAGCACACACACACATACATACATACATGCATATATAAATCATTTTTAATGTTATTTTCCCACTGAAATTTTTTAAGTGATGTATTTATTAATTTATATTTATTTAGTTTAATTTAAATAATTATTTATACATTCAGTTATTTTTCACTGTAAAGTGTGGGTGTTCTGTGACATTCTTAATGAGCTAAGGATAGATTGGAAAATTTCTACCTGGAGTGCATTCCTATGTCTATTTGTGTTGCAATTTTGATGGAGATAAATGTTTTCAATGCCATTTGCTCCATAGCAATGATGCTTTAATGCTTTGTGACTGTCATTGTTTTTCACAGAGCTAAATTAAATAAAATGACTTAAAGGAGATGCTGTTAAAATACTATTTCCCCACTTACTACAAGCTACAAGCATTGTGACAATATCAAAACAACACTATTTGCTTGTGAATCCCATGAATTTTGGACAAGACTATGTTTATCTGTTTAGTGTTCAGGAAATGTCTGCATTTTATGTGTTTTTTAAATTAAATTAAATTTAAATTTATGCATTTAGCAGACGCTTTTATTTAAAAGCGACTTACACTGCATTCAGGCTATCAATTTTTACCTATCATGTGTTCCCGGGTAATCAAACCCCCAACCTTGCGCTTGATATCGCAATGCTCTACTAATTGAGCTATAGGAACACTGTTTTTTTTTTTGTGGTTGAAATTAAGTAGTAGGTATTTTTTAAGGATTCATTTATGTGATGTGGCCTTTTTGAGTGATGATGATGTGTGAAATGTTTAATGAAAGCATTAACCTTCCTATTGACACCAGCCTCACAAAATATCCTCAGAGAGTAGGGTTATGTTGTGGGAGCCATCCAAACGTATTTCTAGTCATGCATAGTCACTGATGTGAATGCCATTTGAAAGTCTCTCCTGACATTTGAAATTATCATACATAACTGCAAGTGTTTAGTTTCCATGGCTACAGTGGAGCATATACGGGATTGCCGCTAGTTTGTCCTTGTGGAAGACTCCACATACGTCATGTTTTGTGCAAAGCTGTTGGATGTGGGCTGACTGCAATTGCTTGATAAATGCCACAGAATGGGTAATGAGTGGACAGATTTTAATGCCATCAGATCAGCCATCTGTTGTTAGCATTTATAGGGTGAGAAAAATGCAAAACATGGACAAATTATTCACTTTTTCAGTGGAGAATGGAAACCATGAATGTATTGTATGTATTATACATCTGAAAATTTTCACAAGACCAGGGTGCTGCTAATACACTTTTCAACTCCTTTAAGTGTGGGCAGATATACAGTATGTGATGTTCTTTAAAAGCCTCTGCGGAGAGTGTGAAACACTCTTAATTTTACTCTAAGTATTGGGAAAGAATCTGCAAGTTTAATAATGACACTTTATGCTGCCTATATACTGAATCAGGTACATTAAATGATAGCATACGTTGGACTAATTCATCTTTTTATTGAGTATTATTTATGCACTTGTCATCTCATATCTGTTGTGTTATGAATTTAATATGAATTCTGGACTGATTAATATATATATATATATATATATATATATATATATATATATATATATATATATATATATGTATATGCATATGTATATGTATATGTATATGTATATGTATATGTATGTATATATATATATATATATAGTACAGACCAAAAGTTTGGACACACCTTCTCATTCAAAGAGTTTTCTTTATTTTCATGACTATGAAAATTGTAGAGTCACACTGAAGGCATCAAGGGCTATTTGACCAAGAAGGAGAGTGATGGGGTGCTGCGCCAGATGACCTGTCCTCCACAGTCACCGGACCTGAACCCAATCGAGATGGTTTAGGGGTGAGCTGGACCGCAGACAGAAGGCAAAAGGGCCAACAAGTGCTAAGCATCTCTCGGGGAACTCCTTCAAGACTGTTGGAAGACCATTTCAGGTGACTACCTCTTGAAGCTCATCAAGAGAATGCCAAGAGTGTGCAAAGCAGTAATCAAAGCAAAAGGTGGCTACTTTGAAGAACCTACAATATTACATATTTTCAGTTGTTTCACACTTTTTTGTTATGTATATAATTCCATATATAATTCCACATGTGTTATTTCATAGTTTTGATGCTTTCAGTGTGAATCTACAATTTTCATAGTCATGAAAATAAAGAAAACTCTTTGAATGAGAAGGTGTGTCCAAACTTTTGGTCTGTACTATATAATAAACACTTACCTAAAGTATTATTAGGAACACCTGTTAAATTTCTCATTTATGCAATTATCTAATCAACCAATCACATGGCAGTTGCTTCAATGCATTTAATGCAATTGGGCATCGTTTAAATGCCACGGCCTACCTGAGCATTGTTTCTGACCATGTCCATTCCTTTATGACCACCATGTACCCATCCTCTGATGGCTACTTCCAGCAGGATAATGCACCATGTCACAAAGCTCGAAACATTTCAAATTGGTTTCTTGAACATGACAATGAGTTCACTGTACTAAAATGGCCCCCACAGTCACCAGATCTCAACCCAATAGAGCATCTTTGGGATGTGGTGGAACGGGAGCTTCGTGCCCTGGATGTGCATCCCACAAATCTCCATCAACTGCAAGATGCTATCCTATCAATATGGGCCAACATTTCTAAAGAATGCTTTCAGCACCTTGTTGAATCAATGCCACGTAGAATTAAGGCAGTTCTGAAGGCGAAAGGGGGTCAAACAAAGTATTAGTATGGTGTTCCTAATAATCCTTACTAGGTCTTTGAAATAAGATGAAATGAATAGCTCTTATTTTGATTTGGAGGTCCACAAAAAACATGCAATGAGATAAAAATGGTACACTGGCAAAACACTGATGGGGTACATTTGGTCCTATTTTGTAAAAATGAAAAGAGACTAATCATTTGAAGTTGAAACACTCTAGAGAAAATTTAGGCATCATGTCAGGTCAGTTCTCTGAGGAGCTTATAGAATGGAGAACATAAGTTACTGCAAATGCTCTAAAAGCTGTCAGCATTTCCTCCAGTAGCCTCAAAGGAAAGTCTTATTATTGTATACAAAAGTGACATGACATACAGCCAAGTATTGGTGACCCATACTCAGAATTTGTGCTCTGCATTTAACTATCAAAGTGCACACACACCCAGAGCAGTGGGCAGCCATTTATGCTACGGCGCCCGGGGAGCAGTTGGGGGTTTGGGCACCTCAGTCGTTGTATTACCAGCCCGAGAGTCAAACCCTCTAACCACTAGGCCACGACTTCATAAGTCTTAAGACTAGGTCGCACCCCCTTAAGGAACCAAAATCATTATGGAATTACATAATGATCTTATGTAAGATCATTTTTTCTTATGTGAAGACTGAGCAGTCTTAGGCTTGGCTTCTGATCACGAATTGATTGGCACTAAGTGTAAACCCCTGTCCACTTTCAGTATTTTAAAAAAGGCTTTCAAAAGATGGTTGAAATCAGTAAGTGTTAGGGAAGGTTTCTAGGGCATTAGCTGATGTCGCTGAGCATCAGAGGAACACGTGGCCACAAGAGAACATCTCTTACTGGACACTCATCTTGCCCAATCTGTCCCAGCATGACTCTGAGACTGGAATGAGCTAAAAGTTGAATGAAGGCTTAATGCTCTGCATGATGATGCATATCCTCCAGGGCTGTGAAGGTGAAGACTGACTGATGGTGTTTTCCCTTGTGTGTATGTGTGTGAGTGTGTCACAGCTGTAACTCATCACCGGAAAGGGTAACATCATTGGTGTACTACACATTCTTCACTAGCTCCAGATCTAGATGTGTCTAGCCCACGTATTAGGTTCAAAATTCTGAGTAAGATTGTTTTTATGATTAGATACAATACATTTATCCAATTCAAACACATCAAACAAAAACAAATGAGGTAAAAACTGTGGACTTGTAACAAATACTTCTCACACAAAGAAATTTAATCTTTACAATTTTTGAATATTATTAACAGTACTTTTTATTTATTATTTTTAAAGCATTTTTACATTTTAAACAAAGGTGCTAACATTTTAAACAAACTATGTGCTCTCTTGAAAAACAGCAGTAGAGCACGGTGGATGCCAATATCCAGTATTCCCAGTAAAATTACTAATAAAAAATATATGCTTTCAACACAATGTAAATACACAATGTATGAGAAACTGACATAACGCAGAACATTAAATTAAATATATATATTTCTATATATTTATTTGCTTTTAATTCATTTTTTTATTAAGTTCATAAGTACTTATAAATTCATGTTGGTTTAGTATTCATATTTAAAATGTAAAATAAAATAAAATAAAACACACACAACAAGCCTGTTGTTGTTATTAGAGATTTGAGCTTTGTAATTTCTCTTGCATTTCAGTGCTCTTCGCAGCCAACAATGTACCACACAAAACTTGCCATTTTGCATTTTGTGCAGTTCATGTCAGCAGTTTATTCTCATGAAACATGTTGAGTGAACAATTTACTAAACCAGTTGGAGCACCTTTTGCTTTCACACTTGTTTCTGATTTAATCGGAGCAGGATTGATTTGTTGGAGTTCAACTCAGTCAAGCTCTTTGCTGAAGTTTATTTCTGTCTTCTGCTAGAAGAGAGGCTGGGCCTCAGGGACCACAGTTAGCCAATAACATCATGTACCATCAGAGAAGAGATCAAAAGATGAACAGATAAAAGCATTCTCACTGTTTAAATTTCTTTTCCAGCTCCTTGGTATGCTAAAACACTCTTACATCTGCCTTGAGTTGATCCATTTAATTATTGCAATAAAAGAAAAGCAAGAACCCCTTCTCTGGCCTCGCGGTGACAGAGTCCTGGTCTCTCTGTCAGTCATGTTTGTTGCGAGGGGAGTGATGATGCTAATTATGAGTGTGATGCATCCACAGGATATTGCAGCCATGGCGCTCAGTTGGTAGTGTGGACAGGTGGCGTCTCATGCATATTCATGGGTCAGCCCTTGTTCCCTGACAGCACCGGTGTGACAGCGCAGAGAAGTAAGCAAATGGTTTCAGAGAATGTGATGCATAGTCTGTTACCATAGCAATAGGCCTTCACTCAGTCCACACTAGACAATTGGATAAAAATGTTTCTATGTGTGTGCGTGTGATGTTTGGTCTAATGCTCCTCTCCAATCCTTGACTATCACAGCTCAGGAGCTTATGTTTATCAGATATACCCCTGACTCTCTAAGGCTCAAACCCCATCAAACCTGTTTTTAGTATTTCCCTAGAATACTGATTTATGAAAGAAGGACATAATCGAGTAATTTGACTAGAATATAATTAAAAAGGAAAAGTATAGTGAATGTACCATTTTATTTTTCACTAGAAGCTTAACTATTCATCTTTTCATTAGTTTTTATGCGATTTTTATGGTTGATGAGCTGCCCACCATGATGAACCTGAGTTTTTATCTTCATCGCCAGATGGTTGCTGGCATACAGAAAGAAAGTGCAGAAAGCACTGACATGCAGCGTGCATCAACAATTTGACCCCAACCCACTGAGGTCACAAAACAAGTCAATGCTTTCCTGCTCTGGCTTTTTCGTGAAGCCTGAAATGTTCAGTTTGCCTCAACTGATTTAGACAGAAACCGCAGAACTCTGGGTATAACAAACATATGCTAAAAGTGCCTGCATGCTTTTTATAAACGAATGATGAGTCTTACATTTTTTGAGGCTTTGCTTTCCTTCCTTCCTTAGACAGAGGGGTAAATATGGAGAGCATTCGTCAGTCAATCATTGCTACTTTTAATACGTTTTCAAAACACATTTTGATTTAATCTGAGGCTAAATTAAAAGTTCATGTTTTTTCCCTTTTTTATTGTTGTTATTTTTTTATTTTGTCTAGTTGTTTGTATTTGTTGCACAGTACTTTTTTAATTTTAACTCCTTCTTTTAATTCAATTTAAATGTAATTTTAATGTAACCTGTTGAGTAAATTAATAAAACATATATTCACTGACAAAGAAACTGTCACGCTCAGAGGGAAGAAAGAGAGAGATGTAAATGAACTTAGAGAAGTATTTAATAATAAAGGATAAACTCAAAACAGAAAGGTTTCATTCAGAACATAAATCACATCATAAGAAATAATGCAAAAGCAAACGTAAAACAGGAACAAACTTAACTTGTAGACAGACAGAACGGCGGGAAGACTGGTAGATAATACTGTGGTAGAAGAGAGTAGTTTGAGTCCAGTGTCTAACGAGTAGATCTGACAGTGTTCTGATGAAAGTGCTGTGTATATATGGAGGTGCGTTGATGAGGAGCGGCAAGTGCAGGTGATCAGAAGGCGGGTGATTGGGAACGAGTGGGCGTGGTGATGGAACCTGACGGTCTGGATGTGTTGCTGACAGTACCCCCTCCTCCACGGGCAGCTCCCGATGCCCGGGAGCGACGGCGAGGGCGGCCGCGAGGTCTGGGAGCAGGACGATCCGGATGTTGTTGATGATAGTCCGAGAGTAGAGATGGATCGAGAATGTCATTGCGAGGAACCCAGGACCGTTCCTCGGGGCCGTAGCCCTCCCAGTCCACGAGGTACTCAAGCAAGCCCCCTGGCCGCCGAGAGTCCAGAATCTCCCGGACAGAGTAGACCGAAGGGTCCTCCTGGACCTCCGGAGGAGGAGGCACCTCGGCACCGCCAGGTTCTGTGGAGGGAGTAAGAGGAGGATTAGTGGCAGGTTTGAGTAGGGAAACATGGAATATAGGGTGAATACGGTAGTGTGCAGGGAGCTGGAGCTGGTAGGTGACGGGGATGATTTGCCTCTGGATGGGAAACGGTCCGATGAAACGGGGGCTGAGTTTCCTACAGGGCAGTCGGAGGCGGATGTCCTTCGTGGAGAGCCACACTAGCTCTCCAGGTTGGAAGGTGGGAGCTGGACGACGTCGGACATCCGCAAAGGTCTTATGTCTCCGAACTGCTTGCTGTAGGTGAACATGGGCCGAGTCCCAGACCCTCTCACTTTCCCGGAACCAGTGGTCGACGGCTGGGATGTTGGAGGGCTCCTTGGACCAGGGAAATAGAGAGGGTTGATAGCCTAGTACACACTGAAAGGGAGTAAGTCCAGTAGTGGATTGTTTCAGAGAGTTTTGGGCATATTCGGCCCAGGGAAGGTAATGGCTTCAGTCATGCTGGTCGGAAGAGCAATAGGCCCGGAGGAACCGTCCGAGTTCTTGTATCTTCCGCTCAGTCTGGCCGTTCGTTTGAGGGTGGTAGCCCGAAGATAGACTGATGGATACCTGAAGTTTTTTGAAGAATGCATGCCATACCCGGGAGATGAACTGTGGTCCCCGGTCCGACACAATGTCTTCAGGTAGGCCGAAATAGCGAAAGACAGACTGGAAGAGAGTTTCTGCGGTTTCCATAGCCGTGGGCAATCCCTTGAGGGGAACAAATCTACACGACTTGGAGAACCGGTCTACGATGACTAGAATGCAGGTGAAATTGTTGGATGATGGTAGATCGGTGACAAAATCAATGCCAATGTGGGACCAGGGACGGGCAGGTATGGGTAGTGGCCTGAGTTTTCCTTGTGGTAACTGTCGTGGAGTGTTGGTCATGGCACAGACCGAGCAGGCACGGACATGTTGGGTAACCTCACGGGCCATCCTGGGCCACCAGTACCGGGAACGAAGAAGTGAGAGGGTCCGCTTGCTGCCTGGATGTCCAGAGCCCGGAGAGGAGCGCATGGAGGAAGGGACGTACTGTTTCCCTTCTGGACCTCCCGGCGGAACTGGCTCTCGGGATATGGCTTCCTGGAGTTGTTGGTCCAAGTTCCACACGATGGGGTTGAGGAAGAGCTCTGGAGGAAGGATCAGACCTCCGTCCTTCTTCCCCACGAAGAAGAAACTGGAGGCGGCTGGTGAGGTAGATGGCACGATGAAACCTTGGCGGAGAGCCTCCTTAATGTACTCCTCCATGGCCTTCTGCTCCGGGATGGACAGAGGGTAGATCTTACCCTCGGGAAGTTTCGCTCCAGGCAGCAAGTCAATGGCGCAGTCCCATGGCCTATGAGGTGGTAATCTGGTAGCAGCCTGCTTGCTAAAGACGTCCTGGAACGCCCTGTAGTCCTCCGGTATGGAGATGCACTTGGTGGATTCAGGACTCTCGACGAGGGTTGACTGAAGAGAGAGTTTTGGGACGGGTAGGTGTCGAAGGCAGGATTCGTGGCATTTAGAACTCCACTCGAGGATGTCACATCTCTCCCAATCCATGGAAGGTGAGTGCTTAATCAGCCAGGGACGTCCCAGGACGATGTCCACTGTAGCACCCTCCAACACCAGAAATGAGATGTCCTCCACGTGGAAGTTGCCGATTTGAAGTTGGCAGTCAGGCGAACGTTGCTTCACTTGGCCGGATCCCAAGGGCTCTCCTCTGATGGTGTTGATCTGATAATGAGGATGTTGAGGTAAAGCTGGTAGGTTGAGGGTTCTCAGTGTGTTGAGGGAGATGAAGTTCCCCGAGGCACCCGAGTCGATGAGAGCTTGGGCTGTGAAAGCAGAGTCTTTAATCCGCAGAATGACCGAAAGTTTTCTCATGTTAGTTACGTCTGGGGAGATATTTAGAATACTCACAGAAGGTAGTGATGGTTTGATAGGACAGGAAGTGATGGTGTGGTTCTTGCCTCCACAGTATAGACAGAGCCCCTGGGACACACGGCGGTATCTCTCAGCAGCGGATAGATGATAGGAGTCGGTCTGCATCGGTTCTGGTGTTGGGGGGGAATGTCCAGGAACGGGCGAGGCGGCTGGCAGAGAGATGGTGTCAGGAGAACATGCAAACAGGCGCTGAGCGATCTGGGTGGTCTTTTGGATGAGCCCTTTGAGACCGATTGAATCGTCGAAAATCACCAGTTTCTGTCTGATGTTACAATTCAACCCCTGACGGAAGATTGAGCAGAGCGCTGGTTCATTCCATCCACTAAGGGTCGCTAGGGTGCGGAACCGGAGAGTGTACTCACCAGCCGAAGGAAAGCCTTGACGCAGGCGTAACAGTTCATCCAAGACTGATAAGGATCCGGTAGTCCTTCCAAAAACTTCCTTGAAGTGTTTAGTGAATGCAGATAAATTACCGATTATGGGATTTTCCGCTTGCCATAGTGCACTGCAGGAGGAAGCCGTTACATTTGTCCGCCTCGCCCGAATAGCAAGCAGGTAAGGCCATGGGACTTCCAGAGGCAAAGGGGGAAGTGCTCGGTGAAGGCTGGAAGATTGATAGGAGAGGATCGGAAGTGGGGCGAGTTGACATAGTGAAGGATCTGTATCGTGTCTAGGTCAGATCTTCTGTCACGCTCAGAGGGAAGAAAGAGAGAGATGTAAATGAACTTAGAGAAGTATTTAATAATAAAGGATAAATTTAAAACAGAAAGGTTTCATTCAGAACATAAATCACATCATAAGAAATAATGCAAAAGCAAACGTAAAACAGGAACAAACTTAACTTGTAGACAGACAGAACGGCGGGAAGACTGGTAGATAATACTGTGGTAGAAGAGAGTAGTTTGAGTCCAGTGTCTAACGAGTAGATCTGACAGCGTTCTGATGAAAGTGCTGTGTATATATGGAGGTGCGTTGATGAGGAGCGGCAGGTGCAGGTGATCAGAAGGCGGGTGATTGGGAACGAGTGGGCGTGGTGATGGAACCTGACGGTCTGGATGTGTTGCTGACAGAAACTGACAAAGGATTTTGCATTATTAGATTTTATTATTATATTTTTCTTTATGACAACATAATTATTGTATTCTTGCATATTAGTGAGAAACAGTGTAGGCATTAAGATGATTTGTCAAGATTTCCCTCATAAAATATAGACATATTCCACATGTGTGTCACCACATGGAGTTTTGGCAAAAAAAATTTAATAAATAAAAATAAAAAGGATTACATTAGACATAAATTCATGCATCCTGGATAAATGTAAAAAGTAAAAAAATAAGTTTATTCATCTAACAGGTTTTTACACCTGACGTCTGTACTTTGAGAGCTGAAAAAAGGTAAGGTAAACTTTATGTAAATGTGCAAAGAAAATATTCTCAAGATAATATTGTGTTAATATTCCATGACTTTAGCACAGTGACAATACAAACCGAATTATAATTTTTGGGGGGGGAACAGTGTGGTATTTTTAGTACTCTGTAAATTGCCCATAGGTGTGAATGTATCTGTGTGTGAACCCTGCGATGGACTGGGCATCCGTTCTGGTGTACCCTGTCTGTGGACCAAGATGGAGAGGCTCCAGCCCCCCGCAACCCTGCAGAAGATAAGCGGTATGGAAAATGGATGGATGGTATTTTTTATAATATTATGCATACTATTTTTCTCCCACAGTAAAGAATTAAAATACTTAAATTATATAGCCTGCTAATATATTTATACTTCAGTTCCCACAATCCATTTAACTTTGATTACACACATGGCTGCAGCCAATCACACACCCTACATAATCCCTGGACTTCCTCTCTCTCACTGCAAAGTATTGTTTGTATTTATTGCTAGTTAGCCGATAGCACTTTATGGAGCCATTCCTTGTTTGCCCTAGTTCATAGTTTAGTCTTGTTCTTTGCCTGTATTACTTGTGTCTTGATTATTGTCTGTTTTCCTCACTGTGTCTGATCTCTGCTTGCCCTGGACTCTATTGCCTGCCGTGGATTACCTCTCTCGTCTCGCCCCTGTTTGGATATTGTTTGCTCCTTATCAGAACTATTGCTTATTTATCTGGATACCCCTTTGTCTTGCTCACTGGATTATGTTTGCCGATCGTTGACCTTGCCTGTCCCTGGTTTACTCTTTGTCTTGCCTGATATGTACCTGTATTTAACCAGCTTTTGTATTCTTACAATGTCGGAAGTGTAAATTAATAATGTGTATCCCCCCCCCCCCCAAGTTATATGCATCAAGATATCACAGTTTATTTGTCAGAAAAAGTCAGCGGCTTGAATTCATCTTTTGAAAGCTCCGGGGCTTTTGTGAAAACTACAGATCTTACTTCCAAATTCTGTAACCCCACTCATGGATGGTCATATTGAGCTCAGAGAATTGTGGTTGTTAAAGTTTTTCAGCCTTATTTTATTAAAACCCCTTCTTGCCAGTGGTAAATTACCCCTTTAGCCCTCAGAAATCTATAATATTGTGAGTTGTTTAAAGTTATTAAATAATTAAATACCTGTTTTTATGAAATACGAGTAAATACATTAATTTGCACTTGTACAACAATTATATTGTATAACAACTGTCAGGAACACCATGCACTGACCACCATTGCTGAAAAGAATGTATACCAATTCCCTCTGGGTTAAAACCAGCTACTTAAATATAGCAACAAGTCACTGTATTGTATATTTCTACAGCCATTTCATTCCAGATCATTTTGTGCTGTTGACAGGAGAGTAAATCTTGAAGTCAGCATTACACGGTGAAACAGGATTTGTGGGGGATTTGAATCTCTTACAGATCAATATACATTCTCAGCAGTCCTGCCTTCAGGAATGAATGCACATGGTACACATCATGCCCTCAGAGACCCACCTATAACATGTAAGTACACAGGTAGAGTTGATTAACATTAATAAGTAAAGCATAATGCTTATCCAGTGGTTGTTCTCTCAGAATAAACCCCAAAAGGGTGATCAGGACCCCGACCGAAGCGGTCTTGTATCAGCCTGAAGGGGTTTATTCTGAGAGAACAACCGGCTGGATTTACATTATCCTGCTTATTACACGGCTGCTTGCCACATACATAAATAATTAGACACTAAATATTGATTTGAGTTGAGAAATTTGAACGTAAAGCTTCCATGAGCAAGCTTGAAGTTCAAACTACATGGACATTTAAGGGAGACGGTGCAGTCAAATCACATATTACACAACATTTCACCACAAAAATAATTAAGGCAAAAAAAGAATTAAGACGAAAATGTTTTAAAACCTTACCAGTTTGTTAGTTCTCTTATAATCCATTACAGCGTACAAAACAATCGTAGCAAAATGGTAGCAGCTGCATTTGTATGAAACGAGAGCAAGTCCGCGATACCAGGATGACAAAATTAAACAATTGTACACCATTTTGAATTGAGTTTGAATATTTTATCAGCTAAACAAATGCAAAGATTCCACCTGCTGTTACCCAGATGAGCCTGTGTTATTAGCTTTTACCCGTTGTTATCTTTATTTTTGCTCAAATTGTGGAACTTATGTAGGCATTAATGCTGCTGGACTAAGCAAATACTAATATATACAGTATGTGTTTTTGAATGAAAGATTTCCAGATTTTTCAGAACCTCTTTTTCTGTAAAAGACCATGAGATTTTTCTCTAAATGTAATACCTAGTTTTTGTGGTTGATATAATGTAATAAACAATATTCATAATCATAATAAATTCTAAATAATTCGTAATTCAAAATAAATTCTCACAAAGGAACATGCTCCTGTCCCAAAGCCAGATATCACCACCCGTTTTATCTGACCCTCTGATGTTTTCTCATATCTGACAACAAGGTTTAAAATTTCATTTAATCGGTCTCCGTGCCTCTCTACCTTTTCGCTATTACATTTATTAGATACAGCTAAAACTGTAACAGAGCCAGATACATAAAATGTAAAAAATGATCTATTACAATGTCTGATTGTTTTCAGAGAAATCCCTCCAGGGGGTTCAGCAGCTTAGAATTGCTTTCGAATCATTACTGCATCAATTTGGGATTGAATGAACGGTGTGTTTGAGAGGTGCTTCCCTGAGATAAACTGCATCTGATAATGCCAGATGACACATCTGGGATTTATGTGCGGAGCTGATATCATTCATAGTCAAATCAAACTTAAAATGAAAGATAAAATAAAATTAGAACACATAAGGTTAATATATAAATGGTGGTTTCCTGTATATTGCTGTAGTGTTGGCGCTGTTCATGTTGGTTGAAGCTTAATGTCGCGGTGCTGAGACCCACAGCCATAATTGATAGCTTTTTACGAGAAATGACATGGACACATCTGGCTTGTATACTCACATTAACTACCAATTTCCTCAAAAAGCCTGTGCACATTCCTACAAAGAGGCTTGGTATTCATCACTCTCATCTATAATATATCTACATTTCAATATTCCACCAAACAGCAAAAACAAGAACACAGACAAGTTACAAAGAACCAATTTTAGAAGTATATTTTTCCCTGTGTTTGTACTTAAATGCAATAATTCAGTATTTGGAAGCTTCTGGTAAAATCTGTGGAATGTTTAGCCTTTATGTTTAGTATATTAAATTGCAAATCTGCAATTATCTGACTCACACATACAGTATCATGCATTAGCAGAGCCTGTAGGTTGCACTAACACAAGGTTTCATTAATACAAATTATGCTGTGTTATGATCCTCTTTTTTTGCATTTAAGAGTTATTTTGTTCTAAACTTCCTCAGAGATTACTTTGCTGTGATTAAATTTATCATAATGCGAGATGTAGTTGAAAGAGCCCAGAGGTTTGAGTTATATTGACCTCCATACAGCAGTGTTATTTTAGTAATATTTATATATTATGATTATTTTTGATTTCATTTTAATTTGAATCTTTAGTCATTTAGTTCTGTGCTTCTGTCATTTATATAAGCTTTTCATTAAATACTTACTTTTATTCCAGCAAAATTAACACAAATGTTTTCATAGATTTATTAGTTTACTTAGTTTTATTTTAGTTAGTAACTTTATTACTTCATCTTAAATTTATTTCAGGTAAGTTTAGTTTAGTTTGTATTTTTTCTGATAGTAACATGCAGTAGATCTTATAATGGTGCAACAAACTGTGATCCACCAGACTGCAGTCAACACTTTCTGCTTCATTAAAGATTTAGTAAGAGCTGCTTATCACAAAGATTTATTTATATATATATATATATATATATATATATATATATATATATATATATATATGATTTCTTCCATAACATTTTTTGTTTTGTAAAGATTTCTTCAAATTGAAACCAAACCACCTTCATTGATCTTCTCTGTTGAATTCTAACCACATTAAATAATTACTGGGCCTCATTATGTCTGCAAATGAATGGCATCTGCGTGGAGAACAGCTCTTCATTTTTAAAGAACTTCAAAAGGATGTGGATACCTTCTGGCTCGGCGGAAAACTTTGATGTCTCCACGTCCCATCAGTGATGCGCTTCTTTCATGTTACAGAGGCAGTTTATTGATTTTAGATAAACCAAATAAGACCATTAATGAAATCAGGACTTCATACTCCCTGACATCTAGCAGGTGTTGCATCACTGAATATCACCAGCACCCAGGCACTGTTGTTCTTGTAATAACATATGGACTTTCTCGATGAACATGACATTAGACACACCAGACTGCGCATTTTTGGGTACATTATGCATAAAACCTTCATCATAAACCCAACTATGAAGCACATATACTTGTAATTTGCAGTGGTCCTGTTTGTTCGATTGGGAAGCAGATATTAGCATTAATGAGAGGGTTTGGATTATATTTCCATAAGAACCGGTCAGAAGAGGCAATGGAGCACTATAACCCAGATTTAAATGATCTCAATTTGTGGAATGACATTATGCAAGCAGTTACCTTTCAGCAAATGTGAAGCAATCAAGAGGCAAACTTTCAATGATGTTAAACCACTGTGCTCTGTCTTGCAGTTAGCACAAAATTAATTAATCTTTGCTTAAATAACACTGAAGTTTCATGGTCTTGAGCCTGTCTAATGTTCTATCAATTGCATTTTTAATTTTAGTGGCTTCTCTCCAATGACACACAACAGCAAATGTATTTTCTACAGTGGGCAAAATTAGCATTTCAGGATAAAGAGAAGATAAAAAAATATCAATATGACAGCTTTGATGATCATCAAAAATCTAATATTATCTAATAAGGCCAGTAACTTATGTACAATTTAACAAATTAAAGATCATTCTCAAATGGTTCATCTGATGAGATGGGTTTTAATCGTGGGAATGGAAAAGAATCACCCCTTTAAAATAATCACATTTTGTTGCTTTGCAGCCTGAAATAAAGACGAGCACAGTTTTTTTTTTATCCAGCTGTATATACCCAGTGCAACCTATAACATCCAAGTGAAAGATCACCAACATGCCAGTAAAACAACAACAACAACAAAAAAAAAAAACAGAATCACAGAGTTGAAAAAAGGATCACCCCCTCCTAAAATAACTTGTCAATCAGTTGTAGCTAATCACCTTCTCAATGGCACACATAGCTATTTGACTTTCAGTTGTGATCATCGGTGGTCATTTTGAATCACTCAACATGAAAAGAGATTTCCTGGAGCATTTCAGTCCTTGGCAGTGCAACTGAAGCAAACAATCAACTATGGTGGAAAGACACTGTCAAAAGATCGCCGGGAAAAAGTTGTGGACAGGCACAAATCAGGAGATGGATAGTGGTGGGAAACTGAGGCATTGTGAACCGTTTGAGGCTTACATCAAATTGAAAAAATTTTCAAGAAAATACTGACACAAGGGGGTGATCCTTTTTCCAAGTCAATTTTTTTTTTTTATATGTTTTTTTTTTATATATTTCACTTGGATTTTATAAGTTGCACTGAGTATTATACGATTGGATAAGACAAAAACTGAGTCTGTCTTCATCTCAGGCTGCAAAGCAACAAAATGTGATTATTTTACAAGGGGGGTGATTCTTTTCTATACCCACTATAGACTTTTGATTGGCAAGTAATAGATAAAGATTCTTTATGGTTAAGTTATGGCATCTATCAGAAGGGGCTAATAAGGCAATGTTATTCAGCCAAACTTTGATTTATTTGCCTCACCAACAGACACATTTTTCAATCGAAAGAAAAATTATTTATGAAACTAGAAATATAAAACTGCACCAGTCCTGTGGCTATGGATAGATGTTTTCTGCTGGTTCAGCACCATTGCTACAATAAAATAATTGTATGACTCTCCTTGCATAATACTATGTTATGACCTCAAAAATCTTTTATCACAATTCATGTTTTGTAAAATGTGTAAATACATTACATAATGCATAACAGCACCATATGTATGGCTTTTCTTAAGTAGGAACTTTGCCCTGTAACCATCTGGTACAGCATTGGACTTGCAAAGCAGAGCACTCAGATATGAGTCCGGGGAAATACAAATTATGAGAAAAGACATTTAAGACATCTAAGAAACAAGCTAAAATGGCATGGTTACTTCAGAAAATGTATTTTCATCTCACATTTGCTTTTGCTAACACTACTGGTCAGATTTAGAGTAGGGTTTAATATTGGTGGTAAGGTGTTTTCAAATGAATATTTCAACCATAATGACACCGGTTGTTTCAACCATAATGACAATTTCAGCTTCATCTGTTTTTGCATGAAATGGAACTTGCAGTCAGCACCATTCACTAGACATTTCAACTGGAAAGTGTTGAAAAGCGTGCAAGAAGCAATCATATCAGAAACTTCGCCACTGGCACATTTTCCATTGAGGCTGGTTGAATTAAATTTTTTATGTATAAAATGAGAAAAAGTGAGTGCTAAATGTTATATATGATGTACCAGAAGCATTTTACCTAATTGGGAGTCAATAACCCTAAAGTTTATGGTTTGCCCTTTAACATTTTACTTTAACAATTAGGCTAATAATACTCATAGTGGAAGATTGTTTTGCATTCAGAACCAAATTTTAACATTACTAATGATATAAAGCAATGCTGTTGGATATCTTCGGTTTGCATTTAATGAGGATGTTTCAGAACTGTTTGTTAGCTCTGTTAGTAGTAAGCTGTAAAAATGTACAGTAAATGAGCTGTAAAAAATCTGTCATTTTCCATGTATCAATTCAAATATATTTTAGTATAAGTATCATTTCAGATCTGACCCGCAGGGTAATTGTCCTCCGCCTCCACACCTGCTGGGTCTGGATTAGTCTGTGCCTCTCCACTAACGTCAAAACTCTCCACAGGCCTTAGTAGAATTCCATATGATGGATCGCCTCTCCTCTGCTTGAGTCAGTGGCCACCCTTTTGCCACCATGTTTTTCCAGTGATAAAAGAGCATAATAATCATCTACATGTTGAGATTAAATAAGGAACCCTAAGCCATGGTTTTTATGTGGCCTGTTTTACAGCAAAATCTGGAATGTCAAATCTCAGCGCCAAAGGTCATGTTTTAATTTCTCCTCTGACCTCTCCATTCCACTGAGTCTTTGTTGTATCAGTATTCTTTCTGTGACATCACCACATTCACTAATCTTGTATCAGCTGTCTTTAAAGACCCACTCGAGTGGCTGAATAGCAGGCATCCGATTTTATCAAAACTGACATATCGTCATCTTGATCTGATTTCCCTATAATTCCCTCAACAGGATTCAGTGTGTATGCATTCAATTGTTGTGAGGTTGGCCAATTCCATTTAAACTCATAAACTGAAAGGGAGCCAATTCTGACTTGCTGCATGCACCTGAAAATTCCACATTGCACAGTATTTCTCAGTCCAAGGCCATTGCATGTCTTTTCAAAACGACTGTATTCATTGTGCCATAAAAAAGATGTGATTTTTTTAGGCTGGATGATCAGTGAGGTCTGGATAACCCCTTCATTCATTCCCACAGCTCTGATTCTGATTATGATAAATTAAATCCCCTCTTTGTTCCTGCCATAACAAACCTTTGCACTTGCCAGGCTGATCACTTGCACTGTAAGCTCTCAGCAGGAATTTTTCACAAGTGGAATCAGTCATCAAAGCTTTTTGATTTGCAGTTGACCCAATTGGTGTTTGATGTGATTGCATGAGGATGCTTTGGCTGTCTGCATGTGCTGATGTTCAAATGATGTGCAAGGCCTATTTGTCTAGCTGCTCCTTTTCTGCCATGATACTGAATTTATTAGTATGGTGTTTGTATAGAAGCTTGCATTTTGCTTTAACACCCTCTTGTATTTTATGAATTTTAAAGACAAATGCAGTAGGATGATAAAATAATGGCATATTTTGACAAGAGGATGCAATGCATCAAAGAAAGCTATTTAACAGTCTCTCTTCAATGTTAAACTGCAGGAGGTATAATACAGTTGAGCATTTGGAATATACATGAATTATTCATGACATTTTGAAGAAAGTCACCTCCATGAAAGTTAACGCATGAAATAAAATGTTTTAATAAAAAAGATGCCCTCAGAACTACTATTTCTGCTTTCCATCAAATAAAAGCACAGCATAGAGGTAATTTTTCACTTTTCTGTTCTCGCCTGTTCCATTTGACACCTTTATTCTCAGTAGGATCATGAAACTCTCTACAATTGGTTTGTTTCAAAACAAGTTTTCACTTTGTGCTTTAACAGGTTGTTGACCGTTCCTCAGGCGTATAGGCCTCCTTATTGATGCCTGCATTGGGAGAAAATCTTTAGCCATGGTGCTGACTTCAACAAATGTGCAAATGACAAACAGCACCCTATAGATGCAGTTGAAAGAGTGGAAAAGCTGCTAACTGCCTCGTAACTTGGGACTCATGGGACTCTACTGTCAGACCAGAAGTGTGTTAGTGCTTTAAAGAACCATATGCCAAATGTCACTTTGAAGAATCCAAGAACCCACTTCCCAGAGAAAAAGATTAATTGCTTCTATTTGTCCCCAGATACAGTGCCTGTCCTGTAGTAATGATGAAAAATATATATCAGTATCATCACTAAGTTAAGATGTGAAATGACTGTGGCAGGGTCAATGTTAGTGTAGCCTACATTAATTTGAAGTGGAAAATGGGGCTTGCTGGCACAATTTTCATTCTTTATTATATCTCTGATGTAAATTAGTGAGTGACGTGACATGTGGCCAAGTATGGTGACCCATACTCAGAATTAGTGCTCTGCATTTATCCAATCCAAAATGCACGCACGCAAGCACTGCCACGTATGCTGCGGCACCCAGGGAGCATTTGGGGTTTCAGTGCCTTGCTCAAGGGCAGTTCAGTCTTGGTAATGAAGGTGGGAGAGAGCACTGTACATCCCCCCACCTACAATCCCTGCTCCATACGAGCCTCAAACCCACAACCTTTGGGTTACGAGTCCAACTCGATAAACCATTAGGCCACGACTTCCCCAAATGAAAGCTTAGGTCCTTGGGTATAAAACAGACACTTTAATGGCCTCATAATATTGCCTGAATCCTGTTAATGACAAAAGTACTATTAATCATTGATTAAAAACTATTAATCATTTTCAAACTGAAGTAGCACCACTCAACGCATTATTGACACTTATTTGTATAATTAATTTATGACATCTGATTAATTTTACGATAATTTGTAGTGTTTTACCACTTTGCATTTAAATTAAGTTGAAGCCAAAAATATTTAAGGTTGGAGCAGTCTTTACATGAAAACATTTTCAACTAAAAACTATGCGTTTTTTAGCATTGTTGTCGCATAAACGTGCCTTTTGTTTTCCATATACTATAGGTTAATCTTTTTAGTAACTGAGATATTCCACCTTTTAAATAAAAACGCGCGAACTTTCGCCATGTTTGTGGGAACCATTCGCTCGATTTCATTATGATAATTTCATCCACAGAAATAAATGCTGATTTGTTTATCACTATTACATTTACATTCCATAAACATAAAATAAGAATAAATCTAGTTGATGTGTGTGTACATTTTCCTTTACACATTCTTATTTAAACGGACCCCTTGAACGCCATTGTAAAAGTCACCTATTCTTAACCATAGGGCCGCGGTCCACGCTTGGGCCGTGAGCACCACCTGGAGGGCCACAAAAAACTTTACGTTTTTCACCTGTGGGCCGCGAGGGCCGCAGGACCAAACAAGTTATCAATTGAAGATAGAGCCCTGCACGGGCCTCAAATCTAGGACCGAGCCCGGCCCTGGCCCGAGACGCTCAGGCACTAGCCTGACCCGTGTCCGACAGCTCATCAGAATTATCAGCCCGAGTCCGACACGAGCCCGTGTTTTTATTTATTTATTTATTTTATTACACAACAGAAGCCTGCCCTATTTGCAACAATTAAAAAAGGGGTCAGTTTTGTGTTATGTTTCTTTTCATTTCTTTATCAAGTTATTTTAGAAAAATGTTTGGAGCATTTTTTTTTTAAATGACGATTAACGTTAATCAGCCGAGCCGACAGCGAGTAGCCTAAAACATATTTAATCAATTAAGCCTCTCAAATTAACGCTAATACTTTACTTGGCTACAATAAAACAGATATAAGATATAGATATAAAACACTTCAAGCATATCACACAGACAGTTAGTTTAATATATGTTTATTTATTAAACAACAGTGAGTAAAATAAATAAAAATTGAAATACTGAGGCAGGCTCGCAACAGCGCTCGCAAACGAAATGAGAAATAGCCTACAATCTAAACAAATTAAATTCATTAAAAACAAACTTGCAGGTTATCTTACCTCAAAAATGCACCACAGAACATGTCCATTCTTTTTTCCATTAGTTTCCAACAGTTAAACAAAAATAAAGTCCAGTCAAATGAAAAGTAAGAACAGTCTCTTAGAAAAAGAATAGCATCCAGAGTGGAAGGTTTTAACCCAGTCCTCCTCTCTTCCATCACTCTTCCCGCTGCGCTGAAGACACGTTCGCTGCTGCTGCTGGCGGGACACTAAACACTGAGCGAGCCAGTCTTGACAGTTGCGGTAGCAGGGTCTCGTGCTGTTTCCACCATAGCAGCACATCTCGTCCATCACCTTCCATGTTGTGATTGAGGCGCATGTATTGCTGTACTTCATCGTCGCATCCTCGTCCTGCTCCACAATGTTTTCAAACTCGGCCAGCGCTCTCTTCTTTGCTGCGTGGCCCGCAACAACAGGTGCAGACACGGTAAATGCTCGCCGCTGCATGAATCATCATTTTATAATTATTAGTTGGCCAACTAGGCTATGATTAATACATTAATTTAGAGGCCTATAATAGCTACTACTACAGTAAGTGGATATAAGTGAAGTATAATCGTGGGTCGCGCTGACGGAAAAGCGTGCGTGCGTGAGACTGTCATGTCAGTATGTCAGTGTAATTATAACGGGTTGAATTATCAGATTATGAAAGTTATGAGGTTATGAAATGTCTAGGTTTGTTTTTCTATCGTCGACGTCAACTTCTCTTTTTTTTTTTATTAATGTCTAAAAATATAAATAGAAGGATAACCCAAAAAAGGCCCGAGGCCCGGCCCGCGTGTGAGCTATAACGTGAAAATTGGCCCGAAGCCCGGCCCTACGGGCATAAATAAGTCGGGGCCCGTCGGGCTCGGGCTGAAATGCAGGGCTTTAATTGAAGACACCAGAATGACCACTGTTATCCATGAGGCAGTTACGATACACCATCCCACCACTAGTGGCAGTAATGCCTCAGTTGTTTAACAAACGCTAATAAGCAGAAGAAGACACTCAGTTAACCGTAGCCTGAAGCAAAAGTTATGCCTGTTTCACCCCTGATTTCCACTGCACACGTCTGCGGCGCGTTACGGCTCCGACGTGGCTACCGAAGCTGTTCGTAGTCACTTTAGCACCACTTCGCTAAAGATAGGCGCCTAGTCTATTTCTGACGCACCCCGGGTCCAAACCGCACAGCAAATACAAAATAGAGATGAAAAAAATCATGTGCATTTCAAAATAAACACCCTGTGCAGACTCCCAATCGTATTTCACATTACTATATTAATGCGGCCAGAAATAGATGACAAGAGGTTCATCCTTAAAGTTGAAAAACCTCAGATTATTATATGACACCACAGATCAATTAAAAAAAGGAAGTGGTGTGGAGTTTAACAGCAGAAGTTGCATGACTGGAATAAACATAATTAAACCGAACAAAACATTAACATTTAGCCAACCATGTTAGATCACACAGAAATCAAGAAAAACAATGTAGGACCATAGGCTGTAGTGTTGGAGAGACAAATCACGTGATCTCGCGAATCCTACCGCTGTGATCCGCCTGTACCGAGTCTATTTTTGCTGTGCTGAATTAAGGCTGTTTCACACATACTCTGTCTGAAGTGCGTATGCGTTGCATATTTTTTTTACTCACCCATGTTAATGGATTCCAGCGTTCACACTGCATGCGGCTGAGGTCTGTCAGTGCGTTCCAGGAGCAGTCCGTCAGTGCGCCTGTATTTTTTTCATTTGCACTTTATTTAAATTTTCATTTACAACTCATTTCATTTGAAAAATATTATTTTGAATTTATTTTGAATTTTATTGTTTTTATTTATTTTATATAAATGCTATTTTTTTGTAAGTAAAATCTGTCGAATCTTAGGCTACAGTTTTTTTGTGTGTTAATATGCCTGACTTGAGCCTTTTAATTTTGTTCTTGATGCAGATTGATTTGTTCCTTGAATTGCTGTGTGTTTGACATCTTGTTGTATGTGCAGGTTTATATACACACGAATAATAAACGGCTAAACTGTTCATTTTTTTCATTTTGTTATTGAATACAAATCAAACCAAGGCTGAGATCAATAAACCAATACAGTGCTAATATTTGATTGGGCCCTGGGCCACTTTGTACTGTAAAATTTGGGCCCCGACATCAAAAAGGTTAAGAACCCCTGGTATAAGTTACACATTGGTTAATTAAACATAAAAGAAATAACGAAGGCAGAATGCGTGCAAGACTTTACACCTCTACCCAGGGCCGGATTAACCATACGGGCAACTGGGCAATTGCCCAGGGTCCCAAGACCTCTAAAGGGCCCAGGGCAGCAAGGGCACGAGCAAAATACTGTATCTGGTAATCTCCCGCTTTACATTAAACAAACTGTCAACACGGGCTTTTGCGCTGCACAGAGAGACGCTGCGCTGCCTATGACTTTGAACGTGAGTTGAGAGCGGTTGAGAGTCAGTCTCATGCGGAATGACCAATGAAGAGAGGGCCTCAAGTTAAGACCCTCTCCTCATTGGTCAGTCCGCATGAGGTTGGTCAAATGTTACGCCGAGCGGGTTACGTCAGGCGTTGCTACAACAGAAAAAAAATCTGACATGGAGAAGCTAAATGGGAGATTATTGTAAGAAATTAAAAAAGGAAAAGGACATCAGAAACGCAGAAAATGTGAAGTATATACCTAAAATAGGTAATTTCTTCACTCCTGTTAATGTTGCCGACAGTTCTGTTAAGTCAGCTTCCGTCAACGACGAGGACAACTCAGCTAGCCAGGACTTTTCTACAAGATGCCAAATGAAAGCAAACATGCACTTCCTCATTATTTAGGATTAAAATTGTGTGTTTTGCCAGGTTTTGTAGTATTTATTTTTATCTTGTCTTCTAGAGAGAAATTGTGTCACAGACACGGCTCTGCACTTTCTATTTTAGCTATTGGACATGAACTTGTTAGTGGCCTTGATTTTGAAGATGTTATACTGTACACCAGTTTGCACAGTCAAAGTCCAGAAAAAAGCCATTGTAAGATGTGTTTGCCAAATGAAGGCATTTCAAATTCAAACATGCACTTCCTCATTATTTAGGACTAAAATTGTGTGTTTTGCCAGATTATGTAGCATTTATTTCTGTCTTGTCTTCTTCAGAGAAATTGACAGATTTCTAAATGTTTATGTAGCACTACAATGTTTAACTGGTTAATTGTGCTGTGATATGTTGTTGTTCTATTTTAAAACAAGTTAAAATGAGCTTAGGATAAAAATGTTTATGAGCAGATAACAGTGATACTGCATTTTATTTATTTATTTTTTTCCTTGAGGTGCCAGCTTTATTAAAATGCTGTATATTGTTGTGGAGGGAAAACTGGCAGATTTCAAATTGTTTGTGTTGGACTAATAACTTGATTGCCTTGTTGAATTCTGAGGAAACAGGGTCACCCTGTCAGGGTGATTTCTGCTTAAAATGAGCTGAGGACCAAAATGTTTCTTGATGTGTTGTCTGTGGTCTTCTGTTATAGCTATATCAATTCAATACATTTCTATTGGGAATAAATGTTGTTAAATAAATAATGGTTTGAAAGTGGTTGCTTATTTATTCATTTTTGTGAAAATGGAGGATATTTCCCTCCCTCTCAATGTAGTGGGTCAATTTTACCAGATTATACAGATGCTGATGTGTTTTGTTTTCATAGCATCATATGTGAGTGAATGTCTTTGATAGGGGACATAGTAGTGCATTTGTAGTTCTATGAGCATTTAAATATTTGTAAATCAAAATACACCTGATGACAGTTAGAATTCGAAGTATTGAGTATATTTACTGTATATTACAGTAATATATTCTGTATATGACCATATTATGCTGATTCTGGGGTCGTGATGATGGAGCCCTTGAATATTGTTGCCCAGGGTACAACAAAGTGTTAATCTGGCCCTGCCTCTACCTCACTTGCTGATGTCATTTTCTATCATTGCCCCGTCTGAGCTCGGTTTAGAGAGAGAAGGCACAATTTACGCACACTCAAAAGAGCGCACACCACAGCAAAGCTCGCGGAGCACTGTGAACACACACGAGATAGGTTGGTGGGGATGAACACAGCAGTGGCGGATCTAGAAAATTTTGCATGGGGGGGCAAAGGGGTGGCAAGAGGTCTTGGCAGGGTGGCAGGGGTACATGGAATCCCTATATATGAATTGCTTTAAAAAAAAACACAAAAACACTTTTAAACTACAGTAGTTATTGTTTAATCATGCCCTTACACACTACAACGTTTTTTTAATTCACAACACACACACCAGTTTAGACTACTTAATTCTATTGTATTTGTTATTTCCCCAGTTGTAACCTGGTTTCATTGCTGTGATATCTGAGAGGAATTGGATTTAATAGGACTGCTTAGGCTTAGCTAATCAAATGATCGATCTCCTAACTGGCACTGTATTGTGTGTTGTAACGTAACAGCCCAAACTAAAATACTAAAATTTTAATTACTAAATAATTAAACTAAATAATTACTAAAAGTAATTAATTAATTATTAAAGCGATTTAAGGGAATAAAGAAAAAGAAAGGCTTGTTGTATTAGTGAAATAATTGTAACTATTTGCAACTAATATTTTATTTTTAATTTACATAAATGAATCAAGGAAATTATAGCATATTTTCAATTCAAAAAGGCAAAATGTAATAAATAAATAAAAAAGTTGAACTTTTCTATTGTAAAACAGTCAAATATTAAATTATCTACTTACATTTTACCAGGCATTTGTTAACTTATTTAATAATTTTGACATTGATGAGCTAGACCGCTGAACTTTTAGTCTTCCTAACAACAAACAGAGCGTTGCGTAATGTAGTGCATCAGAGCAGCATCAATAATAATATCAAGTGAATCTCTTATCTGCATCTTAAGTTTATAGCCAATAATAATGACAGGTTTGCGAACGTGAACTCGGTGAGCTCGCGCAAAACACATCTTCAGCACAGCGACTCATTTAAACGCCTCTGATTGGCCGATGTGATCAACATACATGTCTGTGATTGGCTACAATGCTCAACGTTGCAAAAGCACGTCAAAAGTACCTTTAATGCAAAGGGAAAAATATAAATAAAAATGTAATATGCACTGTTCATGATTAGTTAATCGCGGCCGCTGTAATCTTATTCACATTTGTTTTTCTGATGAATTGTTTTGCTCTGTGAGAAAGACAATTTAACAAAATATTCGGGGCTTTACTAAAAACTTTCGGGGCTTAAGCCCCATTAGCCCAGCCCTAGCGCTGCCCCTCAATATTTTATATTTTTTATTAAGCTGTTCTTGTCTTTACTAAAATCAAAATCAGGCTAATCAAAGAGAAGAGTGCTCTTACAAATCACGAGGGAGCGATTTGACCGCTGATTTTGCCTAACGTAATAGACTCGCTGTTTTTGCTGATGCTGAATCGTCTTTAGCATACAATACATTCATTACAAATGTAAATTTAAGTTAAACGTGTGTTTAAACTACACCTGGGGAAACTCACTTCACCTTCAGAGGATCTGTCCGGGGCAGCTCTGTCTCTGGTTGCAGGGCCACCGCACCGAAGCAGACTCGCTGTGTGAATGAGCCAGACTGAGCGAACGCCGCTCTGCACGTTTGAATCAGGGACGTAACTAAGTATTTGAGGGGCAGGGGGGAAGGGCGAATAATACATTTAAAATTAAAAATTAAATTGTTCACTTTTGGTAAATGTATTGGATATAGTGGTGGGTTGTTTTTGTAAGTACAGTTTTTGGATCATTAAAGTTAGGGGGGCAGCTGGGGGGGCAAGGCTCTAGAGTGGGGGGGCACCTGCCCCCCCTTGCCCCCCCTTGCCCCCTTGTAGATCCGCCCATGGAACACAGACCGACGCTGAGCTCTATTGTATATCTATAGCGTCACATCACCTCGAGCGCTGCGCGTGGACTGTCCTCGCTGCAGTCGTCACTGCGTCTCTGCCTTTCGCCCCAAAGAAAGCTTACCGCAGCTGTCAGCCTATTAGTGAGCACTTTTATCGCGTTTACCTTTTACAGTCGCCCGAAGCAGGAATCGCCAGACCTCCCTTTGGTTCTCTTTTCGGTAAGTCTCTCAATGACTGTGTGTTTTCGCTGGAATAAGAAACCTTAAGAAAGTCACTATGGAGCTGGTTCATCTAGCCTACCTGCAGCATTGCAATGCATTGATTCATCACAGAGGATGTAATGTGTATGATTATGAAATTTATGAATACTTTTGTATCTTGTATACAAAATAATCACTCTATTAAACCACTTAATTGAATGTTATAGCCTATATTTTAAGATTTTTTTAAGTGTTAGTAATATTTATAAACGAATCACTGTTTTATGAGTTCAAAACATCCAAAGGGGGGGCCAAAGGACACACTAGTAAAGTTGAGGTCAAAAATGTGAGCTTGCCTTGTCAAATGAATAGACATTAGTGGACAATGGCCCCAGGTGTACACGTCTGAGACAGCTGAGTCTTATTGTGTGTCATAAGGCTAGGTGAGAAATGTGTTTGTCCGCACAGGTTGGTGCATATAATACATTTTGTATGCTTTTGACACATTAGGTAGTCAAAAACACCAACAAAAAAAAAACATTGTGTCCTTGATTATTTTTGGAGTTGAACTGTAATTTTGACCCATGCTGCTTGTATTGTATTTTGCTTCTGGAGAGTTAAAGAAAAACAAAAAATGAGCTTTGAAATGATAGTTGTACTGTTTGTTCTATATATCTAGTTTTTGTCTTGTGTTATGATGGAATCCTATAGGAATTTCCCATTAATTTCACTTCCAGATTATGATTATGTTTTTTAGTTCAAATTTGAAAATACCTACTTGAACGAATGTCCTCAGTGCTAATACAGCTTCTTATATTCTGCAGGATCAATGCATAATGTTCAAAAGTGATAGAGCAGAAATAAGAGCGTAGTGTAATTGTAAGCATGTATTTTCTATAAATCAATTATACCTACAATCTTACACTCTCAAGGTCATACTGTAAAATTATTAAATAAATGAAATATAATGTAACTTTAAAGGGTTAGTTTGCCCAATTTGCAAAATTATGTCATTAGTAACTCACCCTCATGTCGTTCTAAACCCGTAAGACCTCCGTTTATCTTTGGAACACAGTTTAAGATATTTTAGATTTAGTCCGAGAGCTCTCAGTCCCTCCATTGAAGCTGTGTGTACGGTATACTGTCCATGTCCAGAAAGGTAATAAAAACATCATCAAAGTAGTCCATGTGACATCAGAGGGTCAGTTAGAATTTTTTGAAGCATCGAAAAAACATTTTGGTCCAAAACTAGCAAAAACTACGACTTTATTCTGCATTGTCTTCTCTTCTGTGTCTGTTGTAAGACAGTTCAAAACAAAGCAGTTTGTCATATCCGGTTCGCGAATGAATCATTCGATGTAACCGGATCTTTTTTAACCAGTTCACCAAATCGAACTGAATCGTTTTAAACGGTTCATGTCTCCAATACGCATTAATCCACAAATGGGAAGTCGTGGCCTAGTGGTTAGAGAATTGGACTCACAATTGAAGGGTTGTGAGTTTGAGTCTCGGGCCGGCAGGAATTGTGGGTGGGGGGAGTGCATGTACAGTGCTCTCTCCACCCTCAGAAACCACGATTTAGGTGCCCTTGAGCAAGGCATTGAACCCCCAACTGCTCCCCGGGCGCTGCAGCATAAATGGCTGCCCACTGCTCTGGGTGTGTGTTCACAGTGTGTGTTCACTGCTCTGTGTGTGTGCACTTCGGATGGGTTAAATGCAGAGCACAAATTCTGAGTATGGGTCACCATACTTGGTTGAATGTCACTTCACTTTCAAATGACTTAAGCTATTAACTTTTTTAATGTGGCTGACACTTCCTCTGAGTTCAAACAAACCAATATCCCGGAGTAATTCATGTACTCAAACAGTACACTGACTGAACTGCTGTGAAGAGAGAGATGAACACCGAGCCGAACCAGATAATGACTCGTTCACTAGTCAAGAACCGGTTGCATCGGTTTTCGGATCACCAGTAACGTTAGTTCTTTCTGACAGTTCGATTCAATAAACCTGTTGAAGAAAACGGTTCACCGGTTCTTTTGCGCTCGACGTAATGGCGTCGTTGGCGATGACTGCAAGCCTTCGATTTACCTGGGCTCATAACGTTAGCACAGAATCAGTTCAGAATCAATCACCAAAAGAATCAGACGCTCTGTGTGTCGGTTTGCTTCACGCTGAATCACACATGCACAGTATCATCAGCTCCTCGGTTCTCGAATCGGACACGTCTGACAGAAACGGTTCTTGACTCGTGAACGAGTCATTATCTGGCTCAGCTCGGTGTTCATTTTCAGTTCTCTTTTCACAGCAGTTCAGTCAGTGTACTGTTTGAGTACATGAATTACTCCGGGATATTGGTTTGTTTGAACTCAGAGGAAGTGTCAGCCACATTAAAAAAGTTAACAGCTTAAGTCATTTGTGGATTAATGCATATTGGAGACGCGAACCGTTTAAAACGATTCAGTTCGATTTGGTGAACTGGTTAAAAAAGATCCAGTTACATCGAATGATTCATTCGCGAACCGGATATGACAAACTGCTTTGTTTTGAACTGTCTTACAACAGACACGGAAGAGAAGACAATGCTGAATAAAGTAGTAGTTTTTGCTAGTTTTGGACCAAAGTGTATTTTCGATGCTTCAAAAAATTCTAACCGACCCTCTGATGTCACATGGACTACTTTGATGATGTTTTTCTTACCTTTCTGGACATGGACAGTATACTGTACACACAGCTTCAATGGAGGGACTAAGAGCTCTCGGACTAAATCTAAAATATCTTAAACTGTGTTCCAAAAATAAAGGTCTTACGGGTTTGGAACAACATGAGGGTGAGTTATTAATGACATAATTTTGCAAATTGGGCAAACTAACCCTTTAACTTGGCTGGCTTAATTTGCATGTGACATAATCTGTCAGGCTCGTGTGGATGTGAACACTGTTGTAATGAGTCGACTCTGGGTTTAAAATGCCTTTTGATCTCTGGACAGGGCTCATTTTGCACAGTCGTCATAACACCTGCTAGTCAGTTCTTAGATGACACAAATGCTTATACAACACATTGTTGTGTTGATCATAACACAGCATTTTTTGTGCTACAATCATAAGATGAGCTCAACACAAACAGCAGATCTGAACATTTGTTCCACCGTGCTGCTGCTACTTTGCATTAACCAATGCTAGTAGTCTGTGTGTACACCAAAATCAGTTTAATCTATATGCATTACAGCAGTGTTGTGTGAAAAGGCAAAATCATTTTAAGAGATCGATTCTGTCTGCGCGATATAGTCACAGGGGACAGAGTATTCTCTATGGTCTCTTGTTGCAGCTGAAATAGCACTGATGCAGCCTAAATGGAAAATGGAGTGGACTCTTGCTTTTTAGGTAGATAGGCTCTACGGTTCCTTTTTTAGCCTGCAGTGACCAGTTCTTTCCAACAGTATCAGTAGATCAGTGCGGCAGTGCCTCATGTTCAGATGGATCTTCTTAAGAGTTAGTAAGGTACTTGTTAAGTTTAGGTATGGGGCAGATGAAGAGATCTAAAATACTGTCACTGTCACAATCTCTAGCTGAAGTGACTGTGAGCTTTGCTAGAGGACACTCCATTCCAGATTCTTGCCATTATACCTCAGACTCCATTTACCATAATCCTTTGAATGGACTCATCATAAATTGCAATCACCTGTCTCTCATCTTCCATCAGTCTCACACTGTAAGAACAGCACCCACACACACATGCTCGCATCGCTGGTGATTGAATGTTTTGCCTTTCTCGTGTTTTGATCCATGGACTGTTACCTTGTTTTTGATTGACAACTGCCTGCCCTGATTGTTGCCTGTCTTGTTGGATTGCTCTTTTGTCTGTGTCTTGGATGTTATTGTTTGCTGTTATCTGACCCTGCCTGTCCTGACTACACTCTTTTTAATGAAGCCTGCTATTGGATTCCCACTTCGTTGTCACGGCGCCTCTATCGTTACAGTCAGACTAACACATTAATATGTGTTTTCTTCTTAGTGAACTGGTTGAGCCAGTTCACCAAATCGGACTGAAACGTTTGAAATGTTTCGCATCTCCAGTAAGCATTAATCCACAAATTACTTAAGTTATTCACTTTTTTACTGTGGCGGACACTCCCTCTGAGTCAAAATAAACCAATATCCCAGAGTAATTCATTTACTGAACTGCTGTGAAGAGTAAACTTAAGATTCACACGAGCAGAGCAGCATGTGTGTTGTACTAACTTTTCTATGTGGACTAAGAGGGCTGCGTAGCCTGCACACTGTGACTCCGTTTGTTTCAAACTCATCATTATGCGCACAGGATGTGCATAATCGTTCTGTGCTGCTCTATAGACCCCTTAATCGCCTACGTCACTGTGACGTCACCGCTCTAGCTGGAGGCAAAACATAAGGCAGAACTCATTGCAGGAGCGCTAAAAGTTTGAGGTTTTGACTTTAAAATGTCTTCTTGTTGAGTTTTTGGGTGCCAGAATAGAAGGAACAACACTTTTGTTTCAAAACTAAAGTTTTACCGGATCCTGGCAGACATTCCTTCACAGAAATCAAGAAGACAATTGTGGTTGAATACAATACGGCGTACAGACTGGACCGAGATGATCATAAATAATGCTCGTGTTTGCAGTGCACACTTCATATCAGGTAAAATAATCTATGCATATGAACTGGTGTGTTGGTTTTATCGAGTAAATAAGCAAGTTTCTGTTTTATAGGTGAAAAGTCGCCAACCTTCAGCGCACTAGCTAGTTTAAATGTTAAACAAACATACAGCGATAGATGTGTGTGCCATCCTTTGAATGGTCTCTTAAAATAATACACATTGCTAATCATAGTGAGCCCAGCGATAGGTTACATTAGAAAATAAGCCTTGACAAAATTCCCCATACCACCCAAAAGTAATTCATATGGCCATATGGCATACGGGTCAGGTAGCCTGCTTCCATCCGCGAGAGTTAATAAAAAAAAAAAAAAGCTGTCACGGTCCCGCAGAGTCAGGGACTGTACATATTCGGACAGTTCCGAACCTTCTTCTGCATCCATGTTTAATAAATCCCTCCTAAAACGTGCTAGTAACGCTTGTCAACATTGCGTCTGCGCCTCTTTTTGCCTCCAGCTAAGCCCCGCCCACCCGGAGACGTTGGAATGTTTACAAACTTTTAAGGGGTCTATACTATAATACTTTTCTGTGCAAAGATTACTATAGCCTTTTTTATTCTGTCCTATCTATCACATTACTGACTATTACTGTGCTATACATTTAAAAGACACATATTTTATATATATGTATATACACTTGTTTTTCATTAATGTATTTTACAACAATACAAAGAGCAATGTGTAACATTTTACCACATTTTAGACATATTCACTTTTATTTGTAAATAAAATATTTCACTAGATTTTATAACATTATTGTGCACCCTTGATTTTTCTAGAGGATCTTTTGCTGCTGAATTATCCACTAACCTAGTTTATAATAGTATTTTTGTGATAGAATGTGAATATATATTTTTTTATTTGTTATTTTTCATTCAAATGAAGTTGTCTATATGTTGTAGATTGTGTTTAACACACAAAAGAGTGACGATCAGGTCAACACAGAGAAGTATAGAAATAAAAAAAAATGTGCTGGTATCGGATTGGATCAGTATGAGCAGAGACTCATACGGGAACGGATCAGATACCTTTTTTGTATGTTTCACAGAAAAGCAGGAAAGTTATACAGGTTTAAATTTTGTGTGAACTACCCCCTCAGAGGAACTACCAACTCAAGAATGAATGTTTTGTCGTCATTTTAAACATGTGACATTTTCTTCAATAGAACACTGAAATAAAACTGTTTTGACCTGCTCTTTTCTACACAGTGAAAATGGATGTTGAACAGGGACTGTAAATCTCCAAAAAGTGGAAAACCCCCATATGCTAGCTTTGTGTGTGATTGAAATTTCAGTCACATGATGTTCACATTACATTAGTAAATGATGATTGATTTTTTTATATTTAAAGGTGCCAGATTTCTCAATATATGATGTCATACTCGGGGAAAGTCCCGTCCATCTGTGACACTCTCTGCCCTATTAGCATATATACAGCCCGGAGTGATAAACAACTTTACAGTTTACTTTCTGTAGCTGCTGGAGATACAATGTCGGTGCCAAAGAGCCATTAAAAGTATGGTGTGTTGGGATGCACCAACGAACATAGGAGTCTCCATAGACCGCTGAGGACATGTTGGTTACATTTCATTTTTGAAGGAAATGTCCTGGAGAAAAAATTGAAAAGTCCTATATGTTTGTGCTAACATTCTACACCGGACTGCCTTACTAAGTCAGTTCAGCGCTGGAGTTATGCAAAGATTGCTTCTGAAAGAGGGATCCATACCAATGCTTTGTGTGCAAATGTCCAGACTCCAGACAAACTAAGCATCATGCATCACATTTTGCTACCATTGTCTCTGCTGGTTTTCACTAATGCTGCTTTCACGTGCTACCAGAATGGTTGTGAATGTGAGGCAATGAATGTGAGCAATGTGAGGTCAGTAACACGGTCACCACCAGTTGAACCGTAACATCAGTATACCCATGAGAGTGAGCTCTTGAAGCTCCACACTCTTCTGAAAAGGGAGGCAGGAGTAGCAGCTCATTTTCATTTAAAGAGGACAAACACAAAAAACTCCGCATTTTGGCTCATACCCTAAAAGTGGCAATTTCAACAAGCTATCTGTGGGGTATTTTGAGATAAAACTTCACATACACATTCAGGGGACATAACAGAACAATTTAAAATATTGTGTGCATGAATTCTATGGCACCTTTAAGTGAACTATTCCATCCTTTAATGGTAGAAATATTGTAAATCTTTGAAATGAAGAGAACAAAATGATTTCACCAATCCTATTGACCAATTATTGGATCATTTGAACTTTCAGTTTTGTGGCTTGACAGAAATCTTTGACAATGTAGGGATCAGCTGGATAAGGATTCAATTTAGAATGATGCTTATTGTCTAATTAGTTTGGTATCATAAATCACACTTACATAATGGGAACGAGCTACTGTATATGGTGATGCATTATTGCTGATTCATAGTCAGTTTCAGGGCAACTGTTTTTAGCACTCAGAATTTGCTGTGCTGTGCTTTTTTCTCATGGGTGGATCCCTCATAAAGAGAGGTATTCCCCAAGGATACAGGCCTCCAATGCAGTCTGCAGATCAAGGCAGGCTATGCTCCTATCTTTAAAAGCTCCCCGGCTCACAGTCTGGGCTTGGTGGCCTCATTTTTACCATATCTAAAATGTATAAATGTTTGTTTTGTAGTATTTTCTGCATCCATGTCTTTAGTGAACAGTCAAGATGCATGTCTTTGCAATTGGCTTGAAAATAAAATGCTGTTGTGCTGTTGTGGAAACGAAATTAGTACTCATTATCGTCAGCATTGCTGCTCGTTTGTCAGTCTCAGGCTAAAAATTTAATATAATGAACTTTGAAGCGTAATGTTCTCATCAAGTGTTTACGTGAGCCTCTATGAGTGTGGTGAGAGCTCATCTATATGATTAAGAAGTAGTGAAGAAATTAAAAAGCAGCAAATTACTCAGCATTTCATCCACAGCACTACTGCCATGCTTTCCTTCTCTCTCTCTCTCTCTCTCTCTCTGCTTTCATTGTAGCCTTTATTAATGTAACCGAAGGAAGGGCTTTTTCAATTTGCAAAACAAAATGAAAATGTCACATTGAAAATTAGGATGTGATGACCTTTTGGTAATTATGTGAATGATGCTTTGTTTAATTAACCCATTTCCCTGACAGTATAGCTGTGTGTGACAGCCATCTAGGGGGAAATGTGTTATGGGCTACTCTTATAAGCATGTGGGCAGGATAAAACACTGCTCATCCTCCAAAGGAACAGACAAATTTGTAATAATAATTATAAGCTGAAATAGGGGATTTCTTATGAGAATGCTCTTATGACTAGTGAGATATTATTTACTGACACAGTCTATTCTGGAACGTTCTTTAGGCACCTTCTCATTTTCTCAGTGCTAAGACTACTGAATGACGGCTTTGTGTTAATGAAAATGATGAGATCTTTCAAGGAAAACACTCAACCAGAGGCTTTACTGGTGGTCACAGACTTTTGGTGTGTTTGTCCCACTGATCTAAGCCTCCTTTAATTGTAATCAGCCAGCATTAAATGATATAATCCACAATCACTCACTCAAGCCATCATTAGTGTTTGTGCACTTAGCCAAAATCACTTAATATCCCATTTTCTCAAATTCAATTCAATTTGTATAGAGTGACACTTATATATATATATATATATATATATATATATATATATATATATACTGCATAGGGTGTTTAAGGTAAAGAAGAAACCTTGAATCCAGACTTCGCTAGATTATTTATACAAATATATGGTCTATTCTGTGAAATGACTGATTTTGAAGGTGATTATGAAAGTGGTTCTGTATGAATTTTATAAGGTTTTAAATATTCTGTCTGTTTTTATAAATACAAAAGTGTTTATATTATATTTTTTAAAAACATTTATAATTTATTATTCAGTAAGGATGGTTTAAACTGATCAAAAAGTACAATAAAATAAATTGTTTTTCAAAATACTGTCCTTTTGAAATTTCTATTCATAAAAGAATCCTTTAAAAAGTATCACAGTTTCCAAAAAAATATTAAGCAGCACAACTGCTTTAAACACTGATAATAAGAAATTTTTTGAGCACTATATCAGCATATTAGAATGATTTCTACAGGATCATGGTCTGGATCAAGACTGGAGTAATGGTCACTGAAAATTAAACTTTGCCATTTCAGAAATAAATGATGTCTTAAAATGTATTGAAATAGAAAGCATTTATTTTAATTGACAATAATATTTCACAATGTTAGAGTTCTTACTGTATTTTGGTCAGCATAAGAAATGTAAAAATTGCCTCAGTCTTGTAGAACGACTTTTATACAGTTTATACAATTTATGCAGTTAAAATGAGCTCCAGCTCCAGCTCCAGGCAGAGTGAGATCATAGCTATTTTGATTTCTGTGCCTTGCAGACACCATGGGGAAACAGAACAGCAAGCTGACCCCTGAGGTAATGGAGGACCTGGTGAAGAACACAGAATTTAATGAACATGAACTCAAACAGTGGTACAAAGGCTTCCTGAAGGATTGCCCCAGTGGCCGACTCAACCTGGACGAGTTCCAGCAGCTGTATGTTAAGGTAGGGATGCTAGTCACTCTGTGATACAATTTTCCTAGATGTTCTGGCTTTTCATTGGTCCTGTTCCAGACTGAAGAGGTCACTGAAGAGTGCATCAGATGCACCTTGTAATTTAAAAGTGACTGGAAGAGCCTTCTAAATCATTCAGTTGGATAGTCTGATATATAACTGGCACCAAACTGAATTCAGATCTCCAGGGCTATGCTAGCTGGCTATCCAAATGGCTGGTTTGTATGGCATCTCAAGGACGAACAGTTGCTGTCATGACAGGTTTTACTCTCCTTAGTAGTTCAGTCTTTTAGATTTGTTGGGATATATATTAAAATTTTGACTGTTTAGCAAGGAAACATTTTGCTACAGATAACACTTTGTCTGCTGAGTTTATCTACTGTACAGCCTTGCAGTTCCAATTATAACATGACACTACATGCTGAATAATATGAATATGAATTATGTAAAGACATTATGCAAGATCATTTCTACTAACAGCCAGAGTAAATAACCATAGGTCTCACAGCTCTGTTTAGAAACCACAATGCTTTCAGATTGGCTTGAAATGAAAAGAAATAGCAGCTGTATGCAAAGCCTTTAAGTGATCTGGGATGGCAGTTTTTACAGCAAAAAGATATCAAGAGTTCCTGCAGACTGGACTGAATGATTGCTTGTGTGTGTGTGCGATGATACTTAAACTGCGATGATACTTAAACATTAACCAATAACTGTGCCAGTAAGGTGAAGGTTCTCTTACGAGAGCTCTCTCGTACTGCGTCTTAGCTAAGACGCTACGGGAAAAAACTCTTTTCACGAAATACTGAAGCAAAAAATTATCCTTAATTTTGTATTTTTGTAAAGCACATTTGCAGCAGTACACTGTAAGAAAAAATACACCATATCTACTCAATAAAAATGAGGCAACAGATTACAAGCAATATTATTAATTAAATTTCACAAGGTTTGGTATTGAGTAAATATTAATTAAATGAGACCCTTAATAGTTATACATTTAATATAAGTAGATTTTAATAGAAAACAGTACAGAATTAATTATAACCTAAACAAAAATATTGAGTTGATTTGAAAAAGATAAACTCCCTAATGTGTAAATAGTACTAATAAAAATTAATTAGATTCTACATATCATAATTGAGTAATCATCATCTACATTAATCAGCACATTGATTTAAATTTAATCAATGCAATTAATTAAATCTAAATATTTCTTTCTTATGAATAATATGGCCCAGAAAGTACAAAATTTAAATACTCAAATAAGAATTTTATTAACAATTCACTTTTGTGCTTTAGACACATTGTAGCACATCATTGAACACTGCAACCACAGTCTCATTTCAAGCCAGAAGATGGATCTTGCATTTCAAACCAGACATTTGAAAAGGACAGAATGCTGACTTTAAACTATTTTGTAAAAACAAAAATAAATGACATACAGAATGGTGATGTGTCCATAAACCTGTTTCCATGCTTTATCACCGAACTTAGCCACTAAATTGAGTCAATAATGATCTTAAAGAAAAATCCTCCAGACGCGCATGTACCAAAACAAAAGCAGAAAAGTGTAATTTGTACGAAGTAAAAAACATTTTGTACCTTGAACTAGAAATCTCAATGACATTAATGGGATAAGAGTCCAAATCAGTGCTAACTTACAAACATAACACTTTCAGATGTGCAATTCCCAAGCTCTGTAGAAGCTAAACATTGTGTAGCAAAACATGTACACTGCAACTACGGTCTCATTTTCAAGCCAGAAGTTTGCTCACGCATTACAAACCAGAAATTTGAAAAAGGACAAAATGCTGACTTCAACTATGAAAAAAAAAAAAAAAAGCAATGAAGATCTTAAAAGGAGAATACGCCATAATGGCATGTGCCAAAACATAAATAATAAAAGTGCAAATTGAACAGAATAAAATACATTTGTACTTTGATCTTACAACAATTGAAATGGCACGACATTCGTGGGACAAATCAGTGCAAACTTAAAAACATAGCACTTTCAAATGTGCAATTTTCAAGCTCTGTAGAAGATGAACATTGTGTAGCACAAAAGTCTACACGGCAATACAGTCTCATTTCAAGCCTCAAGTTTGCTCTTGAGAGACTGGACTTTACTTGAAAGCTTTGAATCATCCAGTTCCAAGAAAAGTTTTTGGAAGACCTCAAAGGTGTACTTTAGCTGTGTGGGATAATTAAGATTCAGCGCGTAGGTCAAGCCAAGGAGGACAGAGCAAGCCCTTGCAATATCTCCAAGTCCTGTGATGACTTCCACGCCCTCTATGATGATCCCAATGATCTTTGGGCTGTTGCTTGTAGAAGCTCCAGGCTTTGGGGTCACAGTAATGGCCATTATGAGCTGTTCAAGTTCCTCCAAGTTCTCAATGTCCTGCAACATGAAATTGTAAAACGGTCAGAAATATATTGCAAGCATATCACATTACTAGAAAATACATTCATTATTGTTTTCATAGCTTATAAATCTATTTTATTAGATTTTATTTTCCCGCAGGCCTTGGTGTCAAATTGGTCTGTTTTGTTTTCTTCTCCACTTTGATGTTTTTGTACAGGGTCCATGCAGGTTACAATAAGTCAAATTCAAGACCTTTAAGACATTTTAAGACCATAAAGATGTAAATTTAAGACCTACAACGATGCATTACCAAAAAATATTCAGATCAAAAAAATTCTGAAGAAAATCATCATTAATTTAATTTACAGATAAAGGTCACATATCTAGATCAAGCACCTATACATGAGAAATTAAGGAAATACGGTCCTTGAATTAAGTTAATGTAAATTAAGTTCACCTACGTTGAATTCTTTGAGATGTCCCACTTGTTCTCCAAGGTATTCTATAAGACACCGGAGAACAACCTCTCTGGTCCTCTCAATCGAAGAGTGCACCGAGTCCTTGGGGAGGAATGCAACAACTGATAAGTCAATCACTTAAAAAAAAAACTGGATGTTTCTGTAATTTAGAAATGTAAACACATGATGCCTATCAATTCTGATCATACTTTACATGCCTGTTTTACTTAATGTGTAAAGCTTCGTCAGACCACAAGGCAGAGCTTCATAATGGCTTTAAAATAGAAAATGTACTGTTTATGATTTTGTGATAATCCATTAGCCCTTCCACACATGCACTGCAAGCCTGAAATTATAAATACATCACCTGAAGGGGATGAATGTGTAAGCACAAATGTTCGAATCTGACATTAAATGGATTTAACCTGGACAGCTCTATAGTACAAAGTCTGTGTCATTTCTGAATTACCCCATGTGTGAATACAACAGTGAATTATCCGGAGGATTCACAGTGAGCGATTGGAGGTATTCAATCAAGATCAATTTGTAAAACAAAAAGCAGCATCTTAAAGGCATGAGCTGTTATTTTTTCCTTTTCTAAAATAGGGCAGCAGCTCTGGAGGACAATTGTCTATCCTTATTCATATAATTAGGAAATCTTATGGAACAAAGCTACTTCTAATTTTGAAAATTACTGTACCTGCAGCAGTTCCATTATGATCTCCAGTCTTCTTCCAAGTGCTCCACCTTTGGCACGAAATAGCATCAGTAGCTTGGGAGTGTGACGGTCTAACGCAGACATAAATTTTGGTTCCAGAAGTACAGTGGTTGTTCTTTGAAATTCTGCATTGATCTGTAACAAAAAGGCAACAATAGAGACAAAGGTATCACATCCGTTCTTAGCCTCTTAAACCTCTTTCATATAAATTGACTAACATTCAATACTTTTTGCCACTGTGAGAGTACTGAAGTCCCCCTCCACAATATTTGTATATTTGAACATTCTGGAATTGTAAATGAGGGAGAGTTAGATGTAATTTTAAGGATTTAATGACATTACTGAAACTTTATGGAAAAAAAAACATGTTAGACAAATTATTAATCAAAGTAATAGTATTTTTTTTACATCTTGAAGTCAATTTGACAAAATTAATTGGAAGCAATCCCTTACAGGGTCGTCAGTTTCACATTTTCATTGTTTCTTAACAGGAATTACACATTCCAACTTACTTGAGAAGGGTCAAACAGGGCAGGCCAGCGGTCCTTCATGGCTCGAACAGTTGGACACAGATTGATGATTTCATGTCGTCTGAGGGCAAATGTTTTGCTCATTTGGTCTTTGACTACATTTTCGTTGTTCTTCTTTTTTGACTCTGTGACCAGCTCTTCCCTTACTTTCTCCAAGCTCTGCTCATTTTCACCAGCTGGGTAGGGTGGCAGATAATTGACCTCTGCCCTTTTTGCCTTTTTTACATTTTTTGCAGACTTCCTGTCAGCAGGGCATTTATGTTTTAGAGCATTGCATGTAACATCTGGAATACCAAAGCCTCTTAACTTGGTTCTGTAGTTAGCCATCTTGTATTTAATACTATTCTGCCAACCAATGACGCCTGAAGAGCTGCCTGGATCCTTGAGACATGGATGTGCCTTGATAAGCGCTTCAGCGACAGAAAGACGATTCTGGAGTGATGGATAGGGAGTGTATGTATAAATGGACTGAGCTAGCTTTTCAAGTATATCGGACTTGATGTTTGGCATAGTCAGCAGTGTGCCCTCTTTTCTATAAACTTCATTTGCTCTTTCAAGAATCATTTCGGTTTCAACAGAGAACCGTGGAATAATGAAATCAGTTGGCCATGGTTTCTTTTGTAGGCTGCTGCTTGCTGACATGATGGCTGAGCTTTCAGATGACGACTCACACGAGCCACAGGAGTCTTGTACAGTGGAACTTGTGGAGGCAGGATCATGGGATTGCTCTGAGGTGAAACTTTCATCGTAGCTGTCATTAAGTGGTAATGGGTATAAACTGAGAACAACTGGATTGATTGTCACAACCTTAATTGTGGCCTTGTGTCTAATTTCAGCAGTGGAGTTGAGAGTAAAAAAGTCACCAAAATCTGGATCTAAATACTGCAGGCTGAAGTCGTCGGTTATACTTAATGTCAGTTTGATGGCCAAGTTCAGCTCCTCCATTGTCTCTGGTATTCCGGATGGAAGAGTCAGTTTCTCTATTCTGTGCCCAAAAAGGACCCGGAGCATTGCTGAATCCATGTCAGGTGGCCTAGTGAGAAGAAAATAGTCTTTAAAAAAATAAAGGTTATACCTCCATTAAGCACCAAAATTACTCAAACCCTCAAAAACAAGTGATGTGTGGGCATCCGTTATTTGTAAATAAGCCAATTCACAAAATCACAAACACCCTACAGTTTATGATAGAGGGAAAAGATAGAATCTACAATGTACAACAAATGTAACGTTTCAGTGTAACCACACGCATTCCTGCAATTGTGTAAGCTGCAAGTGGATAGACATCTTGAAGGCTGAGGTGATGAACAAGATTCACTTCATTACAGGTCTCCAACAGAAAAGATCTGAGGTGCTCCAACTACCAAGCATTGAGTTTCTTGACAATGAAGTAAAGGCTGCTTTCCAAGATCAACATCTGTATGATCTCTACAAAGTCTGGAAGCCCTCCTGTAGAACCATACGTCAAGATCATCCCAGCTGAATACCTTGTTCCATGGTATGTCAAAGTGTTTGACATCTGTACACTTGTTAGATGTGGAAACAGTTTCTTGACAGACTCCTGGATGTTAACATGTAGTACTTCCAAAGGCAAAGATGACACTTTACTGGTTACCAGGGCAGGCTTAGCCATATTTCTTTGCCAGTTGTAAGCCATCATCAGCTGATGTTTTGTTGAAAGTGACGCCAAGACATTCCTGAAATTGCTTGAGAACCTCACAACACGCTTGAAGAACTTATGCTTGGCCTCAAAGCGCATAGTCCACAGTCTAACTAGAGGACCAAATGCTTCTATGAGCGCAGGATAGTGCTCCAAAAAATGGTGTTTGGGTGTCAATCTTAAATCAGGGAAAACTTCTTGCAGTCTATGACGATGCTCAGATATTTTTTGGTCAAGATAAGCAACACTTTCAATGGAGTGGAGAGGGGCCACAGAGAGCTCTACAATGTCCTTAAGTGTCATGAGCATTTGCCACGCTGGATCATCAGAGGGTATCCTTGGGCCAATGAGTAGTGGCAGTGACCTTATGAGTGCCCAGTTCTCATGACCATTTCCTCCTATAGTACCACGACTACCAAAATTTACTGGGATGGGTTGAGGGCGGTCAAGATTGTCTGTAAACTCAAATGGAAATTGCTTTATTAAGTCATTAACTTCTGATAATGTGAAGTATTTGTTCTTAATGAAAGTATTCAGGCAGTGTGCTAATTCTTTAGGGACAATGCCTTCAAATAGGTCGTGGAGTATATCAGGAGGGTAACCTCTAACAAAACTGAAGTGACTCAGCTTCTTAGTCAGTGGGCAAGTTTTCTTGACTCCATAGCAATGAGGCAAGGTGGGGTCATCTTCTAGAGTTTTGAGATGCAAGTTATGAGTTTCCTCAGTCCGGGGTGAAAATTCCCCACAGCGTACCTCCTTTTGAGAGTATTCAGATTGAGATCCTAAGCAGAACCTGCAAATGTAAGGACCAGTGAAGTTTTCAACAAGTCCACCAAGAGAGTGTGCACCAAGATTGTCTGCTGCCACACAATATACAGTGCCTTTTATGTTCTTTCCAGCACAGGCAACAAAAACTCCTTCTTGTTCCAAAACAGACAGATCTTTCAAGAGAGGCTCTAAAACAATATCATAGCCGAATCGTTTAATGTCAACGGCTTTGCAGAGAATGGCCAAGTTTATTGCAGAAAGAGTAGAGCGCAGTCCAGGTGGTACATTTGCCAGGATCCAATAAACTGCAGTGATCTTGTGTTTCTTACGTGACGTCCCTAAAGGGTTGCAAACCTCAAAATCATCAGCATAGAGAATTAATGCTATTCTTGGTTCATCCACAGCAAAAAATGGATTTTGTTTGAAATTTTTCCCATCTTGAAATGATTCATACTGAGTGGATGAGATTTTTTTTTTCAAAACCTCATGTGCAATATCCTTATTGGTCAATATATGCTCCAAGGTCTGAAGAAGGGGCACATATTGAAAGCTGAGATTCTCCTGTGAATCAAGGATGTACTCTACTGGCTGGACAAATTCAAACTGTTTCTTGAAATACTGTCTTCTCTTATACACAGAACCAAAGGGCCCATTTTCTCCCAGTGCCTTGCTTGTAGGGTGTGACTTGCATATTTCCAACACCAATTCGTTAACAAGGTCCTCCTCCACATCACAATTGTACTTTTTCAAACTTGTATCGACAAGCTGACGGATTACTGGAGCAGAAGCGGTATATATAAAATAAAGCTCCTCAACCAAATCATCAATACATTTTCCAGAAACGTTGTGTACACTTTCCAGCTTCAAGAGAAGTGAGCCAATTCTTTGGTGAATTTCTTTTGATATATCCACTGTAGGATTTATACTGGTATCACTATCATCACAATCACTATCACCTGGGGGTAAAGGATCAGTTTCATTTGGTAAAGTTTGGTGTTCACCAATGACATTTGGCTTTAAGTCTTTAAGTGAATGAGGGTTGTGCTTTCTGCTTTTGTGCACAAAAAATGTTCCATATATATTGGTCTTAAATGTACATCCAACAAAAACACACTCTACGGTTTCATGACTCCTTAGATGATTCCCAAGGTGTTGGAAATATTCTTTTTCAGTGGGATATTTAGCGGAGCAAATAACACATGTGAAAGAGAGGACTACACCTGGCCCCTTAGCTTCATCCTCTGCATGATACCTTGACAAATGTGGTTGGAGGGCACTTAATGTTTTAAAGGAGCATGGACAATAATAATCAAGACAAGGTACCGAATTTCCAATCTCAAACGTCCTGTGCTGTAGTCTGTAATGCTGCAGAAGATCACCCCTTGTTGTCGCTCTGAATCCACAGACTTTACACTGCCATCTCATTTGGCTGCACCTAAGGAAAACAAAGTTTTAGATATGAGAAGTGCCTTTCAGTTTCACATTTCTACAGATAAAAATCATCCCTGTGTGAAAAATTAAATGAATTCATGCAAAATATTTACATATTTAGATAAATCCTGGATTTTTTAATTGGAGAAAAGGAGTTGATGTCATTTTAAAGGATTAGTTCACCTCAAAATTAAAACTTCCTAATTATTTACTCACCCCAATGCCATCCAAGATATCCATGTCTTTATTTCCTCAGTGGAAGAGAAATTAAGTTTTTTGAGGAAAACATTTCTGGATGTTTCTTCGAATAATGGACTCAAATGGGCTGAATGTTTTGAAGTCCAAATCAATGCGGTTTCAAAGGTGTTTTAAGTGCTTCAACGGGCTGTGGACGATCAAAGCTGAGGATTAGGGGTTCATCTAGCAAAACGATCGGTCATTTTCTAAAAAAAAAAAATTATTTACATACTTAAGCACAATTATTCGTCTTGAGCCGGTATAGGAAGCACCGGGAACTATATCTTCACTGAAAGGTCATGCTGTGGAAGTGCCAATAGATAGAAGTACCGTTTCTAAACAGTGGGGCGGTACTTCCGCCAGCGCCTGCACTGTTAAGCGTGACCTTTTAGGGATGACGTAGTTCCCGGTGCTTACTATTAATATATTATAATTATAATTGTGCTTAAAAAGTATATAAATAATTATTTATTTTTAGAAAATAACCGATTGTTTTGCTAGATGAACCCCTAGTCCACAGCCCATTGAAGCACTTAAACCACCTTTGAAACCGCATTGATTTGAACTTGTTTTACTCAAAAAACTTAATTTCTCTTCCACTGAGGAAATAAAGACATGGATATCTTGGATGGCATTGGGGTGAGTAAATTATAAGGACATTTTCTTTTTGAGGTGAACTAATCATTTAAAGGATTTCAATGATATAATTTAAGTTATTTTTTGTGGAAAACCATATCAGAGAAATTATTATTCCAAGTAAAGTTAGTCAAAAAAAAAAATTATAAAAAAAAAATAACCGGTGGCAGAGTGCTCTGAGACACTGAAGTCCTAGATTGCATAAGAAGAATAAAGTGACGGTAGGGGCCACTGTTTGATTCAACAACTATTTTGTGTTTAAATTTGGACTTATTTAGGTAAAAATGTAACTTAAATGACTAGCTAGCTAGTTAAAAAGACATTCATCACCAGTCATCTTTATGTCAAATGAACATTTCTTCCAATGGAGTTCAGCTCCCGAAACTCCAAATATCCAAATACAGTATTCTGTTACTAAAATGTTTTCAGAAACTTTTAGTTTAACGTTACAGTTTGGCTGTAAAATGAGAGAGTCTGTGCCATCTGAATTTGAATTCCTCCCCTCCTGCTAGTTACGTTCGCGAACTAACTTAAGTGCTAGCCGCTATGGACGGACATTACCACACTAAAATTAACAGATTTATGCATGGGAAGAAATATAATCGCGGCTCTAAAACGTAACACTGTTAATAGACTGACTTCACGTGGATTTAGCTAAGTTAACTTCACATTTGCAAGTTGCAACAAAACGGTGAAAAAACAAAGAGAAGTTACGTTACCTGCCCCGGGAAGACGAGCTCCACACACGAGAAGTAAAGCCACGGAACTGCGTCAAGTGCCGTCGGAAATATACGATGCTCTTCCAGCGATAACCCCAAATATTGCTCTTTATGGAACCTTAAAATTAAACCCAATGTACTTATTTACGCAATTTCATAAAAACATACTGAGGATATTATATTAACACGCAAAAGACCTAGGAACCATGACAGTGAAAATGCTAACACACATCCTTCAAAATAAAAGTTTGACTTCGATACATAAGAATTCTTCCAAAATGTATAATGCTGTTAATATTATAGCGCAACAACATCACACTATAGCCTTCCAACAGAAGCCAACTTTGTGTTGCTGCTAAGTCTCTTTTTCTGTGGTAACTCATTTTATATTGTAATATACCACTACATGCGTTCTTCTTACTAGCCCAGTGATAACAAAATAAGTTTTCTTACCTAAGTCAACCAGTTAAATTTTGCAAGATGAGCAATGTAGAAGAAAACGAACATTCACTGTCTGTAGCCTAACGTTACTCTTCAAATGTCTTGTAAGCCAGCTGCCTTTTTTTTTTTTTTTTAAAAAGGCGCACTTTGACAGGAAGTGCTTTTCAATTCAAATTTGCCTGATTACATTAATTTGAATTCACTCAATATTCTCTCCATTTGGGATTAGGTAAATATAATGCTTAAGTTTTATTTAACTACAACGGGTAGATTTTATTCCAACCATTTTTATTTGAAATTTAATTAAATATTTGCCTCAAAATCATAAACACAATTATATTGAATACATTTTAACCAAAAACATTAATTCAAATCTACATGACCACAGAATCATTTCTTACAGTGTACACAGCCATAGGCGAGACGGCTCGTCCGCTCATTGGCTTGTTCTGCGGCAACTGCACAGCCAACTGCACAGCCTATCGAGCGCTTCGCGCCCTTCTTGCCACTTTCCGCCGAAACGGGTCTGGCCCAACCTATAAAAGGAGCTCGAAAAGGCTGACTCACCTGATTTTTCATCTCTTCAGCGAAGCTCACGCATCGCTGGATCACGGAGGAAGCAAGCGCCGTCTGAAAAAGCATATCAGCAGGACGAGCCATTCTGACTTTCATGCCTTCCACTGCCGTTCCTGCTGCGCTATCCGGGGCCCATATCCTTTACATCCTTATATCCGTTTATATCCTGTGTGTGTGTTCGCCCTGCGACGCACACTCACAAAAAGAGCTGCGTCTTTTTAAAGATGCCCTCGTGCGGCTTGTGCAGAGCCCCGCTCAGCGAAGGAGATCGTCATGTCATCTGCGTCTCCTGTCTGGGTGAGGACCATGCAGCGATCGCGCTTGCTGACGGCGGCTGCCCTCATTGCGAGCTACTGCCTATGGTGACTCTGAGGACTCGCCCGGCATCCTTCTCGAAGCCTGCATCATCCGCTGCGCCGCAGCGCCGTAAGAAGCGCCGCTCGCAGCGCCTACCAGAACCGCCTCCAGCTCGGCCGAGCTCGCCGGTTCCCTCCGATTCGCCGGCCTCCCCTGCATCGCTTCCCGATGTTCAGCGTCCGCTGCTTGCCGACGCGTCATCTGAGGAAGTGGATCTCAGGCCCATGTCGGAGGAAGAAGACACGTGTTCTCTGCTTGTGAGGGTTGGGCGAGCTTCGTGGATCTCGCGCCCGCTGCTCAGAGGCCCAGCAGACGGGGGGATATCGATAAGGAGCTGATGCGTGTACTCTCTCTGGCCGCGGCGAGCCTTGGCCTCGAGTGGTCTGCACCAGCGCACCCTTCACGTTCCCGGCTGGATGGTAGCTATCTTCCAGATGAGCGCTCTTCCTCAAGCTCAAAGCACGCCCCTTTTCTTCCTGAGCTTTACGAAGAAGTAGCGAAAGCTTGGGACGCTCCATTCTCGGCGAGAATCCGCTCATCTGTTTCGCCAGCATTCTCCACGCTGGACGGTGCTAAGAACAGAGACTACCTGTCACTTCCGCCGGTGGAACAGGCTATAGCAGCGCACCTTTGCCCGCCCTCTGCTGGACGGCGGACTAAGGTGGCGTTGCCATCCAAAGCCTGCCGCATGACGTCATCGCTGCTCGCACGGGTATTCTCTGCTGCTGGGCAGGCTGCGTCTGCGCTACACACCATGGCTACGCTACAGATTTTCCAGGGCGATCTCCTCCGCAAGCTGGATGAGATGGGACCTGAAGCGATCTGTCTCGCGGGTCTGAGGAGTGCTTTGGATCTCTCCCTCCGCGCTACTAAGTCCGCTGCACAGGCCATGGGACGGGTTATGGCTTCCGCTAAGGTGGCTGAAAGGCATTTGTGGCTGACGCTTTCTGACATCAAGGAGTCTGAGCGTGCTGCGTTCCTTGACGCGCCGCTTACTCCTGCCGGCCTCTTCGGATCATCTGTCAACGAGTTTGAGTAAACGTGCCCACTTCCCAGTGCCCACATACACTATGTCACATACGGCGCGGGGCTTCTGTAAAAACGATCATCCGTCAACGAGTTTGTGGAGAGATTCGCCGAGGACCAGAAAGCTTCGCAGGCGTTCAAGCACTTCTTGCCGAAGCGCTCCAGTTCTGCAGCTAGCCGCTCTAAACCGGCCCCACAGAGCTCTCAGTCACGCCCACCGCCTCCTGCTGCGTCATCGCGACTGCGTCATCGCGACAGCGTCAGCAACGCAGCTCGGGACCCCGTTCTCGCTCTTCAAGCCGTCACCCCGCGCCACGGCAGAAGATTGCGGTGAAGCCAGAAGCCCCGAAAGCATCCTAGCATAGCTGGGAAAGCGCCGGTCTTCGAGTTCCGCTGCGGCCGAGCTCTCACCCAAGCGTGCCGCTGTTGCAGTTCCAAGAGTTGTGACTGCCTCAGTGTCCTCTGCAATGCACAAGCCTGCACGAGTGCCCGCTTGCCTGCACACAAAAGCCGTTATCACGGCTACCCAGATGTTTCACGAAAAGAGTGTTTTTTCTGGTGTTCCGGCCACGGCCGATGGTGCTATAAATGTAGTGACGATGCCCACTCCTCAGTGCCCATCTCCACATGTAAGCACAGCCCTGCACACAGGGCCTGTGCCCATAATTATGACTCAAGTCGGTCGCGCACACTGCATAGTAAGCGTGCCCACCCCTCAGTGCCCACAATTACTATGTCACACGTGGTTTCTGTAAACCACATGTGGTTTCTGTAAAAACGAAACCCGTGCACGCTCGTCCGGCCACGGCCGATCGTGCTATAAATGCAGTGACGATGCCCACTACTCAGTGCCCATCTCCACATGTAAGCACAGCCCTGCACACAGGGCTAGCGCACATAAGATCGACACAGATCGGTCGAGCGCGCCGCATAGTAAACGTGCCCACTTCCCAGTGCCCACATACACTATGTCACATACGGCGCGGGGCTTCTGTAAAAACGAGGCCCGTGCACGTACATTCTGCACAGGCAGACAGCGAGTTGAAAGTGGTAAATGTGCACACATGCAGCCCACAGTTACTCGCAGATATATCGAGTCCCACGGGACCCGCTCAGCCTCCCCCCAGTCTGTTAAGCGCCGGGACGGGGTCGAGGAGGAGCGATCTGCCCGCTGTGATCAGCGCGCTCCCCGCCTCAGATGCGCAGCACACTCGAGCGCCGCCGTGGCCCAGTCAACAGAGCGCGCTTCGCATCCAGCCCTTAGCCATTCATGCAGATGCATGGTCAGCGCTTCCAGGGGTTTTGGATTGGGTGCTAGGCATTATAAAGAGAGGCTACTCGCTACAGTTTTCTCGACGCCCACCGCGCTTTTCAGCGCGCGTCGAAACTACAGTCAAAACAGAAGTAGCACACATACTTCGGGCCGAAGTATCAAAACTGTTGAGCAAAGGGGCTGTAGAGCCTGTGTCTCAAGCTCAAAGCGAGGGGGGGCTGTACAGCAGATACTTTCTGGTGCCCAAGAGAGACGGGGGTCTCAGGCCCATACTGGATCTAAGACAGCTGAACAAAGCATTGATGAAACGCAGTTTCAAAATGCTTACGACCAGGAAGCTCCTCGCGCAGATTCGCAGAGGGGACTGGTTCATGTCAATAGATCTGAAGGAAAACGCTCACTGCCCCGCGTTCTTTTCCAAGAACGAAAGCGCACTGTCACGGAGATGGCCGTGCTGCCCACTTTATGCTTTCCCTCCCGTCTCCCTCCTTCCGCAGGTGATAGAACGGGTGTGAGAAATGAGATGTTCATTACAGCTTGTAGCACCTCTTTGGAAGAACCAACCATGGTTCCCAGATTTGATGCAGTTAGCAGATGTCGCCCCGTGGCCGGTGCCGTTGAGGAGGGACCTCCTCTCGCAGGCCAGGGGCTCGATTTGGCACCCTCAACCGGAGTTGTGGTCCCTCCATGTGTGGGCGCTCAACGGTTACCCGCTGATCTCGCAGTGGGAGTGCTAAATACCATCACTCAGGCTAGAGCTCCGTCGACACGACGTCTGTATGCCTCGAAGTGGTCGGTGTTCTCCAGCTGGTGCACAGCTCGAGGTTATTCACCCCTTAGTTGTGAGGTGACGGAGGTCCTCTCCTTCCTACAGGAGCTGTTGGATAAGGGCAGAGCCCCATCCACGCTCAAAGTTTATGTGGCGGCCATCGCGGCGTTTTCTGAAACGGCGCTCGGTCAGTCAATAGGGAGGAATTATTTAGTCATCCGGTTCCTCAGAGGAGCTAGAAGGCTGAATCCTCCCAGACCTCCGTCAGTCCCTATGTGGGACCTCGCGGTGGTTTTGGAGGCCTTGAAGGGTCCCCCTTTTGAGCCTATCCAATCGGTTAGCCTTCAGCATCTGTCGTTTAAGACAGTATTCTTGTTGGCTCTCGCTTCGGTGAAGCGTGTGGGTGATTTGCACGCACTTTCGGTGAGCAAGTCGTGCTTGGAGTTTGGGCCCAATGACTCAAGGGTCATACTCAAACCTAGGCACGGTTATGTGCCGAAATCCCTCAACACACCGTTTCGGGCTCAGGTTATTGCCCTGTCTGCCCTGCCGGTGTCAGTGGAGGATAGAGACTCGAGTCTTCTTTGCCCTGTCAGGGTTTTAAGAGCTTATGTGTCTCGCTCTGCTGCTTTTCGGCAGACGGAGCAGCTGTTTGTCTCGTTCGGTTGACGTTCCAAGGGAATGGCTGTTTCAAGACAGACTCTATCCAGATGGATAGTTGACACCATAGCGTTAGCTTACGCTTCCAGGGGCCTTCAGTGCCCGTTGGGCGTCAGAGCACACTCCACAAGAGGCGTTGCCTCGTCGTGGGCGTGGTCTACTGGGATCTCCTTGCAGGATATATGAATGGCGGCAGGTTGGGCCTCGCCGTCTACATTTATCAGGTTCTATAACCTGGACGTTCCCGCCTTGCAAGCAACGCTGCTGTCGGTATAGTCGAATCAGGGCCCTGAGGGGAATTCTGAGTTCACGAGCGCTATGCGCTGCCGACTGTTATATGGGCAGTATTGCGTAAGACCCGCATTGCCACATTGGTCAGGCCTTGCCTCGGCTGTGTGATGTCATATGGCCGCATCTACGGATGCTGCTAGATATGGGACGGAGGGCTTTTTCCCCTTTTCTGTCCTGGACTCTCTGTGAGTCCCTCAGGTGACTGTGCACTGTAAATCCTGGGCGTTGCTTCAGGTTTATTGGTGTGTGATCCCTGCGCGCACGGCGTTTTACATTGGGTTCCCGTAGCGTCTTAGCTAAGACGCAGTACGAGAGAGCTCTCGTAAGAGAACATACTCGGTTACTAAACGTAACCTCGGTTCTCTCTAGAAGAGCGAACGAGTACTGCGTTCTCTGCCGTGCGTACGATTCACTCTGGTTCGCCTCGGCGATGAAATAAATCAGGTGAGTCAGCCTTTTCGAGCTCCTTTTATAGGTTGGGCCACACCCGTTTCGGCGGGAAGTGGCAAGAAGGGCGCGAAGCGCCCTTATTGGTCTGATGTTGCATCAGCCTGCGCTCGATAGGCTGTGCAGTTGCCGCAGAACAAGCCAATGAGCGGACGAGCCGTCTCACCTATGGCTGTGTACTGCTGCAAATGCGCTTTACAAAAATACAAAATTAAGGATAATTTTTTGCTTCAGTATTTCGTGAAAAGAGACTTTTCCCGTAGCGTCTTAGCTAAGACGCAGTACTCGTTCGCTCTTCTAGAGAGAACCGAGGTTACGTTTAGTAACCGAGTACGTTTTCAGATATTTTATTTAGAATGAACACTACTTGCAAAACATTTATATGGATAAAAATTATGGCATCCTTTTTCCTTACCATTTATCAGTTTTAAGGTATTTGACATGCTATCTTTGTACCAGTATATAATCTGAGAGGGAATAATTTGAGCCCATAAATGAGCATGATTTGTATGGGCAAAGCTTGGTAGGCTGCTAGCATTGTCTTTTGCTCTGTTTTTGTAGAAGCCATATTGGTTGCTAAATTTAGCATCTTTTCAATGATTCATGCTTTTTTATAATAATAGGTTGCCAGACTAGACTGGGTATGAGATTAGTTCTATGGATAAATGAACTGCTCTCTGTATTATCTGCAGATATTTGATACAGTTTGTACAGTAATCGTCTTTGGGGTCAGTTGATAGAGATCACATAAATCCACCCTATTGATAGCTAGTGCATCTTAATCAATAGATGTACAGAAAATATCAGAACAGATTATGAACAGGAATAGAATTACACAGCCATATCTATAGCTAGGTTGAATGTACAGAATATCCCCAGCCAGCTGCTGGTGAAACTAGCATCAGAGTTTACCTTGTAAATAGACATTTTCCAAACAAATGTTATCACCGGAGGACCTGATTCTGAAGACACTTATTTTAAATGGTAATATTTTAATTTGTAAATTTTTTATATAATATACATTTTTTATATAATATTATATAATACATAATTATAATATTGTTGCAGTGTTCATCTTGCTGCTTGGCTGCTTGTTTTTTACACTGTTTTGTACAGTGAGTATTTTAAGTTGAATTATTTTTATGTGATTTCAGTTCATTGTATGATAATTATACATAATTCATATATTTATAATTATAAATATTATAATATTATAATTTCAACTAATCAGTATTGCATTTACATTTCAGTAAGTAGCTATATGAAATAATAGATAGATAACAACCAGCCAGCTGGTCATTATCGCAAAATAAATCCTTTTAGGGTGGCACAAGTCATGGCAGAGATTATTGGTTGACTGCAGAGAGATTCAATGGCTGACTGTACATTATCCCTTATGTGTAACATGGTAAATAATGGAAGGGAACGTGGAGTCGTGAAAATGTCTATTTAAAGAGACAATATGTGGAAAAGTTCCGATTCTATTCTAGGCATTTTATTCCATGGTTAAATATCTCAGTGCATATTGCTCAGACTCCAACACTAACTAAAGTACATTATTAAGCTTTTATCCAGAAGTGATGGCTGCACATTGTTTCAGTAAAGTGATCCCTTTGTCTCCTGGTGTTTGATTGTTTGCTGCGGTTTCAGATGTTAATACTGTGACAACAGTAATGAGGTGCTGTGTAATGTACTTTAGGTTTGTGCTGAATGAAGCACTTCAATAGTGCATGTTAAAATCTAATTGGCAGTTAAAGAGATGACATATAAGGTGATGAGGTGGTTGGTAGGACTCAAAAATGTGACAGTAAAGCCTCTTTAGCACAGAGATTCTGGAAAATACAAGGATAATGTGCCCCGTGATTTGTCCAGATTGTGGTTAATTCACACTGCCATTGATTTTCCAGAATCTGTGCATGCATTCACACACACACACCCCATAAAGACAGGTGACATTACGATGGGACGTGTAATGTGATGCATACCATTCCACTATGCTGGTGAATGATCTCAGCTTAAACGCAGATGGTGTGGTTCTCCCTGATCAATGCTTCATTCCAGTTTGTATATATTTTTTCATTGTAAATGTTGATCTACCTTCAAAACACCCTGTAAAAGAGTTGCGCGATAACGTGTTTCATCATTATAAGACACATCCTTTATGGCATCGGTCATGCTTTTTGTTCCTAGACTGATCCCGGCAATGTTACTAGTTCCCCATCCTAGGATCGATCCCAGAATCAATCCTGGGTTGTATTTGCATTCACAAAGAAGGCCTGTGTGAATGGAGCTTAAAAATCTCTTGAGTAGAAGTAGGGTGGGGGTATGCCAGATTAGCATTAGGACATTACCGTTACCAGAGGATTCTAACATGCTCCTGTTTGACATCAGTTAGTTACATCACCCTCACCAGACAGCTCAGACCTTCATCTTGTGGCCAAAAAGAGAGCTGTGGTGGATCGAACAACGGCCCTGATCTGAACTCACAGCACACGAATGTGGAATGACAGGATGATGTCTGGTTTGTGGCCCTGGCGTGGCATAGACAATGATGTGGCTTGACATTTTTTAAAAAGTAAAATAGTCTTGGTGAAGATTTTGAGTGTGTGTGTGTGTGTGTTAATCTAATATATTTAAAGTCACCTATAGCTGATGTATTTCTGAAAGTTTACAAAATTTAAAAAATCTAACTCTGTTACAAATCTAAAGTATTATATTGGTTAAAATTATATATCAAGGGGTAGAAGGAATGGGATGATGGTCAGGTTGATCAGGGCATCTAGAATGGATGGCTCAGAGAAAATCATATATTTAGGCTACAATTAGGACCCCCCGATTAAACCTGAAAGAAAGAAAATGTGGGATAAGGTAGGCTGAATGTATGAGAAAGGGAGGGAAAGGTGGGTTCAAGAGAAGAAGACAAACAGAACGGTATAAAGTGCAGATATATGAAGGTTTTGGGAAGTCAGGTGATTGCTTGGGGCATGGTCCTGCTCTCGAATGTCAGAAACTCCCTTTATTGTTATAATTCATTTTAAATTTGAGAAAACGTATTACTTAAAATTTTAATGATCAGTTTTGTTTTAATACATCAACACAAGTACAAAAAACTGTTCATCAGGGCATTTGATGGGTTTTAAGTTATTTTATGTTTGTCTGTCACTGCCCTATTCTGTCAAACAACCACACAGTCAAACACACAGTCAAACACACACACACACGCACACACACACACACACACACACACACACGTCTGTTAGAGCAGGCACATCATTGAAGTTGACTTCCAATTGCAGCCACAACCAGCTGATTTTCTAAAATTAGCGCACTTTCTTTTTCCCATGCTGAGCATGAAAAACAAGCATAGGCTGTCTGGGCCTGTATCTTTTTGCACTTGTTTAGTGTGTACAAAGATACCAAGCAGGGCGTCTAGAGTTTCCTGTGCTTAATTTCTAGCACAAAAACAACATCACTTTTAATAGCATGTTACTTAAACTGTGTCATGGGAATTTTTCATCCGTTCTTGAGTTAAATTAGATTTTCTGTCAAATATAGACCGAAATACTCAGTACAGAAAATTCATTCATATCGTCAAAGATATACACCAGAACGAGGGGAAATTCAATTTCTCATTTTTTTTAATCATGGCGTCACTTAATCATGGCTTAATCACTTTTAATCATGGCTCTTCTGTCATAAATTGTTTTAGTGATTGTTTTTTTCTGTAAAATCAGATTACACACGGTAACAAAGTGAAACAAACTAAAACGGATCCTTAATGTCAGATGGTGAGATGTGGCAGTTGAATGACTGGCCACATATGTTGAAGTACTGTAGCAGAAGGGGTAAATCAACCCTTGTGTCGGAATGCAGTAATGAATGTCCTATGAACTCTGGATTTATTGAAGTATATGTTGTGTGGAGAAGATGGAGCACTTTAATGTCACACAAGGTTGTCTTGGAGAAGGAGACAAATTGCCATCCTGCGATCAATAGGACACCATCTTATTCCCCATCCACAGTTGTTGTAAGAGGACCTATCAGGGATAACAAGCCTTGTTTTTTCATATATCTAGTATCATTATCATAAATCCTTGTCAGTTCAGGCTATCAGTTCATTTGCATTTTTAACATTGATGTATTTAATAATAATTATCATCATAATAATGGCTTTTTTAGAAGAATAGTTTTTTGTCTCCCAAAGGCGGTTTATGACTTACACATTAAAAAGGATTTATTATTATTGGGTTTGTAAAAAAAAATATTCAGCATTATTTTAGATAATGACAATGTACTTAATTTTGCAGAATGAATATAATATCAAGAAAGTGATGCTCTTGAGTCATAAGTGCTGTATCAATGGTATGCACGGGTTCAGAGGTCTCTCCAGTGGTGGAAGAATCTTAATAAAATTAATTAGAACAGATACAACTTATATATCTAACTAACTGGATTTACATAATTTTAAGGAAAAATGTTTTTTTATTTGGTGCTAGCATAACCAAAATTAATTGGAAAAATAATGCATCAAACTGAACCCACCCCCTGCATTCTATTGGTCAGTCAAACAGAGAGTCCCGGCCCGAACTCACACCATTGGTTGAACCAATGTTGCTGTATCAGCTCAGTCAGAATGCTTAAGCATAACCATGTACAATGTGTAAACAGTGCAATTTGAGAGGGTTCTGGTTGTGTTGTCACCTGGATTCAGTTGTGTATGTCTTTTCATGACATTTTATGAAAGGCATTGATATAAATACATTGAAATGAACTTCAGTGATGATTAGATGGTTATGTCCAAATGTGAGGATGGCACCTTCACCTGCCTTCTTAGTTTAATTAACTTAAAACTTGTGTGATTTTACATAAATGCCACCAGGTTTCAATACGTCTAAGAAATTAAATAAAAATAATGCTTCCACCAGCTAATCTTATGAATTAATTAAAATTGATAAATAAATATTATAAATATTATTATTGTTGTTGTACATAAATTACCTATTATGTATTTTATTTTATTTTACTTTACTTTATTTGACATGACACAACTCTTCTTTAGAAAGGCTAGAATATGTGTTCATGTGTTGACCATAGTCTTCCCCATCTAATTTCCCGTGATGTGCAAAGGCTGAATGCATGGAAAATGCTCTGATGTTACTCATAATTAGCCAGCATTCCCTATGGCAGCCTAGCAGAGTACTGTGCTTGTCTGTGATCCAGACACATGAAATGGGGCTTGTGATTATTTTATTTGACATATTCACCTGGGGTTAAGTGTCTTGTTGATGGGCACAATGGCTCTCCAGCTCCAAGGTCACTCCCACTGGGGTCAGAACGTACAACCTTTGGATTAAAAGCCCAGAGCCTAAACCACTCCACAAAGTGTGAATGGAATTGCAGAGTGTAAAATATAGTCATAAGAAACACAGTGTAACAAAGTTACACCTCTAGAAGCATTAGTATGAATTTGCTTGATTGTTTTCAGGATTTATGTTGTGAACTTTTACTAAAGCAGAAATTTTATAAGGAATGTGGGCCATTGATTCAACCTTTATTACAAATTCCAAACTTACTGAGTGCTCAGCTTTAAATTAAAAGTTTGATTGCACTGAAAAGAAAAGCAGTTCTCAGAAATGTCAGCAAATCTGTCATTTCGAGAGAATTAACGGAATTGCATTGCAGCAGCACTATGTTTTTATCATTAAATCAACCCTGACCATTCATGAAAAGAAATGAACTGTTTGTTTTTTCTTCCCATTCAGAATCAGATCTGAAGTGAACGGTTAGGAGTAGAAAGTGTTTACATAATGCTATTTGGGGCTGTTGTAGTAATGGAAGGGTTGTGACAGCCAAGCTCAATTATCCCTCGGGCTCATTGCCCATATATTTCGATCAGTAGTGCAGGGGGGGCGGTGATTATCCATGACCCCTGTGTTAGTGAAGTCAACTCAGTTTGTGGTACTAACCCACCTTCTCTGGATATTTTGTTAACTTAGTCCTGTTCCCTTGAAACCTTATTATCTGTTTGTTGAAATGCATTGTGCTGTAGAGGCCTAAGGGCTGCCTGAAGCTGCTTTGATACACTGGATCATAGGAAGAAGCTGTTAGGTTGAAAGGTTAGTTTGGACTGGCTACAGGATGCAATTATATAATCATATTAAGATGAATGTTGTAGTTTGCACAACTCACTAACAATGATGGATCTTGTAGTACTTTTTGTTTATTAAACTTGAAATATGACAAGGATATAAATGTGTTATATAAAATATTCTATTAGTCCTAATGGTTGCAGGAATGGGTTGCCATCTGAAAGTAAAGCAAAAATCATTTAAGCGAAAGTCGAACTAAATTATTATTTTCTCTTCAAGTGCATTTACTTTTTCATTCTTAAATGATAAGACTTGAATCTTGGCATTTTAGGAAAACCATAAGATGTGAAGTATGATGGTTTATAATCCAGAGTCTGGGATGCTTGAATTAGTCTGTGAAAAACACTTAAGGTGAACTAAACCCTCAGAATCCCCGACTGGTAGATAAGAGTCATGATGGAGATACTCTGACCAGTTCAACAAGGGTTGTATCCAACATGACAGCATTATAAATTGGCCTTTGTCAGGTTACACATTTTCATATCCTAATTGTCTCATTATGCTTAAATGATCATACTTAATGACACATAATAACACACAAAACCACAAATGCACGTTTTGAACTAGCTGTGTGATGCAAATTCACACATTGTGAAATGATGTTGGAAAGGTCACGTGCGGTTAGTCTTTTGTCTGTGTACTCCGGTTCAAAAAGGTATGGTAGGGCGGATTTTTTCCTCCAACTTCAAAATTGTCTGACATCGTTGTCTTACCTTCTTTTTTGTAAAGGGCATTTGAACTTTCTTTCCACATTTGCTTTGTAAACACTGGGTCAGTACTTCTGCCTACGTTATGTGTGACCTTTCCAATGTGATTTCGTAATGCATGAAGTTGGTCTAGTGCGAGATTAGTATTTGTGGTTAAAAAGTATATAGATTTTATTTTATTTTTTTAAAGAAAATGACTGATCGTTCTGCTAGATAAGACCCCTATTCCTTGGCTGGAATTATGTAAAGCCCTTTGAAGCTGCATTGAAACTGCAGTTTAGACCTTCAACCTGTTGGCCACCACTGAAGTCCATTATATGAAGAAAAATCCTGGAAAGTTTTCATCAGAAGCCTTTATTTCTTTGTGACTAAAGAAAGAAAAACATGAACATTTTGGATGACATTAGGCTGAGTAAATTATCAGGAACTTTTTATTCTGGAAGAGAACCAATCCTTTAATATTTTTGTAGATTCAGAATGATACATGATTCTTTGATGATTTGAAAGTAGGGCTGGGATAAACGATTATTTTTTAAACGATTAATCTAGCGATTATTTTTTCGATGCATCGATTAATCTAACGATTAATTTTTCCAGACCGATTCGATTTCGATTATCTCCCCATTAATTGACTACTAACAATTTATACATGTTGATTTACATATCTGAATGAAAAAAACATGAATTCCTTAACATTGCAATATATGTTTATTTCTCTTAAAATTACAAAATAAAAGACTGACTAAGAATGCATTACTTTGCACTTGTATAGAGATAGCATTCAATAAAACCTTGAAGCCTTGAAAACACATATCTTACTGAAACAAGCTTACTGAACACATAGGGCCTAGCTTACTGAAAAAAAGTTCTTCTTTCAGATGAAAATAACAACAACTTGATGTCTAGCATTCAATAAAAAAGTTCACCCAAAATACTTGTTTAGAGCAATTGAAAGAATACAGTAACCAATGTAAACTTTAGGGCTTTAAGCTAATACAGAGAGTGCTTTTCAAAAAAAAAAAAAAATTTACAGTGGCAGCCAGCAGCCTGTCATGTAGAAAAAAAAAATCTCCGAATGCTCCACATGAAACTTTGGCGTTCCGCCCTTTTTCTATCGTGTCTAATGATTTTGGGTTAATATGCACGAGGGAGAGGGAGAGAGAGAGAGAGGGAGACTTTTTTTTTACTTTTAACCCCCCTTTATTACAAAATATTCAAGGTTTAACTAAACCTTACATAGAATAAAAAGTAATTTAAAACACAAACATACAATAATAAATAGCACAGAAAACGAGGCAAAACAATAGCACAATTAAATATAAATTTGCAAAGCACCATCAAAATCAAGTTCACATATGCACTGGTTAACTCCCCAAATGTGATTGAAAGTCTCCAGGTCTTTAACCAAGTTATAGTATGCATGTTCCACCTTTAATCTAGTTTTAATTAACCCTTTTAAAATTAACATTACATCAGTTGACCCAACATTATTTATTTTGCTTTTACGTGAAATCCATATTCCAATTTTTGCTTGCCCAAACAAAAAATTAAGCAAAACATGGATCTGCTTTCTGTTTCTGCTATACTTTGGTCCATATATAAATAACATGGGTGAAAACACTTCTCCCAAAACTGTACACCATTCTTCTAATTGAGAAAATAAAGGCACAAGCCTCCCACACTGAAGAAATAAATGAAAAACAGTTTCAGTCATCCCACAAAAAGGACATCCCTCCTGAACCTGGGGATCGAGGTGTGCTCTGTATCTGTTTGTAGCTATTAACCCATGCACAACTCTCCACTGAAGGTCTCCAGACCTTTTTTTCAATGGGAGGCTTGTACAAGGCCCTCCAGCAACCCTTCGGGGAAGAGCCTGATCCGAATAGCTCTTGCCATTTTGACTCTTTAACTCCTCCTAAAGAATGAGAGTTTGAAACTTTTACACATGTAACATACAATGCTTCCTTCTCAGCTTTACTGAAACATTTCAGTTTAGGTGTCTTGAAGGTCAACATAGACCCCTCCTTTTCAAATATACCCACATCCGGAATTATTCTTAGTTCAGGAAAGGTTAAATCCATATCTTCATTTGTTGTTTCCACACTGCGTTTAAAATCTGTTGATAGGCTCTCGAGAATTTCATTTATCAGTACTTATCATACTATCTGATAAGTACAGTCTATCCAGTCGTGCTGCTGAAATCATCCCATCACTAACCTTTACCCATGTATATTGTTTAACCGAGGGATTATTTTCTCTCCATATATCAGTAAGATTAGAGGTTTTAATAACATTTTCAAGTACTGTTGGTGACTGAAAATGGGGTTCTTCTCCATTTCTATCAAGCAAGGCATTAAGTGTGCAGTTCCAGTCCCCAGCTAAGATAATAAAACCATTACCTTGCTGTTGTCCTAAAAACACTTTCAATTTGTTAAAAAAAATAATTCTCTCAGCTCCTATATTAGGTGCATATACACTCACAAACGTAAAGACAAGACCATTTAATTCAACCTTAACTGCTAAACATCTTCCTGGTTCAATTTCCTTTTTTTCCAAAACTTTGGCTTTTATAGAGGGAGAGAAGAGAATAGCAGTTCTTGCACTCAGGTTAGTACCATGTGTGAGCACACATTCATTCCTCCACCACAATCGCCAGTCAGCCTCATTGTTTACATCACTATGAGTTTCTTGTAAGAAAATAACATCTAATTTCTTTAACTTGATGAATTCTATCACTGTATCAGCTTTACTCTTATCCCTCATCCCATTAACATTTAGGGATCCCACGCGTAAGGTTTCCATAAGAGGGAAAAAGATTAGAAAAAGAACAATCAGAAAGAGATGTGTATTAGCCATAGTAATTAGTTATATTTTCCTCTTTTTGGTTTCCCTTTCCCTGTCTTAGACTTTTTTCGAATATCAGTTATATGTTTTTTTAACCTAAAACGTTTCTGTTGTGATAGCTCATCATTATTGCAACTTTTCCTTGCCCACATTACAGAAGAGATAAACTTATCCAGATCTGGGAAAAATTCACTCACTTCCGTGCTTCTACCTTTTGTCTCATCCAGGAATGTATTAATTTGTGCCACAGTGTACAAACCTTCTGTCTCTACTTTTGACATTTCTGACCCTTCAGACCAATGCCCATCATCTTTCATACTATCATCTGTGTACTGAGATAACCCATCCATATCATCCACGAGCATTGCTCAGCTATTTGTATACCAGTCTGAGATACAGTCTCATTTTCTTTTGCTTCCTCACCATCATCATTTTCATTTATAACAAGCGCAAAGCTGCATCCAGCCTGCTCACTACTCTCCACATCCACACCAGCATCGCTTTCACTCACCTCATTGTGCCCGTAGACCTCCCCTAACGGCCTTTTGTTTGGTTTCTTAGGTACTTGTTTATCCTGTGCTGCTGCCGTATTATCCTCGGTATCATTGTGATGAGCTGATCCATTTTCAGTAGCATTAACAGGCAGCTGCTGCTCAACATCCACTTTTTTATTAGGACAGGAGAAGCGTTTGTGGCCTATAATTCCACAATCAAAGCACTTTAGATTGTCAGTACTTGCATACAGCATATATGATCCATCTCCATGACTTACACGGAACGAGATCTCTAATGTGCGCTCGGATGAAGTCAGAAACATTAACACTTGTCTCCTAAACGACAAAACGTGTTTGAGATCAGCGTTTTTACATCCCAATGGTATGTTTCTGACAGGACTTGCAATTTTACCGTATCAGGTTAATTCTTTAACAATCGCCTCATTCGAGACAAAAGGCGGTACGTTGGAAATAGTGACTTTAGTTGCCGGAGCCGTTAAAGGAGTAACGGGCACAAACATTTCCTTAATCCATAATCCATTCTCAGTCACCTGGTTAACTAACTGCTCTGTTTTTAAAAACACGATGACTGCTTTGTTCATTCGCGGTGCTGAGAGAATATTGTCGAAGCCTATAATTTCTCCCACCACCACGAGAACATCCTCCACGCTCACGCCAAGTTCAGGTACACACCTGCAACCATTACGCAACGACCGGTGTGAGACTCCCTGTCTAACTTCAGAGGCCATACCGACACGCGACAAAAGCCGCGAGCGGCTTTAAATACTCAATAATCTTAAAACAATTATTATTAAGACCAAAAAACAGGAAAAAAAATAAGAAAACACTTTCAAAATGCTCAATTTACACGCTCGCTCTAACCAGCATGCTCAGACGCCCCACTACACTCGCACATGTGCACAGAGAGAGAGAGAGAGAGAGAGAGAGAGAGCGAGCAAGACAGCGCTCGTGTAGTTTGAAGACTGTGAGTGCGCGAGCGCGCGTGAAACTTGGGTGTTTCGACCTTTTTCTATCGTGTTTAATGATTTTGATTAATATGCACGAGGGAGAGAGAGAGCAAGAAGCTCTCGTGTTGTTTGAAGACTGTGAGTGCGCGCGCAGCCGGGGCTCTCTCTCGTACGCACTCTGTCACTGTCACTCACCGATCAAATAAGGCTTTGACAGCCCTAAAAACAAAAAGTCGATTAGTCATTCAGGCAACACAATGACTAGTAAGTTTTGAAAATATGTAATTATGTACAATGTATCAGTTTATGTTGTTTTGGAACAGATGCTGGAGATTTTGCTGACCACTGAAAATGTCATTCTCATAGCTGCATCACTTGCACATATCAAGCACACTTTCACATCAAGCATTATAGCATCGCTACAACAAACCTAGGAAATCCAGATAAACCACTGGGTTAATCTGTATCATGACTCACATAACATGACATTGCAATTACCAGTACAAAGTTGCCTTTAGAACCAAACTAAAAACATTGTAGACTATGAAGAGGAAAAAAAAATGCTTGTGAGATATACAAACATTTTATTTGAAAATTTGCTTGAAATGTCTCCAGGTAAGGATGTGCATTATGTTCCAGAAATGGCTAATTAGACATGTATTGCCATAACATGTCATTACTAATTTGACAGTTACTAGCAATTGAATATGTACAGTTGATCTGAGGAGCTTGAATTTGCTTTGTAGCTTCAACTCAAGTATAAAAGCATGCCGAACTCAAAAACAGCATGCCACCTATTAGTTTACATAATCCATAGCAGAGCATGAGCCTAGCGATGCTCGTTATCATGCTAATTTAAACGTATTGCAGATGGCACGCTGTCTTTGCTGAATAAGAGAGTTCTTTAACTTCGCTCATTTTCTCAGCAGGAGGATGACATCATATCATTGTGGCATTCACCTTCTAAATGCTTTCTTTGGCCTGTTGTGAAATAACTTGTGTATGCTGGGAGGAAAGGAAATGTTGCATAAATTATAGGACAATGTTTTTTCCTGATACATGGGCTTGAAGAGAAGGCTCTTAAAATGGTCTCTTATAGGGGAATGGAGGAAAATCATTCATGTGTAATTTTTTTTCTTGGTACATTTCTTGTTTTGTGAAGTAATATATTCTGTGACAAAGTGGGTCATTTTTCATCTTTAAAGGAGAAGTGTGTCATTTATTGGTATGATAAAAAGGCAAGTTTTTGCTTTAGCTTTAATATTTTCAGTGATGATACTTGAAAAAGTACGGAGCCCTGCACATGACATGCAGGAAAAAAATATTAGTCTAAATCGTGTGCGCGATTTACTAATTTGTTCCCTCAATGTACTAAAATGTGCACATGATTACTATTTCGTTCACTCGATTTATAAATTGTGTGCACGATTTACTAATTAATTCGCTAGATTTGCTAAATCATGGGAATGCAATAGTAATCGTGTGCATGTTTTAGTACATTGGGGGAACAAATTAGTAAATTGTGCACACAATTTATTTATTTTTTCTTGCTCCGTAAAAAAGTAAATTTAGAGACAGAACTTATTTTAGAGTGCTGACAGCATGTGCTGTTATCAGAAATAATTTTTTTTGGTCTTTTCTAATTCAATGTGTAAAGACTACTGCAAAGAAAGACATTGTTAAGTTGTTTGTCTAAACCAAGGCAACCAGGACAAGGCAAGGTGGTGGACGTGTTTTTTAAAGTAATTATTTTTGCAGTACTTTAATTAACACAGAAATTACACACTTTACCTGTAAAGTCTTGGTCATGCAACAACAATGCTAACAAACCAGTATTGTTAATATTAGCTAAAACTAAATCTATTAAAAAACATTTTCGTTAATTGAGATAAAGCTAATACAAAATATAAATATAAATATAAATATTAGATAAAAAAAACCATAAGAAAAATAGAAAAGTTACTTTGGCAACTAACCAACATAAAATTAGTTTGTTGAAGTACTGAAATTACTAAAATTGCAATGAAAAAGCAATAAGATTGGCAAAAGCAAATAAAATGACAAAATATAAAAATTAGCATTTGTTTGCATATGCTCATATGTTTTCATATGCGATCATAACATTGATTATGATCAAAATGTGCAGCCATAATCTTGCAGCTTTTACTAATAACAGGTGTCTGATTGTGTTGACCACTATACAGTGCATTTGCGTAGGTGTGTGTTTGTGTGTGTGTGAGTGTGTGTGTTTTGTTGAGAGATATGGCAATCTCCCAGCTCAAGCATTATCATCCACCCAGTTAGTATTATAACCGCTGAGGTTAGACCTGCTGTAGAAGCCGGTTGGTTTGAACTACACACTGAGCCCTCAACATCTGTCTCTCCTTTGCTCACTGTGGATGTTTATGTGTGATGAGAGTGATAACAGCTTGCATTGTGACTTAGATGTTGTAGGAATGTGCTTTTGGTGCATGTCTTGATAGCAAGCAGAGGAATAAGAATCTGTATTTCTTGCTGAGCACACTTATGCCATGTAGTACTGTCTTCTGTTTCTATAGCTTGACTATAGAGCTTAGTGCTAACAATGCCACAGTCATGGGTTTGATTCACAGGCTACACACATTCTAATAAAGTCATTAAATGCAGTTGATTGATGGTTTACCAGTCAATTAGTGAGGCTGATTAGGTAAAGATATGAAAAATCCGGCCTATTAATAACGATAAGTCACTTTTCCATGTTATGACAGATAATCAATGGCAGATAATGGCAGTCTAAATAAAAATTTAAATTCTAAAATCTAAAATTGAATTGATGCAAGTGAATATGTCAAATACAAATATATATATTAGTGCTCAGCAACGATAATATATATTTTTTTAAATCGTGATAAATCACATGATTGTCTGCAATTAATCGCAATTAATCACATTGTTATGCACATAACTAGTTATGCATTCAAAAGTAGTGATTTGTGCACTTTCTTCATTTAAAAGTACTGCTATATAAACAAGTGCAATAACATTTGGTTTGCAAACACTTTAAACAAATAAGGTGCTTTTTTACAGCAGTATTCCTTTTACATAGTAGCAGTTCAAATATTTCTTGTAAATCTTAACGTATAACATTAATGTAATTAAATTAAATATAAAACAAGCTATTTGTCACTGCCAGGACATTTATAGAAAATATTTTATAGTTTGTTAAAGGAAAAAAAGTTATGCTCAGAGTCCAGAGCCTCGATCATAACATTATAACAGGCACCTTCCTATTAGAGACCTGCACGATCGTAGGACCCATCGCAGCAGAGTGTGGCGCGGACAACATTTGATGGGCGGATAGAGACTCGTGTGTGGGGTGCAGGAGAATAATTAGGTGTGCTCACACTAGGCAATCTTAACCCCCAAAGCCTGGTTCGTTTGACTAGTGTGATCGCTCCGTTTAGCAGTCCCTGAAGAGGTGGGCCAGAGAACGGTTCACTTATATATAGATCAGTGAGTGTGAGCGCTAACCACGCCGGAGTGCAGATTTTCTGATACGTGCTGCATGATTGCGTGAATATTTCTTAGCAGCAAGTGATAGATGTGTACAGCAATATATTGTGAGTGGGCCGTGTGTTACCACGTCCCATACAACTCAAAATAATAAACCACAAAGTTAACAAACAATGCACTCCACTGTGCTAAGCAAGCAATTCTCTGCTGTCTTCACGTGCTATCAGAACTTACTATTTCCCATTTATGAAGTCGTGATTATGAGCTTTTCTGTTAAAAATAACAGTGGTTTGTGAATGCTGATGCTTAGCCTAAATACTTTGATCGGGACCATTGATCCCTCCTGTGACCTATGATTTGTCTGTATGTGTATTCAGAGCCAGTGAGCAACGGACTTTCATAATACTAAAAAACTGCGTTAACGCGCGATAAAATAAATATCAGTGTTAATTGGCTGGATCCTGTCTACAGGGTGTTTCTGTGATCGTGCAGTTTGCCTCACACTCTATACATACATTTAATGCAACAGCTTTGTTAGGGCAGGTTGTCTCTCTCACTCTTGCATTCTCAGCAGGAGTCACTCTCACCTTCATTTTGCTCTTCTCACTCGTTTATATTGATTAATTTAGCAATCTAAAGAGATCTAAATAAAAAATCTACATAGTCACTCTGGAGCAGGTTGAGGTAAAATGTCTCATTGTCACAAAAGTAGCTAATAAATCAGGGTTCAAACCTACAGTGTTTAAGTTACCATCACAAATCTTTGACCAAGACTGCCCTGTCCTCTAAAGTAGTTTGGAAAATATGTTCTTAGATTAAATGGTCTTAAATTTGTCATTACTTTGTGTCATGATTATTTAAAATATGTTTACAGTATGCATCCATACATTAATGGAATTTCACCCAAATATGCAGATTTGATTGTCAATGACTCCCCATTAATTATTTCCTCTTTAAAACACAAAAGGGGATGTTTGGAGGAATGTTTGAGCTGTTCTGTTACATACAGAAAAAGTGGATAGATGTTTATAGTGTCAAGCTCAAAGCATATACTACCATTTAAATTCAATTCACATAGCGCTTTTCATTCTAAAAATCATTGTAAAGCATTTTCACATAAAATTAAAGTTTCTACTTTAGATTTAGGAGTAGCTTATCAGTGGTGGTGACTATGTCAAGGTGATGTCCATATGGCAGAAATACAGTAAAAATCCTTCAGTTAGTTAATGACATGCATTCAAACAAACAAACAAACAAACAAACAAACAAACAGTGAACACTATATTAACAGCAATGATTATATGTTGCAATCAAACTTATTGCAAAATTTGGATCAGGTTTTCATCATCTGAGGTCCTTGGAGGGGTTTGCACCATTTCTGTGATTGGGGTCGGTAAGTTTTTTAAAGACGTATAAGGCTGCCTTTATTTGATCAAAAACAATACAGTAAAAACAGTAATATTATGAAAAATTACATATTTTTATTTCGAATTTTAAATAATTGTTTTTATGTCATTTATTCCCGTGATGCCAAAGTGGATTTTTCAGCAGCCATTACTCCAGTCTTGCCACATGATCCTTCAGAAATCATTCTAATATGCTGATTTTTTGTGATTAAGTTAGTATTATTATACATGTTTAAAATGGAAATCTTTTGTATCATGGTAAATGTCTTTAATGTCACTTTTGACATTAAAGCGGACTAAAAGTATTTTTTTTCTTTAAAAACAAACATACTACTGACCCCAACCTTGAAACGTGTGTTAAACACAAACTGTATGATTCTTTACTTTTATGATACTTTCTGGAACTTATAAACTACCATCCACTTTCCATATGGAAAAGAGCCTAACTTCTCCTTATGTGTTTCACAGAAGAAAGAACAATTATCAGGAGAGTGATGAGGTTGTGTAAATGATGGCAGATTTGTACATGTTAGTTTCCTTTAACACAACCAGTTTACTGCAAAGTTATGAAAACGCAAATGAGCTGATATGATATTATGTATTGTCTTGAATATGGCAAATTACTGTTCATCTCCTTTATGTACTCATCAGATAATAACAAATACTTGGATCCTGATCAGGTGGCATTCCCATGTGATAGCATGTCTCCTGACAGAGTACACATGTGTGAATATCTATTTCTACATTCGGATGTGCTTGGATCCAAAAGAAAGTAAAAAGAAGAATATTTGAGAATTTCATACAGCCATGCCCTAGATAGTTTCTAAAAAAAAACCCTCTCTTTTACGTAACATAAAAAATTATAACCTGCCAGATTTGCAAGGAAGAACTTTGGAAGGGGGCCGCCCAGCACAGCAGCAGCTCTCCAGTTCTTCATGACTTGCACTTTCTTTGTTTTCTTTTGCTCTCCTCTAGTTTGGTGAAGGGCAAGGCCATATGGAGCAGAAGGACCAACCCCATGAGAGAATCATTTTGCATGTGTGCAGGGTACATCACAGTGTGCATTACTTCCTGTCTCATCTCTCTTCTAAACCCAGTGCCAGTCTGGCAGGGCCTTATGACCGGACCTATGCTATCCCAGAGGGTTTCAGTTTGACAGTGTGTGAACTCTTTGATATATGAGAGCTCGCTGCATCTTCACAGGGTGGTGCTGTGTTCGATCATTTGATTTTGTGCTGGCTGGGTTCTGATGAGATCAGAGACTGCTGACGTCCCATCAGCCTCAGCTAGTGGGTTTGTGAGTAGGTGTCTTGCGCTCAAGTATATGTGCATAGGATACATCTATTTCTTTCTACAATACTAGTTGGGGTTACAGTGGAAAAAAATAATATTTATATGGTCAGTATTTTGTCTGGCTTGTCAGTAAATTTAAACATTAAACATTTCAGTATTTAAAAACCTTAAAACCAGATAAATTTACTAGGAGAGGCATGAGGTATTAAAGGGGTAGTTTACCCAAGTTGATGGTAGCCATTGACATCCGTGTTATGGAAGAAAAGTCAATGGCTACCATCAACAGTTTGGTAAGGTGAACTGTTTGTTTAAGACCTATTTACAGAAAATATGTCTTGAATTAAGTTTTGGTTTTGATACTGCAGTGGCAAACATATGAACATTTGTTACATTTAGAAAATGTAAATGTATCTTTTTTTAAAGATATTTACATATTATTATGGCAAGGCAAGACAAACAACTGATTAAAGGGTTCCTATTATGCTCTTTTACAAAGTCTTGATTTTGTTTTGGGGTGTACTAGAACAGGCGCTCATACTACGTTGTTTGAAAAAATATTTTTCACATATTTTACATTTTTAAAACGCCTCTATCCCCAGTCTGGCATTAATGGCTCAAATAGTTCATGTATCAAATGTAGGCACCTGGTCGGGAAATGTCATGCCCCTGCCTGTTGCGAGCTTCGGTGTAAATATAGCGTCAATATCAAATCAGTTTGAGCGCAATTTAAACCCGGGTGATTATAACCACTCTAAGCTAGCGTGTCACCAGATTGTAATTTTTGAAAAGTGATTTCTGTTAAATAAAATATCTCCTTTTGAATTGGACTTTGAGCTTTTTAAATTTGCTGATCTTTTTTATGCTCAAACAGCAACATTAGAGACTAACTAAAGTTGAAAAAATTAAATAAAGTTAAATGGATCTTACAGGAGCATGTTTAGCATAAACATGATGTTATGTGATGACATTTGGACCCTCTTGTCCTTTAAAAGATGAAGAAAGCTCAATAGCAGATTCTGGGAAATTCTTGGAAAAAACACCTCATCTGTCTCTATAGAGCACTATGAGATATTCATCTCCATCATTAACCTTCTTGAACCCCCTGAAACACACATAATGTCTTGGTGGAGACTTTCCATTGACTTATTTGGCTTTTATATTGAGCTAATGAGATTTTCTGTCATCCATCCCAATCCCTAAACACACAAACATTTCTGCATATTTATATTTTTTAAAAGACATGATTTAGTATGTTTATTATTTTGTTTGAACCGGTCCAATCCATGAGGAACTTTGTCCGTTCCCCCCTATGTAAGTGATTTCAGTTTTTGCTGTCCTTGTGGCACATTTGGTACACACTCACACTCTTTTCTCTAATTTGGTGAAAACTATGAGAATCTTATTTCCCAGTCTCTGAGCATGGGATCTGTTCCTACTGGCTTAGTTCAGCTCTGCCATCACTCTCCAGTGATTCCATCATTTAATATTTAGCAGTCAAATAACTCTACACTCATATGTGAGGTTAGATAACTATGATATTTACACTGGCTTCCCAAATGTCTCGTAATAAATTTGCAATTTTCAGCTATTCATCTTGCTAAAAAGCCTTCATGTAAAGTATATTTACAATAGTTTTTTGGCTTATAAAACATGCTAAATTATATCTATTGTCAGTGGTGCACATACATCTTTACTTTACTTGAGTCTCTGCTGTTAATTTTTGCTCTCATTCACTGAAAGGGTAACGATATTAGAAGGGGAAGGATGCCTTCTTCAAAGAGGAGCTGTGTGCTGCTCTTGTAGTGGCACAGACCGATTACACAGCTCTTGTCCGCATTGCAGCTCTCTTCTGCAAAGAGGCAGGCACTGTGCTGGACATTGATGGCCTTAGTTAAACACGCATACATATGCTCACCCACCACTAAAATCTCATACATTAGTTAAGTTCCTGTTTTTAGCTTGATGCAAAACAACAAAAAAAGAGAGAGAGAGTTGACAAGCTCTGCAGCACTAAAATGAAGCAGGTTTTTATTGGGAGCCTGAGCATTTCTGACAAACAGAAATAAGAGTCATTCTTATTATGCTGTACCTTTTTAATGTACAGTACTGTTCAAAAGATTTTTGAATGTTTTTGAAAGATGTCTCTTATGCTCATCAAGGCTGCATTTTATTTGTTATTAAAGTTTCATTTAAATATATTTTATATCTAAACATTTACTTTATTCCTGTGATGGCAAAACTGAATTTCCAATAACTATTACTTTTGAAAGCATCAATGTTGAAAACAGTTCTTTTTTTTCTTTCTCAAGTTTCTTTAATTAATTAAAATAACCACATTTATTTTCAGTTTTATAACATTGTCTTTAATGTCAATTTTGATCAATTTAACAAAATTTGGTCAAGCTCAGAATTTGCTTACATGAGGGGGTAGCTTGAAATTCATTTGGATTTTTTAAACTGTATTTTGTTAATAAGATCCAGGCTTTTGTTATTTTAAAGGCATTTTACTAACATGACTAGCAAGAAATATGTATTCCCAATAAAACAATATGGATTATACTCATATATGCTTAATATATTTTGTTCCCCTTTTTTCAGTTTTTCCCTTATGGTGATGCCTCAAAGTTTGCTCAACACGCTTTCAGAACCTTTGACAAGAATGGAGATGGCACCATCGACTTCAGAGAGTTCATCTGTGCCCTTTCCATCACATCACGAGGCAGCTTCGAACAGAAACTCAACTGGGCCTTTAACATGTACGACCTGGACGGAGATGGCAAAATCACACGAGTTGAGATGCTCGAGATCATTGAGGTACTTAATTCAGTCTGTTCTCCTGTTTATTTGCATAAAGCAATGATTAATAATTTTTTTTAATTTTGTACAAATTAAAGCTCCAGTCAGATCAGCCTTCTAGAATAAGCTAGCTATGTTATTTTATGTATTTATATTTACATACTCAAAATTTCTACCCAATGAAATTTTTCAGAGTTTGGCATATAGAAAAGTCAAAATTCCTTATGAGAAGGCCCATAGAGAGATTTTAATTTACTTGACTTTTCCAGGTCTATAAATCTCTCTTTTAAAATTAGGCTAGGTTTTTCAAGACTATGGGAATAAATATATTGATTTTTAGTCGTTTTGGATTATTTTATTGCTTGTCATGTCTTATTTTAAATCATCTTGAGTCCTAGAAGATAAACTGTGGTTCTATATATGGAGTGATTCGCCCCCTAATGGTCAAAGAGAGTTATGTTACCTTTATTAGTGCCACAGCTCAATGGGTCTCTGACTCCCCAAAATAATTTAATCCATATTGTTCTGTTTTCCTCATTAAAAGGCAATCTACAAGATGGTGGGGACTGTTATCATGATGAAGATGAATGAGGACGGCTTGACGCCCGAGCAGCGGGTCGACAAAATCTTCAGTAAGATGGATAAGAACAACGATGATCAGATCACATTGGAAGAGTTCAAAGAAGCAGCAAAGAGTGACCCGTCCATTGTATTACTGCTTCAGTGTGACCTGCAAAAATGAGTGTCTCAGAAAAGTGCCAGGGACTGCACAAATGATTAATGTTCCATTCAGTTTGCAGCTATTTCCACTGATAAAAAAAATTGCTTGGACTACCTTTCAATGAATCCGCTTCCTGTGTTTGAAACACTTGTGTGCATGAGAATGGTCTTTGCTAACAAATTTCACATATGCCCCCACATGAACACCTTTGCACACACAAATTCTCTCTCACACACACACACACACACATACAGAAAATGCCATGCACGCATAGAATTTCTGAATATTTTATATGGATATTAATATACCTATAAATATTGACTGGTCAAAATTAACTGCAAAGTACCTTCTGAATCCACTGGAGCATGCGCATCACTGATGTGCTGTATTAAATCGAGCTACTATTTATTGTACTGATGCTAGCTATGTGTACCATATACTGCATAATGTCAACCGAATCGATTCTTATGGTAATCGTAACTGTTCCGGGTTTACCCACTCGTCTGGATGGACAAAAAGATAAGCTTATGTCCACTGAATTTTTCCCTTCAAATGTGCTTGTACTGTTGGTGAATATAAATGTAGTTTATTTGCATGCCATTAGGTTTGCTATAAGAGTACTTCCCTCATTTGCATCCTGCATAATGAATGATAACAAGCCTTATTTAGAAGAAACATTAGAGATCTGAAATAGAATTAGATGGATAATTCATTGGTTTTGCAAGGTTCTGTGATGCATTGATGGGAAAAGGCTAGTTTACTACACCTTCTATGTCTAGCATGTACATCACATAAGAGGGATTCAGTGTGGCCGAATGTAATCTGTGAGAATAATTCAGCAGCTGATAGCATATATTCATTCTCATGGTGGAAATATTATGCCACAAAAAATATTCCCATATAAAACCTACAAGCTGTGCAGTTTCAGAATGTCATCAAATGTAATAAATTGCATATCATTGTGCAACTTTATGTGGGGCCTGTGCATGGAATGAATTTATAAATATCATTTTTGGGTTTAAAGTGATATAAAATCTTGACAGCCAAGATGTCCAAGACTGTATTTATTTCTACTTTTTACATAATGGTTTTAAAGGTGAACTCCACCTGAGGGTTTCAAAGGTTAACCCTAAAGTGATTACTTTTTAAATCCTGACATGTGCACCAACTTCACATTTTGAGCACCGACTCGATTTCTAAATATGCACATTTCTGTGCTCCATTTGAAAGTACATTCTGCCCGTGTCAAGAGCTTTACACAAGCATAATCTTGGTCATTGTAATGTTTACCTAGGCACTGCTCCAAATTCATGCAATGGCAAACTTTTCCAATTTAAAAGTTATTTTGTACATGTAGCATGTATTGTGCCCCTGATGCCATGGCTGCTCTACTTCTTGTGTTGTGGTTTAAACTAATAAAAGAGTACAAGGGATTTTTTCCTCAATGTCCGAGTTTGATTTGAAAAGATTTTGGTGGTCAGCATGTAGATATTGAAATGTATTTTTACCTGCAATGAGTAACTGATATGAGTAACTTTTATGCAGCTATGCAAATACTTTTAAAAAAGGAATATACTTCTGTTGTAATTTAAGGAAGAATCTGAAAGGCTATCATTTTCATGAGAGAAATATATTGGAATATTTTTGCAAAAACTGTCAGATTATAACAGATTATAACAGATTATAATTCTGGATAGCAAATGTAGTCTGTAAAACATAAGACGTCCGTTAGATGGCAGCAGAGTGTTTAATTTGTAGGACATGAGGCCGCATGAGGCCTAGATATGCATTTGAGTTGTATATATCATGTATATCTATAACATGAGCGGCTAAATATTGAAACATTCACGCCGATTTTGGTGTTTTTTTGTCAATTATTTGCCGATCAGTTGGATTTATTGTTCCGTTTATTAAACTGAAAAATTGCTAAGTATTAAATATGTTATATAGTCATTTTCTCTCCGCTATTTTGATTTTTTATATTGCCAATGTATCATAAATATATACATGAATAAAGAACAAATTAAAATTTACAGATTTAATAAACATATAAGAAATGCAAGAAATTCTTTAAAATAAAGATATTAAAATAAATATTACATTTCGTCAAAATATATTGAATTCTATAGCTAAATAAATTAAAAAGGCAGCAGATGTGTTATGAAATTAAATATGAGTAATTTGAGGAAGAAATTGCTTGGATATATAAGCTAGCAATAGTAAATGTGCTTTTGATGACTGAATTTACTACAATTAATATGAGATTTGGCAAGGAGCAATAAAAAATAATAATAAAGTATTACTTTCTTGTTTTGTTCACGTTAGAGAAACCAAATAACATCCTAGAACAAGCAAAAGTAGTTTTTGGTTAATAAACAAATGAATATATCTAAAATAATTGCTTATAAGGACAAATATGAAAAATATGATGTCCCGTTTTGCTAGGGGCACACACACACACAAAAAGAAACTTTTGTCTTTAATATTTTTTAGAATGAAACCTGAGTGGAATCGCTGCTTGACGTCACCTCAAAGGAACCTGACCGAAGCCTTCCCGGAAAGACGTCATCGCACTGCGCCATCAAACATTGCAAAGTGCGCAGCTACCTAGCTCGTGCTAGTTGCTACTGATTAGTACTGGTTAAGGCTTTTATTTATTTATTTATTTTTTTTGTAAAGTTTGAGTTTTGTTTCTTTAAAAAGGTCCAGCCATGGCGATGCAAGCAGCTAAACGAGCGAATGTAAGTCCAGATTCGGTTCAAATGATCGTGATGTTGATAGTGTATTGCTCAAAATGGATAATCGGTAACGTTACATTAGCGATTAATGTTTACTGTTGTTTTCCTGGTATAAACGTGATCAGTAACCTCTAAGACAAAGACATAAGAGTTATTGCTAGTTGAATGTTAAACATATTTTTTCCTGTTTTTAGTATTTTTACGATTAGACGTATTTAGGACTCGAGTGCCCTCTCTTATGTAGAAAAAACGGTCAAAATGTTTACCAAATTGCGTCCATGTCGGAATTCGTGAATTATTTTTCGTGATTAACATTACATGTCATTCGAAGCGCCTTAGAACGTTCAAATTCTTTAAATGACTGTGGTTTGTGTTTTAATAATCTAAAACGGTAACATTTCATGTACGTTATGTGTATATTAATGTTTCGCTTTGTTGGCACGTTTCAGATTCGTTTACCTCCAGAGGTGAACAGGATATTGTATATTCGTAACCTTCCATACAAAATCACAGCAGAGGAGATGTATGACATCTTTGGAAAGTATGGGCCAATTCGTCAGATCAGAGTGTAAGTATCAGGTGTCAGAGTTCTTAATAAACACTTTTATTTAAAGAAAGTGCTGATTGTGTATTTTTGTAAGATGGGTAACTGATTGTTCAGCTATTGTTTTAGTGGGAACACACCAGAGACGAGAGGAACAGCCTATGTCATATACGAAGACATCTTTGATGCCAAAAATGCCTGTGATCACCTTTCTGGATTCAATGTCTGCAACAGATACTTAGTTGTATTGTACTATAATGCAAACAGGGTGAGTTTAACTGTTTTTGCCTTTGATTCTAACATTAACTTTATTTCATGGGAAACTGAAATATTTTCATTATATTTTGTTGTATGTTAAAGTAGTAGTTCACCTAAATATTAAGATTCGGTCCTTTAATTTATTTCTGTTTCAAACAATTATAATTGTATTTCTTCTGAGGAGTAAAAAAGGGGAAAAAAATGCAAAATAGTATTAACCATACAATGAAAACAGACAGTGACTATTGACTAATCTCAGAATGAGCTTTATTCGCCAAGTTTGTGCAAACACATGAAATTTGTAATCTATATACCATTTTGTCAGTTCCTTTTAAAGTTTAATTCAATGATTTTGACTAAAAAAAAAACTCTAATGCTGCCTGTTTCCCCCTGTCAAGGCTTTCCAAAAAATGGACACAAAGAAAAAGGAGGAGCAGCTGAAAATTCTCAAAGAGAAATACGGGATAAACACAGACCCACCGAAATAGTCAACATTTGATTATTTCTGTTGTGCTATTTTTCTTCCTTGTACCATACCCATCTCACTTTAAACCTTTAAATAAAAAAGTTCCTGTTGAACAGTGTTCATTACTAGGACTGAAGTCTTGTTATATATTGACCTAATGTCTTTTTCAGTTAGTTTTCTGTTCATTTTGAATAAAGTGGTAAAAATTTGTTAATCAGCATTTGTTTTATTAAATAAATGTTTTTCTTTTTTTAAAATATCTGATTGGTGTCTTATTTGCATATTTGTATTATACATGTGAACTAGTACATAATTTATAGCCATACATACGTTTATAGCCAGCTAGATTTTACAAATTAAAATCCATAATGAACAATGATTTGACTGGAGAACATTTTGGATTCACATTTAATTGGTAATCAATATAATATTGCTTATAAGTTCATATACAGTATATTACTTTAAATATATATGTATATATATATATATTTCATTGCATTTTCAATAATTGCATTTATATGATTTTGGTTATACAATAACATTAACGTTGTTTAGAGATGAGTGAGGAAAAAACATTAACCTAGAATTAATTTGATTACAACATATTCATCTTTATAGTCATACACTATATTAATTGTTAATAATTCAATATCTTGCGTTGGTTCAGGATTTAAACTTTGTTAAATATCGTTGCCTCCGTCTTTTACTGAACTTCCGTCTGACCATAAATGAGCCAATCAGGTGAACGCGCGAGAACGAGGCGCGAAAGCAACTTTATGGCATCTAATTAGTATCTTTTGATTCCTTCGTGAAATTATCGGATATAGAAGTTGGTCTTCGGTTTTCCCCGATTTTCGTATAACTGAAACTTAGTTGATCGCTAAAACTAATATAAGTATCACGGGGTGAAAATTTCGTCCTCATCGGTCCCACACAAGAGAGGCCAAGATGTCGTTGGTCAGCACTGAAATAAAAGCGGAGTATATCCTGCAGTGGTGAGTGTTTGTCATAAAGGTTTATTTCATGTTGTAACGTTTGGCTTTATCTATTAAATGTGTGTTGATTGAAATAATTGACATTGGTCGAAATGGTTTTGTCGCGTTTTAGGCGTTCGTAAAAAAAAAAGGAAAGTCACAACTTTGTGAATAAATGTCCTGACGCTTTACTGACGCAACATAATCTAAAGTCAATTTCGGGAATTTTCAAAGGGTTGTTAAAACTAACAGCTTACGCCTAATACGAAGCTGAAGGTTACTTTACTAGATTAATTTTATGGACCAGTGTATTTGACATGCAAGGCATTGCAAAATGTGAATTTCATGTGTTAGCAATCAGAGGATGCACCAGTTGCCTGTAAATTCCTAGACCTCACCTGTGATAACAGTCAGTTGACACACTCCTTCCAACACCTTTCCTAATTACCGGAGTAATTTTTTATTTTTAACGTGTACTCTAACAGGTACCTTGAGGTAAACTACGGGGTTAATGCTCATACTATGTATTGTCTTATGTCATGTTCAGTGTTCTATTAATAAAAAATGTACAGAATAAAGTTTTGCAGTAAAGTTTTTTTTCGTAGTGCATTTTCCTCTTTCCTGACCCTTAGTGTTATATTTAATGTAACATTAAAAAACCTAAAACATGCTTACTTTGATGCATATAAATTGTAGTCTAAACTCTTGATATTGGTTGTCTTTAATTGTTGGATGTTTGTTTAGTGTTGTAAAATTATATAAAAAGTGTGTCCGTTTTATGTCAACTATTTACAAGTTTACGGAGTAATGTAAGAGTCCTTTTTTTCCTCATACTTCCTCTCTCTGTTTCTAGATACATCCAGAGAGATTTAGTCACAGAAGGGGCCACCATGTGTTCTATTCCAGGACTCCCATCAATGGGTTCAAATGTACCCGTACTCATTACCAGAGTAAACCTGAACCCAGCATGTGCTCTGGTAGAGTTTTGGGGGAATTTTGATCAAGACAGAAAATTTGCATATCAGCAGCTGAAAAAAGAGATTCAGAACCCCAGAGAGGTTTTTTGTGAATCGGATGGAAACCCTGGTGACTTGTGTCTTGTACGAGTGTATGAAACATGGTACAGAGCCCGTATAGTGTCCAGAGATACTGACGAGTACAGTGTGTTTTTAATTGATGAAGGCAGAACGCTGCGTGCCACTGTAAACACTTTAGCATGGGGCAAAAGGGACTTTTTCTATCTTCCCCCTGAAGTTGAATTCTGTGTTCTTGCCAATGTCCTACCACTGTCTCCTGAAAACAAATGGTCAGCAATGGCCTTAGAGTTCATGAAGGTCTTCTGTGGTCGAAGAGTTAGTGCCACTGTTCAAGATGTTCTTGTGCCTCATCGAACATTCCTACTTGACATTCCTTTTCTGTCCAGTCAGATGTTTGAAATGGGCTTTGCAAAGAAGCTGTACAGTGATCGGTTCAAGGAGTTTGTTGCCAGATCTTTGCAGGCCAACAGTGGGCCTGGAGAAACTCAGAGAATTTCTTCCATTAGGACCAAACCAATTGAAATCATCGAGCAAACAGAGAAGCAGCAGGCCTACATGTACCCAGAGCTACAGACCGATACTGTTGAGACCGTTGTGGTCACAGAAGTAACAAGTCCATTTCGAATATTCTGTCAGCTTAAGGTTTTTTCCCAGGAGCTGAAAAAGTTAACTGAACAGATAACTCAGCATTACGAGGGAAGAGTTTGTTGTAACTTCGCAAAACTAGAGAATCTAGGCAGCCCGTGTGTGTCAAGAGGAAGCGACGGCAAGTGGTATCGGTCTGTGGTGCAGCAGGTCATGTCTCCCAAGAATGTGGTTGAAATTTTGCAGGTGGATTATGGGAAGAAACAATTTGTACAAGTTGAGAATGTCAGACCACTTTCCACTGAATTCTTCAGGATGCCTGTCATAACATATGTTTGCTCCCTTCATGGAATAGTCGACAGCGGTGTTGGCTGGACAGCTTCACAAATTGATTACCTGAAATCTCTCCTGCTCAACCGCACAGTGATTGCCAAGTTTCAGTATCAAAGCACTTCTGAAGGTGTCCACTATGTCACATTTTACGGAGAGGAGAACATGAACATCAACAAATTGTTTGAACTGAAACAGAAATGTTCACTAGACTCTGATATGACCCTTACAGACTTTGCTGTTCAAAAGAGCCCATTATCTCAAAAGAGCAAGATTTTGGAAACAACCAAGGCCACACACATCGATGAAACCTTTTCTGACGTTAAAGGGAACAAGCCAGTCTTTTTCACAGAAAGTCTTACACCTAACACTTCACACGTGGCAGTTGTACAGCATGTTGAGAACCCTGGAAAGTTTTGGATTCAAACTCGGCGATACGCAGATGAATTCAGTCAGCTAATGAATGGTCTTGGAAATCTGTACAGTGATCCAACAAGCACTGAAGGATTGATAAGAAAGCCTGTTGTCGGTCTCCTCTGTGCAGCTAAAGCCCAGGATGGTGTGTTCTATAGAGCGGCTATCTATAAGGTAATTGAAAAGAAAGCAGAAGTTTACTTCCTTGACTATGGTAATACAGAACTTGTTGATTGTTTCAACCTTAGACAGTTGCCTCTGAGATTTCAGCAGTTGCCTGCTGTGGCAGTAAAGTGCTCCCTCTATGGCATTAAGTCCAGACTGAAACATTGGGACGAGAGGGCTACATTGTTCTTTTCAAAACTTGTTGAAGACCGAGTACTTGATTTGCACATACAAGACAAGCATCAAGACACTCACATTGTCCAGTTAGTGGATCCGAGATTAGATGGAGAAAATGATGTGAGCAAGTTGCTGTGCAATGCAGATTTTGCAGACAGTGAAAAGTGCTGTGTGGATAATTCTACCACAAGATCTTGTGGTTTAAAAACTACACACACATCTGGTGTATTCTTGACAGGAGCTTGGCATCAAACGCCTTCCAGCTCTTCTGCCATAACAGACAGTGGATCTGCTTTCAAGGAATACTTGTTTCCCATTGGAAGTTCACTGGAGGTGACTGTATCCTACATTGAGAGTCCAAATGATTTTTGGTGTCAAAAAGGCAGAAATGCAGCATGTTTAGAAGTGCTAATGCAAGACATACAGCGTTTCTATGCTCATAGTAAATTTCAGCCACCTTTGGAAGCAGCTTGTGTTGCCCGTCATCCTGAAACTGGGATATGGTACAGAGCCTTGGTCATTCAAAAGCACCAAACGCCTCATGTGGATGTCTTGTTTGTTGACTATGGACAGACAAAGACGGTTGCTGTTGAACATCTTCGAAAGATCACTCCAGCATTCTTGAAAATGAAAGGACAAGCCTTTCGATGCAGTTTGTATAACCTGATCCAACCAGTTTCCCACTCGGCTTTAGACTGGAACCCTGAAGCCACATTGCAGTTTCAAGAGTTTGTTGACACCGCAGCATCCATGAATGTGCCATTAAAATGCACCATATTTGCTGTAATGTATGACTTCCAGAAAGTTGTATTCAATGTGGTAGACTTGGAGACTCCATTCCAAAGCATTTGCAATCTCCTTGTCCAAAGACGTCTAGCTGACCGTGCTCCCTCTAAGAAAGCTCCTCTTCCACCCTTTCGCCTGGACACCTACTATTATTCTTCACATGGAGTCAAGACTGGGTGTGAAGAGGAAGTGAGTATCACCTGTGTGAAAAGTGTCACTCATTTCTTTTGCCATCTTGCCAGGAATTCGGAGGAGATTGAGAAACTTTCAAAGAAGGTCAATTTCCTATGCCGTCAGCTAGAGGAAACCAAGTGTCCTCAGACTTTTGGAACAGTTTGCTTTGCAAAATACACAGATGGACTTTGGTACAGAGGCCAAATAAAGTCTACAAAACCATCAGTTGTGGTTAATTTTGTGGATTACGGTGACACCTTGGAAGTAGATAAATCAGACTTACTGCCGGTTCCAATTGAAGCAGGAGAAATTATGTCCATCCCAGTGCAGGCAATTGAATGTGGGCTCTCAGATATGCCTGAAGATGTGTCATGTGAAGTTGGAAATTGGTTTCAGAATTTTGCGGACAGTCATTGTTTCACTGCTTTGATCGTGGCAAAAGACCCAGGAGGAAAGCTTTTGGTGGAACTTTATGAGGGAAAAACTCAAGTGAATGCACTGATCAGACAGAAGTTTCACAATGAAATCCATAGAAATGAACCAAGTGAATTCAAAGGATATAGTTCAAAGAACAGAAGTGCACAAAGTGGGGCAACCCATATGAAGGAAAGTTACAGTGGTCTAAAGCGAGATTTCGTTTATCAAGTTCCCCAATCCCGTGACAGTTTTGCAGCACAAGAAGGGGAAGTTGAATCAAAACAGCCACAGAGCAAGTGGGGATTCCATACAGATGGCAGACCAGAACCAACAAGAGATTTTGAGACCTTGCATAATTCCCAAAAACAACATGATCCACAAAGAAAGTGCAATGATAGAGCTGATGTGCGGCACCCCTGTACGTCTGACAAAACTGATTTTTTTAAACCCAAGTCCCAGGCTCTTCTTAACGAATCGGCACTCCCAGTAAAAATAATAAAACCAGGTCAAGAAGCTGAGGTATTCATCTCTCATTGCAATAGCCCCTGTAGCTTCTTTGTTCAGTTTGCAACTGATGAGGATGACATTTATTCACTTGTGGAGAAGTTGAATGCTGACCAATCAAGGTGCGCCAACATCGATCCCAGTGATATTCATGAGGGAGACTTGGTTTGTGCAATGTTTCCTGAAGATAACTCCTGGTACCGTGCAGCAGTAAGAAAAAATATCTGTGACCGCGTCAATGTTGAATTTGTTGACTTTGGAAACACGGTTACAATTTCTTCCTCAAAAATATGTCGTCTTGATCAATCATTTGCTTCGTTTCCTAGGTACAGCAATCACTGCTCTGTACATAAACTAAATGTTGAGAGTGGAGACCAAGAACTTGCACCCAACTTCAAACAAGTAATTGAACAAAACATTGAAAAGGTCATGTGCACATTTGTGAAAATGTCGGGGACCATTTGGGAAGTGAAACTTGATGTTAATGGTGTAGTGCTTGGATCCACCTGCAGGGGTGATGTTACACCAGCAACTGAGCTTACGACCCCAGGTGTCAAGCAGACATCTGATATCAAAGTCTGTACCCATTACAAGAACCCTACCATATCAGCTGGTCAAATAATCACTGGATACACCTCATTCATCAAGGGTCCTCAGCTCTTCTGGTGCCAGTATGCAGCAACGGACAAACTTCAAGAGATTTCAGATACATTACAGAATGCTGGTAATGCATCAGAAAAAACTATGAGTGAGCAATCTCTGCCAGTTGGAAGTGCTTGCATTGCCCTTTTCACTGAAGATAATTTGTGGTATCGAGCTAAAGTTACATCTAGGGAACTTGACATTCTCTCCATTACCTTTGTAGACTATGGAAATGAGGCAAAAGTCAATATTGGTGACGTTAAAACACTTCCACCTGAGCTATCAGATGTGCCCCCTCAGGCATTCGACTGCCAGCTTGAAGGTTTTGATCTTTCCAAGGGTTTCTGGGCTGAAGAGGCAGATGATGTGTTCTTTGAGCTAGTTAATGACAAGCTTTTAAATATCACTGTTGAGAAAATGGAGAACTCCGAAATGCCACACTTTGTCAAGCTGGATTGCAATGGTGCTGTCATTAATGATACCATGAGAAGCTATTGGAAAAGTCAAAGTGCTGAAACTTCATCTGTTGAACTATTAAGTGAAGCAAAACTGGTGCCTACCGATGTCTCTGTGGCTGCTGAAGTTAATATTGACTCAGTAGTTATCCATGATTCAGACACTGACTATGTTGACAATGAAGCCTGCACATCAGTTCTCGAAATGCAACATTCTGAACAAGAGCAGTTTGATTTACTGACAAGTACAAAAGTTGGAAATGAAGCACAGGATGAGTCACTCGAGATGATTACTGAAAATGTTGCCTCACTTGATACAGTGAGCATAGCGCCCTCTGATGCACAAGAGGATCATGAAACCATATGTGTCATGAAAGATGAATCAGTTTCAGCTTTCACAAGTCCATTAATCACAACACACCAACATGCGTTTCCTGAGACAGACCCAATACCCCTTCCTGTAGTTTTGTCACAGCACTCTGAGGGAGCTACATCTACGATTTCCTCCGAGAATATAAATAGCTTCTTGATGAATAACACAGATTCTCAATTATGCATTGTTGAGGAACCAGAGTTACCATCATTTGAGATCATTAAATCAGGTAAGCTTGAATGTGACATACAATTTGTCATGCAACTTCTAGAAATACAATATTCACTGTATGCAAATTGCCTTCTTTCCTTGTTTAAAAAAACTTAAAATCTTAATATTTTAAAGACTTGGGCTATTTAAGGCGAGCAACAGAGATGAAGCTTGTTGGATCAGAATGTGTGATATGGTCTCATGCAAGAAGAAATTGGTGCGAAGCACAAATTTTAAAAATTTCTGAAGATGCTGCATTGGTGAGAATTTATCTCTTCTCATTCACACTTTTTTTTTTTTATTTAAGTGTTACCGTTAGATGTTTTTTCTGGTAAAGAAACCTGGTTTTGTTTAGTATAACCAATTGTTTGTTCGGTTTATTATTTTTTTTTTTCAGGTGTTGCTCGTGGAACATGACTCTGAAGTGGTAGTAGATCCTCTCAATATCTTCGAAATTCTGCCAGACAAGCCATTGCAGGTGTGGAATGCTGGAGTTTTGTTTGTTTATAATCAAAGTATTTTTTACTCATCTACTGCTTTAATTGCAGACTTCGTGCATTGAAGCTGCAGTTCTAAGTGGTAAGTATTGTATTTTTCTGTATGTATGTATGTGTATAGATGTATATTTTTTAAGGAAAAAAACAGGGATACATTGTGTGTGTGTGTGTGTGTGTGTGTATATATGTATGCGTATATATATGTGTATATATATATTACTAATTTTTTTTACACCAATGTCTTACAATGTCACATTTTTTTTTCTCTCTCTTTGTTTCTGCTATATATATATATATATAATTAATTTTTTTATTTATTTTTTATTGATCCTTAAAACACAAAAATTGTTTTGTAGATGAAGTAACCAGGGAGAAACATACTAAATTGAAAAAAAGTCCTTCAAAGGTAAATGGATGTTTAACTGTGCTATGTAGAATGTTAAAGCAGTTGAGAATTGAACATGTACTTTAACAACCAATTCTACCTCTGATTACACCAGGTGGAAGATGCAGAATATGGAACCGTTGTCACTTCAGAGTCTGAAGAACCAAATGGTAAGTGTTTGTATAGATTTGCAAAATCAATGCATAACATACTGCAAGGGCAGACGAATAAATTTATACACATTAAAATATACTATAGTGTTATTAATTTGTGGTAAAGTACCATGTAATTCATAAGTGCAAAATTGTTCAAAATTGTGCGTTTTTTTTTATTTTATTTTTATTTTTTTATGTCAAGGTGAAGAAACACGCATTGCCCAAATGGATCCAGGTGATGAACTTGCAGACCAGGTACAGTGTGATGCTGTTATACCAATCAAAAGCGAATACAGTTGAGTGATAGTAATCTGATAGCGCTGTGTTCACTTGTAGCCTCAAGCCACAGGGTGTGCATCCTGCTCCATTGTTTTGGTTGAACATTCTGAGGGTAAGTGAGCTTGCTTGATTTACCTACTTATTAAAAAGTATCGGGACCTCAGTTCCAAATTGTGCATAGTACATTTTATGAATGTACTGTATAATGTCTGTTTGCATTAAAAAGTGATCTTCTATTAAATCTGCATTTAAATGAATGTCTGTGTTCAGACAGCATGAAATATCAAGTCTATGTGAAAAATTCACATTTTCACATTGACCAGGTTTGCATGCACATCATCTTTCACACAAAACTGAAGTGGAAAAAAACAACAACATTATTGTCCTGCTTTATCCTGGACATCAATGCCAATGACAGTGCTGTTTTTATTTTTTTTCAGTTGTAGCTGTGTCAGGGGATCTTGTTGAAGTACTTACTGTAAGTACACAAATATCACATAAGATTATTGAGGTTTAAAACTACTTAAATGGTTTTTAACGACTCCTCTTCAATTTATTTGTACTCCAGCCTGATCAGGTAGAAAGCAAGGAGCCCCAAGAGGATTTACATACTTCAGATGGAGAGCATGGAGGTTGCCTTTCATACTATGAGATATAAACTCAAACTTCATTAAAAATTAGCTGATTGTGCTATTTTATTGTAATTTGTAAAATATGACTTTTTAGAAGATGCTGCCAAGATGACTACTGGAGTGGAATTACTGATGGATTTCCTGGATGCTGCTCACCATAAGGTGTTTTGTCCTTTCTCTCTTTTATCTTGTTAAATACCTACACCAGTGGCTGAAAATATATTCCTTTCATATGTTTTTGCAAATACAGGATCTGTGTGAAACCGCGCTAGAGACTGATGACTTGCTTGAGGAGTTTAATAGTATGTCATGTTTGTGTTCCATATTCAGATGAAAGTCTTTCAATTTTAACATCTAGAATGGATGTTTAGCATTTATTAATTGTAATTATTTATTTTTATTAGATATACCTGAAGATCTTATTGTTCTTACCAGTGATGGAACGGAATCTGATACTGCATCTGATGGCACGGTATTATAAACTTACTGTTTACTCAATTCATTAACCACAAACATTTGAGGTGTTTATTGGTGTTCCTTACTTTGAATACTTCAGCTTCAGGGAGATACAGTTACTGTGGAAACCAATACTGATGCTGAAGAATCCTCATGTAAGTCATTTATGTGCGAATATAAATGTAAAAATCATTAACAGTCCCACAGTTTTTATTTGAAATAATATTTTTTGGTTTGAGTGAGAACTAACAAAGTCTCTTTAAAGACGAGTCATGTCACGCAGTGGCCATCTTTGAAATGCCTCTGGGGCATCCAAGTGCAGCTCCTGTCTCTTTGAATGGGGATCAAATTCTCCAAAACTGTTCACTAAGCTTAGGATAAAATGTCATCACCAAAGAAACCTGACAACTGTCATAAATGTTGTTACTTTTGCTCCAATAGTATTATAAAAAGCTTATTTCTCAGGCTAGATCAGCTAGAACGCATGCGCAGTCCTAAGAGCACGTCTCAGAGCGCTTGCTGTTTCTATAGCAACCGAGACTTCTAACAGCAGCTGCGCTGACTTTACCGATTATCGATTGGCTCTTTAATCCAAAAGGTGGGGCTTCCTGCGATTGAGCGGCCATATTGAGCGCTGCATTTTTTTCCCCATTCAAAACGATATGAGTGACATGTCTTGGGTATTCTATAGTCTTTTTTTGGAACTAATACAGCAGTGTGCTTCACAGGTGTACAAAAGTCAGATGCATCTGATTGCACCAGTGCAGAGGATTCATGTGTCACTCATCTGACCCTGAAGGTTGAGGACACATCTGACGATGTCATTTTCGTTGGTGTTTTGCAAGAATCCCAGGCAGACGTATTTGAGCCGGAGAGAGAAAATGAAAAACAGAAGCTTGACTAATGTAAACATTGTAATCCTCTCAGGAGATGGTTGATGTATCTTAAGAGGCAAGCTACTTGTGTAATGTTTTCTTTTTCTTTTGTTAATCACATTTATGGTCTGCCTAATACCATTTACAGTATAATAGCAACAATAAGCACTTCTGCCTGTTCATAGTGGAGCTGTAGTTTATTTCCTCCCATTACTGTTCAGTGATTTCTCATTGCAGATGAAGGCTGTTTTGTTTGTTTTTCAGTTATTACATAGCCTTTCATTGTTTTCCTTCTTGCATTTTGAAACAATATTTCTAAATTATACTTCATCCAGGGATTTTGTTGTTTGTTCAGAAGCTCTTAAATTTAAATTTGTGGGGAAAAGCAATTTGCTGCATTTTGTGGAAACTTGAAGTTTGCTTTAATAAATATGCAACCTTTGTGTAGCACTTGTATGAACATTTCTTAATAGAATGTTATTCAGACTATGCATGTGGGGGGGAAAAAAACATACCAATGGTGAGATATTCGGTTTAATATACAAAATTCCACATACATATAAAGAACTTAGGCACTTTTGTGGCTTTACTGGAAACCATAGAAATCTTGAAATCCCATGTGGTAGTTTTATTTTTTGCTGACCTGAAATTAGTAGTGTAAAAACTGATTATATTGACTTACAAATCACAAGTTTAAGTTACAGATCCATAAACTATGTGGCTAGTTTGTGTTAAAATCGTTGGGGTAAAACAAGCAGGCTATGCTGAATATATTTCACAGTATGGTATTTCATATTTTCAAATGGTTTGCTAACTTTTGCCATGTAACATTTGTCACAAAATTCATTGACAACATTGATATAAAAAACCCAATTTAAGTAAAAACATGAAGGCACATGATAAAAGGACGGTAAGTGTTAAAAAAAGTAATCCTGTATAAATTGTAGTTTGTCATGGTTAAAAAAAAATGTTGTTTAAATCCATAGTTACAATCCATAGTGCAAATTCAATCATACTCAAAATATAGTCTTTTATGGAATTTCAAAAACAGATTCATAGTGATCGATTGGCTCTTGCTCAACGATGTAACCGTCTGATTCTATTTGTTACATGTGCGTTTGCAAGATTACAGACATTTCATCTTACTCGATTAAATAGATGACGGAGGGATAGTAATATTGGTTCCTGCAATCAAGTTGTCATCTTTTCCATCAATTAAAGGATCCCACTGATTAAAGTCTCTGTCCATATCTGGAAAATAAAGAGATACGTTAGATATTGCAAACAAGTTTACAGTATTACACTACTGATGCAGTTTTTTGGGGGAAAGTCTCCAGTTTAACAAAATACTGATTTGATCAAAATAGAGTACAACATTAATATTGTGACATTTTATTAAAATGTCTTACAGAGCTGAATTTTCAGCAGCCATTACTAGCCTTCAAAAATCACTTGTATGCTGATTTGGTGCTCAAGAATCATTCATTTTATGTTGAAAACAGTTGTGCTGCCTAATCTTTTTGTGGAAACTGATTTTTATTTTAGGATTCTTTGATGAAAGTCTTTTTTTTTAACGTTTGATTAATTAGATGCATCTTTGTTGAATAAACACATTAAAACTTACTGACCACAAACTTTTTAAATGTAGTGTAAAAAAAAAAAATAAGTAAAAAAAAATCTATAGAAAGTGAGATGAGGTACACTAACCCGAAAAAGGTAAATTAACTCACTTAAGTGGCGTTGAAGAAAAGCCAAAGTTGCTTTGTTGGAAAGATCTATGGCTATGTGTGGATCTATATCTCCTTTTAGCTTCATGAACCTTCCAATACACTTCCCGGTAAGAAATGTGAAATCTGGGAAGCTCTGATGGACTGTCCCTCTGCCAAAACATAGTACAGCACAATTGAATGAAGCACATTTTTCAGACTGAATTACAACTTGACTTGAAAAAAAAAAAGAAAAAAAAGAATTACTGACTTGATGGTTATCATTTTTCTAGGAAAGATGGCAGAGTCCAGCTTCTTCATACGGATGATATTCTCAATCCACTGGAATTTTTCAGAGTTAATAAAAAAGATTGGCTGTTTCACTCCAGGGAAGATCTCCTCATCCAGAGGAACCATCCAGGTGTCCAGGGCCACACCACAGCTAGGAAGCAACATTGATGCCAGGATTAATCATTAGTTTTTTTCTTGCAAACTACATGGCACTACCACTGTGCTATTGTAATTAGTTTACCAAGTAAATGTGTCTTTTTTGGCTAGTTTAATTTGTTCCAAAAAAACCACCAACAAATTTAATGCTAATTTTTTTTAAACTATTATTAAATTATTTTCTCTATGATGCCATTTTGAGTGCATGACAAGATTTCAAGTAGCATGACAGCATGTATGAAAATCTAAAAAACAGGAAACTTGCAGAGGGTTTCACAGACACCAGTGTGAAGGATAAAATAAAGGCCAACTGCACTAACTGAGAACATTGTTTCTCAGATACCCTGATATAAATTTGTTATCTACCCACAAGATCTTGTAACACACAGACTCTTATGATATGTAAAGGTCACATGACTTTCTAGTCAGCTCAAAACATACTTGAATTTGACATCCTTGCTCAAACATTCGATCACCGTCGCGCCTCCAAAGGAATGTCCCATAATCGCTGTTCTAGACAAGTCCATGGAGTTCTGAAATGCAAGAAGGCTTGTCATCAGCAGACCGGAACTGAAGAATATGATTAAGCAGATCTTAATTTGAACTAAACTAACTTAAACTAATTTTAATATTCACCTCCATTGCTGACAAATCAAAGTCACTCTGTAATACGTTCTCCACAGACTTTCCTGAATTGATGTCAAACAGAATATCCAAGGCTCTGATGCATTCATCTGCCCTTTGCTTTACCTGAAAAAAAAAAAAAAAGTGATTCATTTTCATGGAACACAGACAGTTCCTTCAATGGTGCATTAGCCAGGACCACAATTCATTTCAGAATTAATACATAACGCTTATTGCTTAAAAGGATAATGATTATTGTTGGATTTTCCTTGCAAAACAACACAACAAACATTTTTGGCTGCAAATATCACAAAAGGGCCTACAAATTCTAATGTTACTGTTTAGCATATCTGATATTCTTGATATCAGATGAGTAACGAGAGGATGATTTCCTCACTTGCTTGTTTCTTAGAGGAAACTCCTTTTCGTCTGGTTTCAACGGCCTGTAGTACATCCAAACCTCTTCCAGATTATCAGACACAGGCTTGGCTAGGTCACATGATGGATGCTTTTTTGTTCCTGGCTCAGTATGTTTTCTGAAGTAGAAAGTTGCAGAAGCAGATTCATCCCTGAAATAATTTTTTTTACATTTTAGTGAAAGAAAGACAACACATAACTATAAGATATGATCTTGAGATTCTTAACAAGAGTGAGAATATTTCATGTTTTATAGAAGTAAAATCAAATTTCTAGTTAATGGACCCCTTTCACAGATTTCCAGACCGTAAATTGAAAACATCCTTTTTTTTAATATGTACATTTATAACACTATATTTTGTCTGGTTTTTTTAATGTTTTTTTTTTTTACAAAGGTGTTAAATTATATAAAACAGTTAATGCTGATGCAAGAGTGTTTAAAATACAAGATTGAGGAAGTGATGGCAAACATGATATCTTTCTCTTTTGACAAATGTACTGTAATCAATCTCTCAATATTTTTTTTTTTTGCTATTGGAGCAAATGAGATTGCAAAAAATATATTTGTTGTAATTCCCATTTACCACTATAGAAGTCAGAACTCAACTATGACAACTTGCACTTCGGACAACTAGTAATTAGATATAACAAATTTGTAAACTTTAGTTATAGAAAAAATTGTGTTCCCTACAATAGCAACACTACAAAGTATTTCCATTGCTACATTTAGATTTAAAGGGGTCATGAGCTGAGAAATTAAAATTCCCTTTATCTTTTGACATATAAATTGTTCTATAAAAACATTCGGTAAGTTTCAAAACTCAAAAATGTCTTGTTAGTCTAAAAACAGCTTATATTGAATGTACCACTTTATGAGGTAATATTGTGATTAAACCCAGCCTCCGTAGAAAATGATTAACACTTGCTTCTACATCACTGCCTGCTTAGCCCCACTCACCGATTTACACATGCAGTGTAAATACTTAGAGAGGCAAACGCAGGTCTATGCAGAAACCAAGCGATAAAGATGCTCAGAAGATAAGATGCTGTGCAGTGCCAAAGTGTGGAAAAACACAGTCTTTGCATAGCTCCAACATTAGGAAAGAGTGGATTAGCTTTATTTTTAATGAAGTTCCATGCCACGTCAGTAAGAATTGGGTCCTTTGTTCACTACATTTGACTGTGCATTCATTTACAAACAAGGCACAATTCGACGCAGGATATTCAGAAAGACTGATACTAAAAGATGATGCTGTGATGATTATACTGGAAAGGACAGTAATGTTAACTGTTAACAGAGTAACTGTTTTTATTACGTGGCCACTATTGCTTTCCCTGTTTTTACAGATTTTTTGATATACTGAGTATTTGTGCATTTTTAATCTAAATCATAGCAGCGTCCATCTGTAAAGGATGTAGGCTGTCAAACATACACAACTGTTAGCCAATCATAGCAGTGGTTGTTTACTTCTGAATATAGTACAATCCGACCAAGCCTATTCAAATATAGCATTGTGATGAGGGGAGTCAAAACAGGACAGAAAATAGCCTATTACTTCCAAATTATGTTTTTTTTAATGTAAAAATTTTGATAACATTATAAATGGACTTCAGGCAACAGCACAAAATAAGTAAAAAAGGCAGTTCATGACCCCTTTAATATTAAGTCTAGTTGAATTCAGACCCTAGTTTTTTTTTTAAACCTGAAAGGCAGTGTTTCACCAACACTGCTGTTCAGTGTTACTTGTCAGTCCACTGGTGAACACTGTTAAGAATGTGATGACCTAGTTTATACTATTGTTTGCATTCTTCTCACACACTTCGACTACTAACATACAAAAACTTCCACTGGCACAGGGCAAGGAGAGTTTACTGAACAGGAATTTTAAACGAGTCAGTTTGTAGTAAGTGTAGTAAGTAATCTCTTATCTCAATATACTAGTCCAGTTGCAAAGAAAAAAAAACTTTTATAGCTAATAAATTCCAATTGAAATCAAGCACCTGTGCTCCACAGCTGCAACAATGAAGCCCTGGGAAGCCAATTCAACACATATGGCTGAGTACAATGTCCTGAAATTACAACACACAAAAACACAGTGGCACTGTAAAACATTGAATCGAGGACTGATATCACGTTTGCTCTTGAATCTTAAAATCAAACACACCTGAAAGCTCCCAGTCCATGAGAGAAAATAATAACAGGATATTTCCCATCTGGTTTAAACGATGCATTCCAGGCTGCTGGGATTTTACAAGACCCTAATGCAAACAAACATACATAAATGTCCATAGCATGACAACAGCGGCAACCACTGCTTTAACCACATCTCAAAGTGAGGAAGTGGCATGGTTGGCTGACGTTTTCGAAGGGCTCAGCACTCAACCAAAAATTCTTACCAAAGAGGTAGTTAAAAATTCTTTCACTTAGTGCTCTGTTCATATTCATAAAGTCTGCGAGGCCATAGAAATACTCCTTGCACGGGACCCAATCTGCCATTTGAGGATTTTTGGATGCTTGGCACGGATAGTAGAGTCTCAAGAACACCCCCTTGATGAAATATACATACATTGTTTAAACCTGCTGATGACACACAGACAATACAAGTACACTGAATTCAAGTGCATACTTACTTGGACTGTGTGCCCCACCATCAGGTCTGCGAATCCCACTTGGTGGGGTCCTTTTCCTGGCGGGATACTCAGAGTGTTGTGCCCGCTTGAATTACCCATTGTGCAAACAGCCAACCAGTTCCAATTAGGTAGAGACTTTAAACCTGAAAAACAAGATTACCACGCTGTCACCACAGTTCATGACAGAGCATGACATGACATGTTTTAACAAGATACTTGACTCATCTCAGCTGGCACAGTTCTTGGTGCCTGACAACTTTTAGTTAACTCAGTGCTTTAACCATTTTGGTTTATTAGTCATATGAATACTGCATATTAGAGAAGTAACTCATGTGAGCTCACTGACTGTGCATGTGGGTGTAATAATGAAAGCCAACACAGTTATGGTTTACATGAATACAATATAAACAGTTCAAACGATGGTCGGAAAATTAGAAAAATATGCAAATACTTTTATGAAAATCAGTGACAAGATAGGAAGTGGCTGTCAATAGCGAAACCAGTGACAAAGACCAACTTGTTTACTATTAGCATACAAGCCACTGCTATGACAAGGTGTCGAACAGCTGGTAAAAAAATAATTTCTTATGACTTACTCGACGTTGACTTGGACCATTCATATATCCTCTTGACCAGAGTCAGCTGAAAGAGTCTGCCAACAGAACACATCGACGTTAGCAAGGCTTAGGCTAACAAACATCGAATCTCAGCTGAGCAGGAGGAGCCTCGACTCGACTCAGAGTCAAAGATCCTGCTCCAGTTTGAATCAGTGTGAAAATCGTACTGATTTTTTTGGTGAAAAAGTATTTTAAACAAATCTTTTCAGTGAATGATTCGTCGAAAGAATGATTCGTATTGAAAACACATCCCAGTTCACTCGCCTATAATGACAGATTGCAACGCAAGCCAATAGCATTCGAGTGCGGGCTTGTGAAGCAGCATTTCATTTGTTAGACTGACTGAAAAGAACACGCCCCTTTAATGAACAAACCTATTCAGAGTTAAGAATCGTTTCCAGAGTCTGAACTCTGAAGTTGAACAAGATTCGAACCGGCGAAACATTAGAAATCTCGTCCACGAATGAACTAAACCAGTGGTTTTCCAACTGGTCCTGCGAACACCTCCAGCACTGCACATTTTCTGTGTATCCAGTTCCTACCATTCACACCTGATTCAACTCATCAGCTCATAGAGAATGGGAATGCAAGAACTGAAATAGGTGTGTTAGATAATGTGAGGTGCTACTATGGTGCTTGCAGGACCCGTTTGAAAACCAGTGAACTAAACAAACGAGACAGATTTTCACGATCGAGGATCCACATGGCAGAGTCAAAAGCAGGCATATTGTTGGCTCGATTCATCATGTAATTTTGTGCAGAACGATGAAAATAACTGTACCAAATAATTCTGAAAACGTAAAGGCTGTTAATATAGCCTATTTGTTAAAAGTTTTTAATAAAGATTGTGAACGACTCTTTGTTTTGACTCTTCGAATCTTAAACTGATTCAAAAGATTCGAGTCACTTTTGATGAATCCAATCAATCAACTCCATGCATGAAGCTACCTTAAAGCCTACCTCATGTGTTAACTGAATGCATTTAAATTCACACATTTTGCTTCTAAAAGCGTTGTATTGCCAAAGTTTTATCACAATTTTAGCACTTATTTGGCTATCATCTTGATTTATCTAATACAGACATAGGAATTCTGTTTTCTGTACTTTATAAATAGCCCAGTTCTTTTTGTTTTCATTCAGTTACAGAAACATTTTCTAGAATATGGATTGCTTGAGCTGATTTTCAGTATGTTGGGCTGCATTGAGTTGCATAACCTTTGCAAACTGCACATAATTTGCTAACACTCAGACACGTGTTCCTTGGGTTATAACAGTACCGTCAGCAGTGAGATGTTTCAAAGCCATTGTTCTAATAAACATGGTCAAAGGTTAAAGTTCTCTATATATAATTTAAGCAGTCACAATTTCTTGTACTCCACATTTTATCAGGATGCTTTTACCTAGGCTGCTTGTCTTTACAGTGCTGGCTGCAGCACTTCACGCTGTGAGTAAACAATTTTCTGAATTTATAATTTAACTTTGATAATATTTACACAGGCTTTGGACCCTGTTGACTGGTATCTCTACATGCATTTAACCATATTCCTTCGATGACTTTCAGATTCCACTTTCAACTCGTATTCATGGTAAGACTTATGATTTTAATTAATTACTGTAACTAAAACATTTTAATTCAATTCATCTAATTAATTATATAACACCATTTCTTCTACAGAGGTTGAAGATGAACCCGATTTTAACCCTTTCATCAATATTGGTAATGTATATCAACTTTGATATATTACATTACACAACGAAGGCAACAAAGTTAATTTTAATACTACTGTATATTCAAATGCATACTTTAAGAATGGATTAATTTACAAATGCCTGAGCAACTTCTTTACAACCTTATTAAAAATTCACTTTTAACTTGTTTGTCAGGAGCAAAAACCCAGCTGATTGAGGGAGACATTGCCATACCTGTAGGTGCATAATCAATGTTTTATTTATTTATATATATATATATATATATTTTTTTTTTGCATGTGTTAAAATCTTCTTAATTTATCAGTATCTATTGTTGATTTTGAGAAGGTCTATTAAAATCTATCTCTTTACAGCCTGGACGTGTTGGTCTTATTGACAAAACATACAGATGGGCGTTCCCTATTCCATACATTCTGTCTGACAGCCTTGGTAGGTGATTTTTCAGTTGCTTTCAAAATCAAGTACAAAAACAGAAACTGACAAATTAGTACTTTTATTATGACAATATGATAATATGGATAACTTATTTTCTTTTTACAAAGACCTTAATGCAAAAGGTGCTGTTCATCAGGCACTTGAAATGTACCGTCTAAAGTCCTGTGTTGATTTCAAACCCTACGAGGGTGAGAAGACGTACATCAAATTTGAGAAGCAAGATGGGTATGTGTGAAGCCAACCACTAGAAACTACAAAATACGAATTTTGAGCATAAGCAGGTTCACACAGTATTTTGCCCCAATTTCAGTTCATCTGGGCCTGACATTAAGTGTGTACATGATGATAATAATAACAACAATGGTTGTTTAATAAACACATAGACTAACCCTAGCCTTCAAATAATGGTGCTCTATAGGGGATTCAGCCATCAGAAAACATACAAAGTCTAATATTATAAACAAATCACACTAACAGGACTTGCAATTGATGGCAGGTGCTGGTCGTATGTTGGAGATCTACAGAATGGGCAGGTGCTTTCTCTGGGGCCTGGTTGTGATCATAAGGCAGTGATTGAGCATGAACTGCTGCATGCCCTTGGCTTTTACCATACACAGTCTCGCCAGGACCGAGATGACTATGTGAAGATCTGGCTAGATCAGGTCACTGAAGGTTAGTTTGTTTGGTGTCATTTGCTACAGTATGTAGTTTAATATTCATTACATACTCTTACAATTTTGCATGTGACTTTTTTATGTCACATATATTTTTGTTTTTTAGGCATGGAGCATAACTTCAACAAATATGACGACAGTTTTGTCACAGATCTAAATACTCCATATGATTATGAATCTGTCATGCATTATCGTCCATTTGCTTTCAACAAAGACCCCAATATTCCTACCATCACCACCAACATCCCAGAGTTCTTCAACATCATAGGGCAATACCTGGACTTTAGTGAGATGGATATTGTCAGACTGAATCGAATGTACAACTGCTGTATGTTAATAATGTTATTATAATATGTGGAATAGAATATATATACATGTAGATGTAAATATATGAAACAATATATAATTATTTATAAACACTATTTATTTAATTATTATTTATTTGCTGCAGCCTCTTCTCTGACCCTGCTGGATCAGTGCACTTTTGAAACCATAAACATTTGTGGGATGATACAGAGTTCCACTGATGATGCTGATTGGGTCCATCTTAAAAGCTCTCCTGGCTCCGAGGACCATACACTCAGTGGACAATGCAGAGGTTACAAATCTCAATCACCTGAAAAGTATCTTTTTTTAAATGGCTGCAGTTTAATCACATTCTTGCCTTGTGATTTTTAGATTTAGGATATACTGTGCACTTTGACACCTCCACTGGAAATGCAGAGCAGTCTGCTCTCCTCGAGTCCCGCATCCTGTATCCAAAGAGGAAGATACAATGCCTCCAATTTTTCTATAAAATGACAGGAAGAGTAAAGGACAGGCTAGTAATTTGGGCCAAGATGGATGATGGAACAGGAACCGTGCGTAAATTAAAGAAACTCCACACAATCTGGGGTAATTGTTTGTCTTTTTGAACTACTAGTAGCCTATATGAAGAACCTTTAATATCCATGGAATCTTAACACTGATTCTTTATAGTGAAAAAAGGATTCTTTAAAAAGTTATTATTATTATTATTCTTTTTTTTTTCAAAAAGCTGCGTCTGAAATTGCATACTGAATATTAGGTACTACATTTAGTTTAAAAATAATAAATAGTATTTAATCTGAATATTATGAATTTGGACATACTATTTAGCTACAATTTCTAAATAGTATAAAAGTAGGCATATTCAGATGCAGTTTTTTTAAAGAACCGTTTAGAACTGAAAGGTTCTTTGTGTAACCCAAAAATGTCTCTTTTTTTGGCATTGCTGTGAAAACCCTCCTTTGGTACCTTTGTTATTAATAGTGTATATTGCAGGAAAGCTATAAGATATGATACACACAAGATTGTAAAATAATTTTAAATCAACGTTCAAAGTCCACTTATTCATTTATTTATTGTGTATAATCAAAACAACATGCTTAATCATTTACTATCTCTTAAATGATCCCTTATGTAATTGCTTATCATAAAATGAATGTGATGATAACAAAACGTTTTTCTCCCGCAGCTGATGAAGACAAAACATGGAAGATTGCTCATGTGCCGATACAAATAGGGGCAAAGTTCCGCTATGCATTTCAGGGAGTAAGAGGAGACCCCGTTAATTCTGAAGGAGGCATATTCATCGATGACATCAGCCTGACAGAGACGCACTGCCCTGCTGCTGTCTGGCGCATCCAGAACTTCTCAAGCATCCTGGAAACAGCTGACTACAACACTGTGCTGAACAGCCCACGTTTCTATAGCCCTGAGGGTTATGGTTTTGGCGTTCAAGTACGACCGCTGTCTAGTTACTCTGATTACACAGGCAACTACACTGGTCTGTACTTCCATCTGGCCAGTGGTGACAATGACATTGTGATGCAGTGGCCTGCTGTGAACCACCAGGCCACCATAGTGGTGATGGACCAGGATCCAGACATTAAGCTGCGGATGTCCTCTGCTCGTAGCCTTAGTACTGACATGAGCACAGGTATACTGAGAGTTATGGTGATTTGTATTGTGATTAAAGCAATACAACAAAAACTCATCCTTTTTGTCTTCCTGTTCCCTAGTCAGTGGAGGCAAACTAATATGGGACAATCCAAGAAACGTTGGGACCTTTGACCCAAGTTGCCAGTGTTATCGTGGAGATTCATTGGGATGGAGGAGTTTCATAAAACACTACGACTTACGCAGACGGAATTACTTGAAAAATGATGACCTAATTATCTTTGTTGACTTTGAGGGTATGTTACACTGACTATCACATTCTGTCTTAGACATTTAAACTGTTATTGTCTAACGTATTTTTTGTGTCTTTTTGAAGACTTAACAAGCCTTATAAACAGTGAAGTTCCAATTGCACCAAAGGTTTGAGGCCAATAAGTCTTTGCTAAGTTACGGTAAATATAGCAGTTTTATTCTTATTGACCAAAAGCACTCACACAATTGAGTATTTGTTGGTTAAACTACCACACCTTTTGATCTACCAAATTCATTAGGAAATATCACTTGTTTGATAAATGAGTGATATATTTATGAAATCATAGGAGAGAATTGACTTGTTTAATCTCTTGAAACAGGTGTCAAATTCTGAAGTCTGAAGAGAGAAAGCTGTGTGCATTGGGAGAACGTCATTCAAAACATTTTTAAAATGGAAGTATGACAGTCGCACTATGTAAAATCTGTGTTTAATATACTTAAACTGTTTTTAAGCACTCTCAATAAAGTCTTAAATTACACTCTTTTGCCAAATTGTCATTTTAATGCAGTGAATAGTAAAGGTTTTGATACATATTGCACAGGCATCTGAAGTGATATACCTACATGCAGTTGAACCTTGTTTTCTCTGTGAACTTTAATGTTAATGATATGATAATATCTTAATCTTATCTGAAATCTCCCTGATATGATATGACTGTATTCACCTATGTTTTAGGGCTGAGGTTAAACTCATCTCCCTATCTTGGCCTGTAGTAAACCTATACGTTTGCAGATTAAATATCAAAAAGATCATTTACATATAAGCCTTTGGACTTTAAACAAAAACGATGGTTGTTATGGCTGTTATTTATTATTTTCATTACATATTTTCATTTACATTTCAAGCATAATATTTATTTCCCCCTTCTATTCCAACTTTTATGATTGGCCATCAAATACAACATTGCTGCTCAAATATGGGCTGATTAAGTTTAAATTACATGTTATGCTTCGTTGCTCATCAAATGATATGAGTAACTCTTTTGTAACAATGTGACCCTAACCATTCTGACCGATTTAACTACTGATACTGTTGACATAAAGAAGAATAATAATAAAAAAGATCATGATAGAGAAGAGCTAAAATAGATAAAGAAGAGCTTTCTTTTGAATCATTTCTTTCATAGTACTTCTCACGCTCAAGGTATTTCAAACTTCATTTAATTATTGATTTTTAAAAAAAAAATTAAAAACAGATAAACTGAACAGACTGAACTATGCTAAAGCAAGCACAACCTATGTAAATATATTAATCTAATCTATAATCATTTTACCTTGCAGGCACATGCCCTTCCAACTCAGTATGGTACAACACTTTAATGATCGTGTTAAATTAAATGTTATCTATACTATTTGTAGGGACTCTTATAGATATTCATGCTTTATTAAATGTTTGGTGAGGATGCAGATGCAGATGAATTACGGGAGGACATTCTTGAAATCAATTTAGGTCAGTAAAAAAAAATATTTGTATGCTAAAAGTAGCAAAGCTAACAATTTGCCATAAACTTTATTATTGACATAAGTATCCTCTATGCAGTAAAATCCATATTATACATTGTATTTGTCCGTTCAATATGATTTTATACATTCAGATTCCCAAAGAGATTTGTTTGAAGGAGATATTGCTGGAGATGTGAGTCTTTACTTTCAAAACAAAAATCCATTATTCAAATCTCTACTGCCTTTTGTTTTTATTTTATCGTATTTACTATTCAGTCTCATCATCACAATTTAGATCATTCCTAAAAATAATTCTTCCCAGCCACGGAGAAATGCAATATTAGATGAAAAAGCAAGATGGGAGTTTCCCATTCCATACATCCTTACAGATAGTTTGGGTGAGATTATTTTCTATTACGGCGAATGCAAAATCAACAAACTGATTTCCAAGATGAGAAAATTCATACAGCTTCACTTGTTTAGATCTTAATGCAAAAGGAGTGATTCTTCAAGCTTTGGAAATGTATCGTATTAAGTCTTGTGTGGACTTTAAGCCTTATGAAGGAGAGAGCACCTACATTTCTTTCAAGCTGGATGGGTAAGTAAAATTCAGCCTTTCTGACATGTCATGAAAGTTGGAATGTCACATTTTTGATAATACATATTTCTTTGTTTTGTCATGGTTACAGATGTTGGTCATTTGTCGGAGACTTAAAGATGGGGCAAAATGTCTCTATAGGGGACAGATGTGACACTAAGGCCATTGTAGAACATGAACTTCTTCATGCACTGGGTTTTTACCATGAGCAGTCACGTTCAGACAGGGATGACTATGTTCATATCTGGTGGGATCAGATCATTCCAGGTTATTATTGCATCTATTATAATAATATCATGCAGATTTGTGCATTGCACTGGGTGGTGTTGGTGCAGTGGGTAAGACACATGCCTTTGGCGTGAGAGACCCGGGTTCGAATCCACTGTGTGACACCAATGTGTCCCTGAGCAAGACGCTTAACCCCTAGTTGCTCCAGAGGCGTGCGACCTCTGACATATATAGCAATTGTGAGTCGCTTTGGATAAAAGCGTCAGATAAATGCATTGCAAAATTATTGAGGAAGGATGGAAAATATGCACTTTTCTATTGTCACCTTCATTTGAGCAGGAAAGGAGCACAATTTCAATAAGTATGAGGATGATTTTATAACCGACTTAAACACGCCCTATGATTATGAGTCCATCATGCACTACAGGCCTCTGTCTTTCATCAAGGACCCTGATATTCCCACCATAACCACCACCATCCCTGCCTTCAATAACATAATAGGACAGCGCTTAGACTTCAGTGCTCTTGATCTGGAGAGGATGAATCGCATGTATCAATGCAGTTAATTTATAACATGCAACAACTACCTCTCACAAACATGGACATATTTTGTGCATATCTAAAAAGCAAATTAAACATAAACATTCTATACTTGCAGTATTGTCATATCTACTTGGTTTCTTTCAGGTGCATCCCGGACCCTCACTCTTCTGGATCAATGTGCCTTTGAGCAGATCAACATTTGTGGAATGATTCAGTATGATGAGGATGATGCTGACTGGGTACAGACTTCAAGCTCTACAGATGTAAAAGACCACACACTTGGAGGGCAATGCAGAGGTAAGGAGAAACTTTGAGAATTTCAGTTTAAATTAAAAGAAGAAATCATAGTCAGGGCTTAACAATAAAGATTTATATATATATTTTTGGTGGAAGTTACATTACCAAAAATATAACAGATTAAAAATAATAATAATAATATCCTGGTCTAAACAACATTTCCAAGACTATCCCTAGTTACTCTTGCAGTTTAAATTTTCTTCTGTTTTAGCAAACTATTTAGCATTATTTAATTTTTATTTAAAATAAGCACAATTTGAAACTTTCCTCTTGAAAATGATTAAATGTAAATGTAAATATTAAAAGTCCAAATGTTTAATAATGCCATTTTGCATAAACACTATGATTCATTGTTATTAGATGCTGGCTATTATATGAAGTTTGATACTGCTAACAAAGCTGAGGGACACAGTGCTTTGCTGGAATCACGGATTCTTTACCCCAAGAGGAACCAGCAGTGTCTTGAGTTCTTCTACAGGATGAGTGGAGACCCTGGTGACCAGCTTATCATTTGGGCTTATCAGAAGAGATGATGGGTCCGGAAATGTTCGCAAAGTCAGCAAAATTTACACATTCACAGGTCAGTTATAATGCAACATATAGACCCTATGTAGCCCCGCCCCTTTTCAGTACTGCACTCATTATTTTCTGTCTTCCACATACATATTGTACAGGGCTAAGTAATTAATTACAAGCATGGTAAGCCTAAACTGATCGTAGATCCATTGATGTCAATGGGTCTACGATGTAGGCTACTTATGCTTATGATGCTTTTGGGAAACACAGCCCAGTACATTATATATAATATAGTTAATATATGTTATATATTGAATACTGTGTGCCTTTTCGATTTCTTCAGGTGATGGGGACGAGTCATGGAAAATTGCACACGTCTCTCTAAATGTTGAGGAAAAGTTCCGGTATTTCTTCCAAGGTATTGTTGGCTCCAACAAAACATCAGGAGGGATCTTTGTAGATGACATTACTCTGACTGAAACATCATGCCCAAATGCTGTCTGGAGGATCCAGAACTTCACCAACCTCCTTAAATCTGTCCCCCATGGTGAAAGAGTCCAGAGTTCCCATTTTTATGCTTACGGACTTAATGTTTATCCAAACGGCAGGAAAAGCTCATTTGAAGACTTTGTTGGAATCACATTTCACATCTTTTCTGGTGAGAATGATGCCGTTTTAGAATGGCCTGCAGAGAATCGGCAAGTCACTGTATCAGTTATGGACCAAAATCCAGACACAACACTTCAAATGTCTAACAGCAGAAGCTTCACCACTGGTGCGTCTCCCTGTCTGTCTGTCTGTCCCTCCGTTATATTCCACTTTGATATCACTTTGCAGTATTTTTCAATGATTTAATGAAATCACTAACTTAGATGCTGACTCGCGGTGGAATAAACCATCTTCATTTGAAGAATGGGATGAAAGTTGCAGTTGCTACAGAGGTCCAGAGTTTGGCTGGGGCACATTCATCTCGCATGATCAGCTCCGCAGGAGAGACTTCCTCAAGAACGACGACCTGATCATCACTGTTCATTTTGATGGTGAGAATCTTCTTAAATGGAGATATCAGAAAATCTGAATATAGTGCAAAACTGTTGCACCCATCCCCATAATCACTACTGTATATATATTTTGATAACTATAGTGATAAATATATTTGCTAACTGTTAAAAGTGTGATCTTTTACAACCAGATTTGGCACATCTTTTAAAATCAGAAGTTCCAATCAAAGCTGGCCTCTCAAACGACCCTCAATCTAGAAGAAAGCTATGACAGACCAAAAGTCCGGCAGCCACGAGCGATCAGTGACCAATGTCAGCCAAACCCCTGCCAAAATGGAGGTGTGTGTGTCGTACATCGGGGGAAAGCAACTTGTAGGTTAGTGCACCTAAATATGACTGTTATCCAGAGGTGGGTAGTAACGAGTTACATTTACTTCGTTACATTTACTTGAGTAATTTTTTGGGGTAACTAATACTTTTCTGAGTATATTTAAAGATGGGTACTTTATACTCTTACTTGAGTAAATTTTTGGGGAAAAATCTGTACTTTTACTTCGTTACTGTGGGCGACGCTCCTCTCGTTACTTTATGCAATAAATGTTATAAATGCTTCAGTTTATTCCAAACGTGCCGTCTACTTTTCTCTGGGCAATGAGCGATGCCCAGTCGCGAATGATTCATTCTTTTGAATCAATTCTGTTCAAAGGCTTGATCAAACCAATTGACAAAGGAGTGAATTGGTTCATGAATCAGTTTGAATGAGTCGTTCAGTTCCCTGCCGCACGCGCTGAGCGTCTGAAGTGGTTCACTCGGAGTTGTAACGTTTAAGAACAGAAAGAGCGTTGAAAACGTGGCTGGAACTGCACTGAATTGAAAGCAAATCTGCAAAGGCTATTATTTGCTAGCGATGGAGATCCTTATTAGATGAACACCGCATGTGCTGTCTACTGTTTAACAGGTAATAACTTGGGCTATATTCGATTACAGTACACGAAACCACTGTGACATTAGTTTGTTGTACGTGTGTGGCTTATAACAGAGGGGAGTCAAGTTGAATGCAGCTTCCAAAAGACAAAAAATAGCCGATTAAGATTTTATTTATTTTAATACAATCACACCGGTGCTAGAACGTTCAGCAAGTCATATCATCAGCTGCTAAATTCAGATCTGTGATTGCTTGCTGGCGCTGAGCCAGAGACAGACACGTTTTTACAGCGCTGCACATTATAACCAATCACACATGATTCTTTTGAGCTTATTAAAGCATTGGCCAATCAGAGGTGTTCAGATGAGTCATCGCTAAAATGCCGGTGCTTCCTTCACTCACTCACTGACTGAATACCTCTTTCTGGCGAATTCTCTCGTCAGAAACAACAAAGTGCAGATGTGTGTACGAATCTTTAATTAAGATATTGATTTCACAGTGTTAACAGTTTCAGTGATTTTAATGGGAGTTTCTGAGAGTGATTGAAATCTAGACTGTCTGTGAAAATGATCTTTAATAATGTAAATGTTATTTGCTCTCTTTCTGAACAATGAAAGATTAGTAGCAATATTTATATCACATTAACTTTCAATGTTAAATTCACATTTAATATAAAATCAGTCGTATTAAAAATATGTTATGGCATGACACCTATATCTGTTACTTAAGTAAACAGACAAGGTTTTATAATAAATTACATAAATTGGAGTAAAGGCTGATGAAATATATACATTTATACACGCACACATACATTACATACATTTTATCTATATATCTAAATAAAAATAGGCTCAGTATATATGACCCAAAGTAACTAGTAACTAACTACTTGAGTAGATTTTTTATCCGATACTCTTTTACTCTTACTCAAGTAACTATTCAAGACTAGTACTTTTACTTTTACTTGAGTACATATTTCTATAAGTACTTTTACTTGAGTACAGTTTTTGGGTACTCTACCCACCTCTGCTGTTATCTCACCTTATTTCAATATGAAACCACAGTTTGCTGTTTAACAAGTGTGTCGGGTTGCATCAGGAGTTGCATCACCTGATTACATCAGGATTTGGCGTAAACTTGTGCCAAACAATTCCACTGTGGTGACCTCTAACATGAGCAGCCAAAGGATAAAGAAAGAGTCTGTTGTTTAAGAATAAAAATGTCTTGTGTTTATGTGGCTTATACAGTATGTTGACAGTTATATACATTCTACAGGTGTGTCTCTGGAGAGGTCATTGTGTACACAGGAGACTCCTGTGAGAAACAGCACATCGATGGAGGAATTCTGGGAGTTCTGATTGGTGGTGCTGCAGGAACTATAGCTCTTACTGTCGCCATTATAGCTGTGATCTACAGGCAGAACTAAACCTATGTCATCATATTTGACATCTGAATAACACCACTCTTTGATAAGCAAAGTATTTTATTGATGAATCATCTTACAATAAACATCTTTATTAACAATCCTATCTCTCTATTTTCCATATCCCTTTACAAGAAACAAGGAAACAGGTCTAACAAGAGAAAAAACTAAAAAAATATGTCAAGCTCAAGAAGAGTGCTTAAGAGGTGTTAAATTAATTTTGGTTCTTCAGATATTTAGTCACAATAACTAAATATTACATAGAAGTTGATGTCATAGTTCCTTATGTTTTGCAAAATAGAAGCAGAGCTAAAACTAATCAGCTTATAACCAAGGTATGTGACCAATTTTTACATTGTATGTAGAGAGACATGTTTACCAGACATGTAGAACAGTGTTAGATAAAAGACAACAACAATCAGGGTAGAAAACTATAGATAATTGCTACATATATACAGCAGCACTTGTATTCACAATCATGAACATCTATATATATTTTGTTTTTAAATCTGTTTCTCACTGTTTGTTCCTAATGTTATTCAGTAAATAAAAGGGGATGACCACAGCCTACACTTTGTTCCATAGATCCTAAGTCTTTTAAAGTACTTTCAGGTCTCCACCAAACAGTTGTGCTCCTTCTTACATTTTTGTTGCTGCTGTGGGTTCAGAGGTGGATGAGTACCTTTAATTTTTTTAACATGTTCTTTCTGCAATGCAAATTGGAAACAGAAAATGTATTAAGGAAATTTCTTAAGAATGTTTATTGACTTCTGTAAAGATGCCTTTGAAGTTGTTAAATAATGGATGAACACCGACTCCGACTCCGTTATGGAAGTGAATTGAAAAAACAATGACTTACCTGATTTGAATAATAACATTAGTGTCTTCCACTGCTTTAGAGCTTAATTTAATTTGTTTAATAATTGATTAATTTTTCAACATTGAGATTGTTACTGAATTGAACTAAATCAATATTTGAAAAAAAACTGGGTTGAATAATGACAAGGACCAGGTTGTCTTTTGTAGAGCTGCTTCACAGCTGGAATGGGATGTGCTATTTTCCTGTTTATTACTGTGAAGCTGCTTTGAAACAATCTGCATTATATCAAGCTCTATATAAAAAATGCTTACATAAACACTCTTGGTTGTAAATCAAGCAAGGAAATTAAGGTATATCCAAACACTTACCCTGTGTGCATTTACTTGTATGGATCATTTATTTTGTGGATGTTACTGTTCCTTGCTCTTTTGCTGATTTCTGATGGAAGGAAATCAACATTGTATATTTTTAATCATGATTTTATTATTATTATTAACATATTTTGAAATCAAGAATTTGATGTGTTCCCCACAACTTACCCCCAGAACTATTCTCAGTATTTCATCTCGGACCTGAAAAAAAAAAAGAAAAAAGAAAGAAAGAAACATGTGAGTGTCCTGTGGTGCTAACTATACAAATAGCTGTAATGTCAATTTCAGTGCATACCCTTTTTTCTGCAAAACATCCTGTCAACAAGATGAAGAAGCCCTAGAAGGTATAGATGATACACAGGAATCGGGTATAAATGATTTAATACATCTATTGTACTAATTAAAGTTTTATAATTTGCATATAAAGACTGGTGTAAATACCTGCAGGGAGTTGACAATGGTGAATGCGTAATGCACTACGTATGTAATAAACTGTGTAAAGTCATCCATCAGAAACACAAAAAGCCCCAGAATCCAAGTCCCACCAAAAATAGGCGTGAGAAAGATAACCACTTTGATGATGCTTTTCGCCGCTTCTTTGTCTCCCTTTTTGTTGCTCTCAGCCCCAGACGGCTTCAAAACGGTTGCAATGACCACCACCATGGAAAACACATTCACCAGCACGATGGTCCCGACTGGGAAGAGAAATGCGTGGATGGATCCCTGCATGGCTGACTTATAGGTAAGCCAGCACGTTTTAGAGCTGTAGTATGGGATGTCCTTTGTTTGGTCATAGTACACATATGTAACAGCCACAGTCACTGTCGGACAAACATAGCCAATGGTGAATCCGAGGATCATGTACATCTTTTTTCCGATATGACTGAAGACGAACATGAGCTGGTGTACCAACATGACGCTCAGACACAGCATCCAAAAGAACATCGCAAGGAAGAAATAATGCTTCGCCAACACCAATACCAGGCAAAGGGATTCATTTAGGATTGATGGAAAGGAGGAAGCTAAGAAGCTGCAGTCTGCTAAAAGCAGACACAGAGAGATGTTGAGGAGAGCAGTGTGCCGGAAGTGGGAAAGGTTGGATTTGACTACAACTTTCCAGACCAAACACTCGATGATGATGTATACGATGAGAGAGCATATGGAGACTCCCAGTCCAACGTACGTGAGCTGATCTAGAAAAGGCATGCTTACTGCATGCTTAGACATGAGCATGGAGAAGGAGGTGAGATGGTTGCATTGACAGTAGACAAGGTTCCCAGAGCCTTTAACGAATTCGCAGCCCTCATCTGACCATCTTTTCTCAGTAACGTTCCAGAACACGCAGGTCATCTTAGTACTGCCGCCCTGTTCATTTGGAAAAGCCATTTTTATGTTCACTGATTGCTGAGTGTTGTTCTCAACTGTGCTGGATACAACTATGCTAGGAAAAGTTGAATCCTCATAGCCCAGTTTTGGCATGCGGTTGGCCAAGCTCTGTAATCCTACTGTTTTCACCATATCTGCTGTTGCATTCAGCTCAACATCCACATTGAAAACGGTTCTGTTGCAACTGCTGCCGTTTCGGCAGATCTGAAGCTGAATATTTGTTGAGTTGTAGCCTTCACTGGCATTTATTCGGATGTTTTTCACGAGGCCTTCAACGGATGACAGATATTGTGTGGCCACTGAATTGCTCTCTTCCTTGTCTCCCACATCCCAGGTTACATTCAGCATGTTGCTGGCTGAGTCGATGAAATCCTATAAGAGAACAGATTTTTTTTACTGTAACTGGTAACTGTGAATATATTAACAATATTTGATATATATTTTATATATTTTTATATATGCATTTCAAGACTGTAACATGATGAAATTATATTGATTTAATATACTGTGTTAATCAATTTTTTTATTATCTAATATATATATCAAAGTGAAATGGATGAAATGCTTACTGCAAGAAGGTTCTCGCCTAGTGGCATGTTTGCTGATGCCTTGTTCATAGTTTCGAAAACAGAAACTGTTGCCTTGACATCACCAAAAGTGTTCTCACTGTCTTCAGCTGTGTTATTTTTCAAGCTCTGAAAGATAAACTGAGCGCCTTCTTGTGTTGCTCCAAGTCCTTTTTCAAAATCCTGGAGAGAGATAAAAATTAGACATTTCCACAATAAAGGCACAGTTCAGATGCCATGATTACCTCTTCTAGATTTGCGTACCTTTGCTTGCAAAGCTACACTATTCAGGATTGCTTTAACACACAGAGAGACTTCTTCCCCCCATTTGTTTCCATTGCATTTGCGTTTCATTATGCCCTGTCTCCCAGGCGCAGTGCAATCTATACTGGCTGTTTCATTATTCTTTGTTTTTGGCCATATTCTATCTTCAATTTTGTCCTCTGCACAAAACAGGTCACTGGCTATAAAAACAAACAAACAAACAAAATGAATCATCCAATCATTTTTTTTTCTTTTATTTTGCCAGTAACCAGAGGGTTTTGGACAATGGCATACATTTGCATTAGTAAAACATGACTTTCAGTACTTACGGTAAATGATTGGTACTTTTATTGTTTGATTTCGCAGCTGATTCAAAGAGTTCTCTAAAGTGCAACTGGCATCAAGTGAACTTGGTTTGCTTCCTGCTAGACAGTCAACAGTGAATACCGCTGTATAACTGATTATTCCATTGATTTCTGCAAAAGATAAGTATCCTTTTTTATCTGTGTTCGCTTCCAATTATGGATAAGTACAATATTCATGTAACATATGTAACAATGTGGATATGCTAAGTTTGACAACCAAGTGTTCAAGTACTATCTATCAATCTATCTATCTATCTATCTATCTATCTATCTATCTATCTATCTATCGATCTATCGATCTATCTATCTATCTATCTATCTATCTATCTATCTATCTATCTATCGATCTATCGATCTATCGATCTATCTATCTATCTATCTATCTATCTATCTATCTATCTATCTATCTATCTATCTATCTATCGATCGATCTAGCGATCTAGCTATCTATCTATTATTATTATTATTTTTTATAGTATAGTAATACATTGTATCATTTAAAATCTGTTTTTTTTTTACCATTCTTCTAATTAAATGATATACATACATTTTAAAGTGTGACATATATCTAACTCCTTTTTTGGGGGCCACTGCAAGGCACATTTTTGAAGTTTGCACTTTTTCATTGGAGCTGAAACACGTTTACATTAGCGATACTTGGTAAATTGCTTGATTATAAAAACGATTAAAATGATATGTCTGCATAAATATAATATAAACCTTGTGCGACTTGCAGACTCAACTGATCATCTGCTGTAGATAATAAAAAGTCAGCCTCACGTTCCATCGAATGAGAGATTTATAATATAATTATAGCCTTACCTGCTTTACTTGGTGAAATTTCAGTACTTCCGAGTTTTAGCTTGGCTGTGTAGGTTTCAGTGCTGTTTTCGATGGTACATGCGATGCTAACTTGGGTGGATGATGATACAGAACAGTCTGCAGTTTGTGGATTGCTTGTCACATTAATGACCTCTGGCAGCAGTGCAATTTGAATAGGTGCTATGGCCATGTGAGCTATGTTCCCTGAGACAAAAAGGCAGCTGTATATTCCTGGAATATCAAGGAAATTATAAATTAGCACAACATCTCACAATATAGTAAATGGAATCCTGCTTTATTCATATGATAGGATTCAACACACCTGACCAGTATCCATTTGTCTTGAGCAGTGTGACTGTTGAGAGATCTGTACAAGTATCTGACAGCTGTACTTCACTTCCTGGTCCCAGAATCAATGGGTCCTCATCACCTCTGGACATCTGCCACACGCACTTGCTCATAGCTTCGATACTGGTACAGTTCAGTTGTTGTTTTGAATTATAACACACTTTTCCTGTAGGTGCCTCCATGTATACCATGCCTGCAAAAGATAAGAAAATACTGTAATGGTAAAAATTTGGGTAGGAATGGCTGGATAGATTGAACAAGTGACCAAAAATACTGATGCAGTGTTTTACCTAGAGAGCTAACACTGAGACTGTAAACTGATTTTTGCGTCAACAGCGTAGAAATTATGCCTTGGACTTTGGTGGTGGCAAACACAGAACTAAGAGACACTGTGAAATTGTGAGCGTACGTATTTAACCCTGTGTAACTGTGTGACAAAAGAGAAGAAACATGACGTTTTTGGTTAGAAATCATCGCCATCGTAAATGGCATTCAAGAGGAAATGAAAATAATAAAGAGTATTCCAAGTCTTTTTTACTTGATTAATTTCAGCTAAAAATGTCAAATAAAATACAAATGATAGGAAGAAGATCTCACGTGGTGCTTTGGATAGTCAGTGAGTTGAAGGCATTTAGCACATTAAAAGCACTCCGCAACTGAAAAGCAAATATGTTAGGATGATGAGTAAGAGCTTTGTCATAAATGAATAAATAGCTGCTCTGTATTTTTAGGATTACATAAACTTTTCACTTTAGAAATATCATAGAACTTTATTATATGGCTCTCTCTCTACATGACTTGATGTGTAACTAAAGATACTTTTACGCTTTCATATGGACCCTTTTCACAGACTGAGTTTTTCTTTTCTTTTAATTTTTACTCTTGCATAAAATTACAAATCTGACCAAATTCTTTAAATTAATCCAAATGAACCCACATCATACAACTGACCTGAGACCAGTTTAAACCATTAAACACTCATCAAATTACCAGATCAGAGCCATCTGGTGGCGAATGATCAGAATGTTGAAATGTTTCGAATCCAAGTTCAATACAAAAAAGTATGACATAACAATGCCTCATGTGGAATCATATGGCTTGGCGATTTTGACACAAGCTGCATTCCACTGATTCAAACCAAAAGATGTTGCTAGGCCATTTGTACTGTATTTTTTAGAGGACTTTTGTTATTTTAGCGCAAGCCTCAAGATAGCATACAACAAAAAACTATTAAGAAATTTAACTTATTTCATCTCAAAGAAACATTTAGGTTCCATGTCTTTATTTAAGTGGTGTGTAGCCATGTAATAAGCAGGATAATGTATGGCCTTTGGGTCTGTCATCACTTCAAAATAAATCCCTATGTGTCAGTGTCTTGATCGCTGTGTGGGTTTTTATTTTGCTATAGTGACCTGCTGACTGTACATTATCTCTTACATATTTAATATTATATTATTCCTTTCTGTAGCTGCTTACAAATTTCAACGACAAATGATCATTTCAAATGAGGAGATGTTCACATACCATGTCTATGACTGTTGCGTTGCTTCCGGTGAGCATGCCAATGAGTGAAACTGTAGGATAGCAGCAGTGAAACAGTCATAAATGCTGTCCATAATTCCAAATGTATAAATTATTAATTGACTTTAATCTAAATTTAAGACAACTTACCGTTCATTTTGGGCAGACACAGAGGTGTGTAGGTTGATATATTTGCCACACATTGTTGCACATTGCAGCATTTATTTACACTGTCACACACAAGATTGCTCCAAACATAGTCTGGTCCACACCAGCATGTTGAATTTTGGCCAATTATCTCACACTCTACAGCAAACATATATGAACATATACACAAATTAAAACACACACACACACACACACACACACACACACACACAGACACACACACACACACACACATGCACGCACGCACGCACACACACACACACACACACACACACACACACACACACACACACACACACACACACACACATATTCTGTAAATGAAATGTAATCTGTCAAACTGGTATTTTTATGCATTTAATCCTTACGCTTCAAAAAAAGCCTTATCCTATTCCTTTTTATTGTTCATTAATGTCTATCTTGAAAATCTTTGATACCGATAGACTTGTGATTAAAAACAGAATAAATGCTGTCTCAGAAAGCATAAACCATTACTCACATCATGCTAGATTTAACTTACCTGCTGCTATTTCAGCGTCTGTGATAGTTACCACCGTTGTATCCAGAACAGTCCCTATAAGTCCAGGCAGATAGACTGCGACATTTAAGGTTTTATTTCCCTCAATCATGATCTCTGCCCAATAGGTCACCTCTGTGGACCCTGAAAACATATCAATTGTAAAATCATAAATCTGCTGCACGTTTTCTTAGTGTGTGCTATAACCCTTTATAGTTTGTGGATTCTAAAATTAGATTGTGGAAAAGATAACGTCTGGTCAAATGAAAACTTACCCACATATGAAGGCTGTTGTGTAACAGAAGAAGAAAATAGTCAGTACCTTTGTTCTGCTTCTGCTTTTTAGTCATAAGCTACTGATAATGTGTACCAACAAGAATGGAATTCTTACAGTATGTATTAGAAAACATACAGAAAATGCTGTAATGCGTAGAGTCAACAATACATTTAAATGAATTTGCAGCACACAGGAGTATGTGACAATCAGGCTATTATTATTGATGATTTCTATTATTCAGGATAAAATCTGTTGTTTCGTAATACTGCCTTTATGAACTTACTTGGCCAAACATGAATAGTGCAGCAAAAAGCAGCATTCCTGCACCAGAGAGTGTCTTGATCCTAAAGAGGTTAGATTGGATTTTTGTTTTTTAAATACAGTCACAAACGGAGTCTTCTGAAAGAAACTTACAAGTGAAACCTTTCTCTGAACTTGAGTGAAATTGTTCACAAAAAATATATTTTAATAAAAAATGTAACTATTTTATATGATAATACAATAAACGGAGGCATGTAATATCTTGCTTAATCAAACTGCAAAAAACACAACTTCACCAAAGCTAAAGGCTGCCTTCAAAAGCAGCAGTTAAATACATTCACATGGAACATTATTTTCAATAATTGTCACATAAACTGAACAATGATCTCACATATCAAGTTTGAAGATCAAAAAAAAAAAAAAAAATCAATAGATTTAATTAATTGAATCCAAATGACACAATGAGAATTAAAATGATCAACATATATTGTAAGATGAGTTTTTTTTTTAAATAAGAGCCTTAGTATTCTTATTTAACTGCTTTTGCTATAAAATATCAACTACAGATTATATAAACAAAAGTACTGACCTTATAATCTGCATTTTAAAAGAGATGATCCGCAAGTTTTAAGCAATTTTATCTGTCATAACAACATGTTCCCTGTGAAGAACAAGTTTCCAGAATGAAAGGTGGTGCTGAATGAGAATTAAAGAAAGTTGATGAATACAGTGGGGCTGGTAAAAGCTAATTTACAAAGCTCCCTCTTACATTTGCATTTTACATTCCCCAAGTCCATAGGCCACCTGGATAAGTTAGCACATGATAGTCATGGCTTTAGACTTTCCATTGAGATTTGGCTAACAAATGTAGCTCAGAGCTGCTTTGTCCAACTATGTTTGCTAGATTGCCATTTGTGACTGATTTAGATAAATCATTTTCATGTTATACATGCTGTACTTTTAGAAATAAGACTTTTAGACTTAATAAGTTCTGCTGTTTCTGAATATCGAATGCCGGGTGGCCGATGTACGAAATTGTTTCAATTCAAGCTTCTAAATCATGTGATACATAAAGATACAAGACACAATTAAAATGAACTGAAAATAAACTCAAAATGTCCATTTCAGCCCACGGATGTAAAATCCTACTTCCAATCTGAAAGTTTATATTTGTCTTCAGGTCAAGGGGAAATATCATTTTCATATATTAAACTTACTATTTCTTTTTTTTCATTTGTTGTTTTAAACCACCAGTGATGTGGTTATGTTTTCCTGTTGTTTTGACCGCTACCGTATCCAGCTCATCTAACTCACATATGACTATGGTAATATGTGGTAACACACAGGAACTCCACTGACCATGCTTATTTAGCATGAAAGGTGAAAACACTGAGCCTCATTATTTGGCTGTTGTGGAGAACATGAATATGGACAGTTGTGTAATGTTATGTAAAGACAGATTAAAAGTGTACAACATTATTAGTGAATTAAAAAGCATCAGTGTTAATGGGTATGGTTTTCATCATACACAATACAAACTCAAATCAAACTGCTGTATTATTGACATCATACCTTCTGTGTCCAAGTACAACTATACTGATTCAAAAGGTTTGTTTTCTCATCAAAACGTTACTGTAAACATGACTACTGTAAATACTGAGTACACTACCGTAAACATATATTAATTTAGTATAACATTAAATGAAAGTAAAGGTTTTAAGAACAATTTATTGTTAGGGAACACACTTGCAAATTAGAGTCTTATTTTCTTCAAATGCATTTGTTTGTTAAATAAGCATCCATGGAAATCTATCTATTTTGCATTCTCATTCAAAATTCCATTCAAGAAATCATGTAAAATGTGAGCTGGCATTTTGTCATATCATTTGTTTGTTTCCTATTGATTTATCTTATTCTATTTATAATATTCCAACGCAATGTAGCCTTCAGGTCAAAGCTGCAGCATTCTGTGAGGTGGGGCCTCAATGAGAATGTCTGCTTTCCTATATACTGATTTAAATATGGGTCATCTTTCTGTTTTTATTTTCAGTGTTTACCATAGCAATAGGAACGGTGCATGTACAGAAATCAACTTAAGTACAAAGGATCACAAGGTAGAGTGTTTTGAAAAGTTGAAAAGGACTTTTTCATTAAGTGATTCAGAGAAACAGTATGAACAAACCCGCAGCACCACAATTTACATCCTTTCCGGTACATTCAGGCATTGACGTCAAACCAGTGACTAATGCATTGATGATCTCCTAAAAGTGTACTCACCAAAATGAAAGGAACACAGTAGACATATGCAAAATTCAGACTGTTTGGTCATTCAAAATAAAATGTCCTGTGGATTGGAGCTCATGTAAAAGAAGTAATTAATAGTACCAACAATAATTTGTTAATTTTGTAAACAGAACAATGTAATAAATATACAAATAATGCATTTTTAAAAGTCATGGCTTCACCAGAATGGTACGAAACTTGGTGACTTTTATGGCACTTGGTATGTGAACACACACACAAAAAAATTGAGGGCATGATTTGAAAAAGCTAAATGGTCGTAAAAAAAAAAAATGTTCACACTCATGGTCTTTGGTCAAAAATGTCCGACCATAGGAAATGAATGGGAAATGAGAAAAAAATACAGAAAATTTTTATGTGTACTATCTACAAATCCCCCACAATGCAGAAAAATTACTATAAAGGGATGAAACTCTAAAACATCTAGAGTGCAAAATCAGCACACCAACTCACACACGTGCGGACACACACATACACAGCTATGAACAGGTGTGACTGTAATACTGCAACTATGTTAAAAAAAAATATATATATATATATCTGACTGCAATACAGTGAAAAAAAGTGGATGACAAGAAAGGGGTTACACTCTAAGAGTGAAAATCAAGAGTGTAAAATGGATACATCCACTCACACACACTTACTTACACACACTCGCAGACACACACATACAGAGTTATACATACTGTAATTGGTATGGCTATAACCATATAGCCAGTCAGTGAGGGAAATAAGAGGTTAAAATCAGATCTGACTCAGAAGGATTAAGCTCTGATAAAGCATTCCTGTTCATTTTTGTTACATTTGAATAGAATTATAATGTTTTGTGTAACAAAGTGCTTTCTGTGTTCAGGTTTGAATGTAGTACTAATGCGAAAAAAGAAAGAAAAACACACTACACTTCAAATCAATGTTTAAAACATTTAAAAAGTAGTCTATGAGAATGCTTTAATATACATTTTAATCCACAACCTAATAAAGTTAAGAATTATGTATAAAAACAACTAGGGAATTCACAAGCCTCTCGATAGAGTCCTATACAGGAATCTAGTGGTTACACCATGAAATTACAGGTTTTTTTTTGTTTTGTTTCACAAGCTACTATTCTGCCTTTAAAAATTGGATTTTAAAGGCCAAATCTCAATTTTAATCTGAAATACCTCCTTTTTCTTTCGTATTCTCTCAAAATACAAAAGAAAATATATTATTAAACAAAAATTAGATTGATTTTACTGAAGAAAAAAAAGTTACATTTCATGGTCACTTTTGACCATGAGTGTGACTCTCAAATCAGGAGTGCATAAGAGTTGGATATTAACTGAGCACTACTGATATCTACTGAGCAAATCTATCATAAGGAAGATTTCATGAACCATATGCATATGTGTGTAGGTCCATGGGTTAATAAGAAGCAAAAAGAAAAGTTAAATGGACATTAAAAAAAAAAAAAAAAAAAAATTATATATATATATATATATATATGTAGGCCAGATTAAATGTATACCTAGTTTTGTAATACCTTGTTTTTCCACACTCCCTTATTTGATATATTTTGTGAAATATGAATTATTTAAAAAAAATAATAATTAAGTATAAACAATATATATTATATATGAAGTATGAAATACTCACTGCTGATTTAATTGCTTTTTTTATATATATGTTTGGTGTACCACTTCATTGGGGCTATTGAGACATTTTAAGAACTGTAAAACAAACAAAACACACCTTGACATTGTATTGCATCAACAGCTTTATAGGGCAATCCTCAATAATAATACAGTATCAAACATTTGTTTTTGGATTATGACTCCTGATTTTCTATGTTTTTTTTTTTTAATAGCAGTGTGTTAATACAGTAATTTATTTTTTACAGTGCTTTTAATTTGATCATTTTTGCTATGTTTTTTTCATTCTAACTGTAAAAAGGTTATATGTCTGTTGTCATGAAACATTTTAGTGGTATCAGTTTTGTGTTTTATAGTACAAACCTTTTGTTGTTGCAGGAGAAGGAAGAGCAGGAGGAATAAGAGTAGTAGCAGTAAGATCAGCAGCAGGAGTTATGGGAGTAGTAGGAGTAGTTGGTGCTGGTATTGGTGGCACTGGTGGTGGTACTGAAGAAACAAACAAGCAGGAACAGTTATAACTTAAAACTTTGCGGGGTTACCTCTACATGTGTTATTGATGCTGATGGGGAGACTTGAAACCGTTGCAGTGAATCCATCTGAATGTGAGCAATTGTAACTTCTCAAGTCTCAACTGATTTATGCAAAATGGAATTTGGACCACATACAGATGGACTGAACAGTGAACAAACATTAATTTACATTTATGAAAAAAGAAACAAAATAACAAATATTGGATTTTAAATTAGACAGACACCTCAAGAAATCAACGACCTAAAGACATTGAACCACAATCATTATTTCAGAAAGGCGAAAAGACAAAAACAAATCATTTGTTGGGTGATGTTAAACCTCAAGCAGGAACAGCTAAAGCTCACAGTGTTCAAGCTGTAAAGACACATGAGCTCTGTACACTCCGGTTCATTAGATAAAACTGAAAACAAAAATAAAAACAGTTCTTAATAGTTACCATGACATAAATTGTTGCGGCTCACAGGACTGTCTTTATTAGAGATATTAAATCCACTCCAGCATGAACACATGTGACTCCCAATGATGTTAATACAGTCTGAGTATTGACCACACACTAACACTGCATCTTTACATTCATTGATGTCTGGACATTAGTGAGGTATTCCATAAATGATAAAAATCCTAATTTCTAATCATACAAACTTTGCTCAGAACACTTCTTTCAGGCTTCCAGAAAGTTATGCGTTTGTCCACATGATATATAGTCTTGACTGACTGTATATATTTATATTTAAACTGTAATTTATAATACCCCCCCCCCCCAAACTGAATTACATCTCTGTGTCTGTGTTTGTATCATTTGTGTGAGCAGCACTGTTAATTTAATTTTTTTTAAGATGAAACAAAATGGTCCAAATATGACAAACTGTAGTGAAAACTGCATATTTTTGACCACTGTGAATTTCATTACTAAGGGGAATTACAAATCAGGTGAACTTAATGTCACATAAATCCAAAACTCAAAAAAAAGTTCAGCTAATTAACCCAAACCTCTCTTATTTATGCTTATTGGTATCCGTTGGTAAATCCTGTCAACTCATAGTGTTCACGATCAACATAATAAAGAAAAAAAAAATAGATCACTAAATTGATAGACTAGTTGACTACAGGAATCAAGCAAATGGACTGTAAGAAGTGACGCTCGATAAAGATTAGTTAATTGTTTTTAAGATATTATTTTTTACATTACTGTAAGCAATAATTATTTTGTGTTTGATGCTAAATATATTCAGTTGAAAATAAAGACTGACTGAACTAAAAAAAAAAGGTGTTATCATTGAAACCATGGCTATATTAATTTCCTTTTTATGTTAAGCCATTTTGTCCCCACATTTGTTGTAAGGTGAGATGTATCACAATATGTTTTTATTTTATTTTCTTTTTTTCAACAAAAGTCACTTAAATTACTCATGTCAAGTATAAAATAAAGAAAGCATTTATGAAACTTTCCGTCAGTATGTAAAAATATATTATGGGAGTAACTTTGTTATGGGAGTGTTTATGTTATTGTGTTAATATCCAAGGACAGTCTTCACTTGTTGTATGGCAAAGAGGGAAATAAATAGTCTCACCACCAAAACCCAAATTGAACATTTTATGGAATCTTAAAATTTACAGTAACACGATGAGCAACATAAAGCTCGTCAGTGAAGCTTTTTGATCTCACCAGTAGTCATGTCGATATTTGAAAAAGTTGAGCTATTATTCAAACAAATAATTATGATGAATAGTTTGACTGTGAATAATGTTTTTGGTAACAACAATGTAAAAATGTGAAATATTGTAATTACAGGTGCTGGTCATATAATTAGAATATCATCAAAAAGTTGATTTGTTTCACTAATTCCATTCAAAATTGAAACTTGTATATTCTATTCATTCATTACACACAGACTGATATATTTAAAATTTTTATTTCTTTTAATTTTGATGATTATAACTGACAACTAAGGAAAATGCCCAATTCAGTATCTGGAGCTGGATTCAGTGCTTTAAGAACCTCTACGCACAGACGTATGCAAGAGATGGGTTTCAGCTGTCACATTCCTTGTGTCAAGTCACTCCTGAACAACAGACAGCATCAGAAGCATCTCGCCTAGGCTAAAGATAAAAGGGACTGGATTGCTGCTGAGAGGTCCAATGTTATGGAGAGGAAGAGGAAGATGCAATATGCCAGAGCCAAGAATGCAGAAGAGCTGAAGGCCACTATCAGAGCAACCTGGGATCTCATAACACCTGGGCAGTGCCACAGACTGATCGACTCCATTCCATGCCGCATTGCTGCAGTAATTCAGGCAAAAGGAGCCCCAACTAAGTATTGAGTGCTTTACATGCTCATACTGTACTTTTCAGTTGGCCAAGATTTCTAAAAATCCTTTCTTTGTATTGGTCTTGAGTAATATTCTAATTTTCTGAGATACTGAATTTGGGATTTTCCTTAGTTGTCAGTTATAATCATCCAAATTAAAAGAAATAAACATTTGAAATATATTTTGAATGGCATTAGTGAAACAAATCAACTTTTTGACGATACTCTAATATATGACCAGCACCTGTTCAACATAGAAAATCAGTTCAAAAAGTATTTTCTGCAAAGATATTATTGCAGCAACATAATAATTCTATTTTAGAGTGTTGATACGAACAGTTCATGGATGCCTGACTTTACATAGAATTAATTGAAAATTGAATATAGAGTACAGTACATGCTTTTTATTTAGATTACCAGATGATTAAACTCAAATTTTTATGTGCCTGATGGTGGTTGCTCACATGCTGTGTTATCTCCCAGATTTTTTTTTAAAATTCATTTTGTTTATAAGAAATACAGATCCTCACATAAAAACTTGTATCCACTGCCATTGAAATTGCACACTAAGAAAGAATACAATGCAAATGTAAGCTCATTTAAAAAAATAATAATTAGCACTACTGTTTCAGAAGGTCATGTGACATTCTCACATCTGATTCGTCAACCACCTCATCTAATTGAAGTGGAAAGATTATGTTCTGCAGATATAATCTCATCTCATTGATCACAGAGATGCTTGATAATTCCAACTTAATTTAAAACAAGACGTCCTAGGGTAATTCTGTGACAGAATCAACAAGCACACAAGCATTTTGAATGCATTTCTCATTACAGTGTACGATTAAGTATTTTTCATTGCGTTTACAAAATAGAGTGCACAAATACAACAAAAATAATCAGCCTACGTATTCAGTAAACCTTCAGTAATCAGTATTTATCAATCAGCATTTATCAATTCCTATAGATATAAATGCACACATACACACACAAAAAAAACCCCAAGAAAAACAAGAAAAACAACACTGACTGTGGCTCTAAAAGATTTACTAGAATTCACCAGAAGTTTATGCTAGTAATATTCCTAGGCATTATGAGAGGTACATTTTAGTATCCATTTATTTAACAGAACATATTTCTAAATTTTGTATACTAATATTACATTTCTATATCAACCAACTTTTATTTTGTAACTTAAAGCAGCTCTATGTAACTTTTGGCGCTCTGGCGTTAATAAACAGAACTGCACGCATCCCATGGAATAACATTCTAACCGGTGCTTCTTCTTTTAAGTTTATGTCAATGACGATTCATGCAGGTATGTGTGACGACCCGAAAAAGTCTACAACATTCCAATTAGAAGCACACATTATAAGTGTACTGTAGTGAATCGGGATAACACAAAAACGCGGTTTGGAAGATGAATTCTTGATGTAGGCTACTCGCTCATTATATGCATTTTGCAAATTTTGTACGCAGAAAAAGTTACATAGTGTTTCTTTAAAATGTACTGATCCAAACTTTTTAAATAAAATATTGATTTGCAATGCATCACACAGGGACTTCTGGAAATGATCTTTAATTTATTTTAACCATAAATAATAAGGTGATCATTTTTACTTATAAAATATATTTTCATATAAAAGTGTTTTTACATAAAAAAAATTGTCTTGTTATGTATAGTTTTTCAATAAACATATTCATATGTCTTACCTGTAAAATCTTTTTTTTTTTCATTAAATATTTTAAGGTAACCTACAGTTGCTGTTAAGCATTCTTACCACTCTCCAGGACACACATCTCTCCTTCATTGGGAATAGATGGATTGGTATTCAGTCACAACTATTTAATCTCTAATAAAAATTGACGTTAATCTAAAAAAAAAAAGACAGGTATCTGTTGGTTTTCAAGAATGGTTTGTTTTTACATTCTTCCCCTACCTCTAAATCTATACTCGTTTCTGTGAAATCAACCTTTTCCACAACACATTCACGGGTCAGCAGGACAGCTGTGATAATTCCTGTGAAGTACTTTAATATTTGTCCTATATAATTTGTGCAATATAATTGTCATAAATATACTTGATGGAAGAGGTCCTGATTGAATTAAACATATTATCAAGTAAATATATATCACATAAGATATCAGGAAAAACAAACATTTATTTTCATTAAGTCTCATTTAGATAATTAAAGGTTTCAAAATACTGCATGACTTCTGTCTCATTAAATGAATTATCTAAACTGAAAGTTTCAGTGAGATATTCTAAATGTCATTATATCAGAACTAAAACCTTTTGAAGGCTCAAGTGGTTTTGGGATACATGAGTACAATGTCTTGCATGATAGCATTTTTCTGACAAAAATAGTGAACCAACAATATTTAGTAGTTAACTGTACCATGATTGGCCATGTTTCTAACTGATGTATGTTGGTCAAAATCACTTTCACAACATTCTTTAGATGGCAATTATATGGCTCTTCCAGACACCTGACATCTCTAAAATAGGAAATTATGTCATATAAAATCAGAGAAAAATGATAAAACTGAACAATGGAGTCAGGGAGGGCAGGGTGTCTGTTGATTGTCTAAAAACAGCTGAAGAAAAAATTCAAACAGATGTTGTTTTGCTAAAAGTTTTTCTCAGTTCGTGTTTGGTACATTTGGTACTGAAGTGTTCATATTAGTTAACTGTAAAAAATATTAAAATAAAATAATATTAACTAATAATAATAATAATAATAATAATAAAAACTAGAGGGGAGCTTGTTTACTGTTAATTAAGTATTAAGTTACTCCGTAATGAAGACAAGTCTTTATGAAACCTTATGCACCCTTGCAATTGTGTGATAAATAGCAGGTGAATAGTTTGGACACTTGTTAATTCAAGCTCTAAATTATAGTAATGTACCAAATGAAAGGGTTCCCTATATATATATATATATGTATATATATATATATATATATATATATATATATATATATATATATATATATATATATACACATATATACAGTACAGACCAAAAGTTTGGACACACCTTCTCATTCAAAGAGTTTTCTTTATTTTCATGACTATGAAAATTGTAGATTCACACTTAAGGCATCAAAACTATAAATTAACACATGTGGAATTATATATGGAATTATATACATAACAAAAAAGTGTGAAACAACTGAAAATATGTAATATTGTAGGTTCTTCAAAGTAGCCATCTTTTGCTTTGATTACTGCTTTGCACACTCTTGGCATTCTCTTGATGAGCTTCAAGAGGTAGTCACCTGAAATGGTCTTCCAACAGTCTTGAAGGAGTTCCCCGAGAGATGCTTAGCACTTGTTGGCCCTTTTGCCTTCTGTCTGCGGTCCAGCTCACCCCTAAACCATCTCGATTGGGTTCAGGTCCGGTGACTGTGGAGGCCAGGTCATCTGGCGCAGCACCCCATCACTCTCCTTCTTGGTCAAATAGCCCTTGATGCCTTCAGTGTGACTCTACAATTTTCATAGTCATGAAAATAAAGAAAACTCTTTGAATGAGAAGGTGTGTCCAAACTTTTGGTCTGTACTGTACCTATAACATCTCTAGAGGGATTTAATTCAAACCTGCATTTTACTCAACCCTGTCAGATATGAGTCTGCATCCCGTGAGGCCATAGCTCCTAACAAGACGGTAACCAATGGGAAAGGATGCAAATTTATGCAAACCCACTTTTCACCAGGGCCCAGATATGGGTATCTGGTAGAGCTGGGGACCCACCTGAGTATACTGTCAACAGTTATAATAATGGCAGAAATGTTAAGGGGTTTGCCTGAACCAAAAACAGAACATTGAGGACCCAAGTGAGAGGAATCCCAGTAGCAGGAATTACATTTTATTTGTATTTTTTTTACTATTTGCTAATAATATTTTAAAATATGCACACTTTCACACTTATTTGTATGTCTCAATATGTTAATGTCTTGTCACAATTAGTTAGGAATTACATTAATCAAACAATGATACCATATTTTCAAGAAAAAAAAAGTTGACTAATTTGCATCACTGCATATTCACTTTTTTAATGTAAAACAATTAAATATTAAATGTTTTACTCGTTCTTTACTCTTTTTTACATTGACTAGTATTGAACTCAATATCTCCCTCAAATGTTGTTTCACTTACACAGTGGATTTATGGAATTGATCTGAACTGCAAATTATATTTTTATTTTACAGTATGCACCCTCTTCATTTTTATTAGTATTCCTTATACACACTGAAAATGCACAACTGAAAAATGCTCTTGTCTCATTGTATTCAATTATACATTAAATTAATTTGTATGATGTGTAAATGAATGTACTACTTTCAATTCAAAACAGCGACTGCATCATTGAAAATTGTTGGTCAGTTACATTAGTATAATATAATTGTAAAATATTACACATTTTCTGTAGTTTACTGATCGATTTAAATGTTTTCTGTTATTAATCAGTGGTTTAAGTACTGTACTTATCCTTGATTAAATATATAATATATATTTGTATTACTACTTCAGAACATAGAAACACCTCAACCCAGAAATCAGTAGCAGATAGTGCAGTTTACATATAATTGCGGTATAGAAAACCTGTTAAGCAAAGGCTGTTTAACATGTAATAAAGTAAACTATAGTTTATGAAGCAGCTGATTATGCATTCATAGTATCTGTGCCACTGGAGCTGTGTGAAGACGTAGCTGCTGAGAAAGCATTGGCTTCAGATATGTTGAACACATCTGCAAATAGACATTTGAACATTATTTAAATATTTATTGTCTATTGTAAATAATGTTGACCTACTAAAGCTATTTTGACTAAATAAAAGTCTGTATAGTAAAATATGCAGACAACTCTATCTATTTTAACAGTAAGACTTACTTCTCCGCATCCTTTGAAAGAAACCCAGTCCACTAGAAGATGATGGTCCTGCACTAGTACTCTGTAATTTAAGATATCAGCTATAAACTTCGCATATCTATAATCTGGTAGCATAACTAAAGGAGTAAAAGCCAACTGTAAGATGTTTAGCAAAATCTCATGGATCATATGCATTGTTTTGTTGGTATTTACCCTGGTACGGTTAGAGCTGGTAAGGTTTCTTGGTGACAGGAATCCTGCCAGAGCCTCACGTATCTGCAACCATATAAGACAAAACAGGTTAAAGCACTGAAGAATTACTGAATGACTCAATAAAAGTTTGAATAAAATGATTCTGACAAAATGTCTTGTCAAATTGTCATGCAACAAAAATTAATTCATACCTTGCTGTCTAAAAGTGTTCCAAACACCAAAATAAAGAATCCCTGCACAAGTGATACAAATATATGAAGAAATTGTCCTGAGTAAATAATATTAGTTGCTGTTCATTTTATATTAATAACAACAAAGAACATTTTTTATTTTACATGATAATACTCTGTTGTGAGGTTTTATAATGGATTTTTAGAAGTATAGAATATAATACTTTGTAGTAAGTAAAGAAAGTAGTACCTGCAGTGAATTGAGGAGTGCAAACACCACATGAATGCCTAAATCCTGTGACACCATGGTTCCAATGCCAAATCCCCATGTTAGACCAAAGATAGGAGTCAAAATGGCCACACATCTGGCAATGACCACCAGGGCATGTTTCTCATCTGGTTGAATAGAAGCACCAACTCCTCTCCTCAACATCTTGTACAGAACCACAATCAAAACCACAAGGTTTATGGCTACAATAGTGAGAGCTGGAATCACAAATGCCAGCAGGGCCTTTGATTCGTTCCAGTTCAGCCAGCATGCATTTTGTTTGGAAATATAATTTTGAGGTCCAGCTGTTGAAGCAACAGTAATAACCGCTATGAGCAAAGGTGCACCATAACCGGCTATGAAGGCAATGACCATCATTTTGGTCCTTGACATTTGAGACAAGACCATGACTGTACGGTAAAAGAGCAACAGCGCTGACATTAACATCCAGAAGAAAAGAGCCAAGTAAAAAAAGTGCATGAAGAAAACCACTGGACTGCAGCGACCCACTGAGGTTGGCTGTTCTTGTTCTGCGATCGCAGCTCCAATGATAAAACAGATGTTTGCGATCAGCAGGGACACGGCAATGTTGACTATGGAGACATGCCGCATGTAGGACGTGTCATTTCTTGTCATTGACTTCCACACGATAATCTCGATAATGAGGCACAAAATCAAGCTGGCCATCGAAATAGCTACACCAATGTAAGTTATATAGGCTAAGGCTATGTTCTTAATGGAAAATGGTGACATTAAGATTGAAAAAGAGGTTGTGTGGTTGCATTCACATGTAATCTTGCCAGTTTCATTCCCTTTACTTATATAGGGCTTTACTTCACATCCAGTGGAATCCCATGCGTCAAGATTGAAGTTCCAAAAGACACACTGAGGATTTCCCAAAGACGGATCAGTAATGTCAAATGCAAAAGATATGTTGTTAATTGTTTTGATGTCAATCTTAACTACAACCACATCTCCATTGATGCGCACATCTGATTTTCTACTGTTATTACTTCTACTGGTAGTAGTATTACGAGTAGGTAGGATTTCATCAAGAGTTGTGAAGACTATGATGGTTATAGGGGTGGATATAGGAATCTGCGGAATCTCAATCTCGGTAGTTGAGTTTGGCAGGTTTGATATTCCACTATATGAGGTGCTGGTTGTTACAGTTCTGTTCAACTCAATAGATGTTTTATTAATCAAAAAACTGACATTTGTGAGACGGGCTGCTATGTTCTCAATAGCGCTTAGAAGTGCAGTGCTGGTGTTATCAGTCCTGTTGTCATTGTTCAGTTTTTCCCATGAATTAAAGGCCAGTTCCGAAACAAGGATATTCACTGTGTTAAGAAAACCCTGGAAATGAAAATCATGTTTAGTAAAAACATTTTTTTACAAATATTTTATTGCTAAAAAAAAGTTTTTGCCACAATTTGACTGATGTCTTTTGTGCATACACACTGTAAATGTACATACCTCCATCACACGCTGATTAATGATAATGTTTTGTGAAATACTAGCTACTTTTAAAAGAATTTCAACGATTGTTAGGACAGTGACAGGAGACTGTGTAATTGCATTCTCATTCTTCTCTGTTACATTACTAAGCTCAGTGACAAACTCTGGTATGTCCTCCACCAACAAAACCTACAAATTACAAAGTAAATATGAAATGTAAATATCAGAATTTTTTAACTAGACAATTTATTTTTCATAAATGGATTAAGATTACCTGAACTTTATTTGCAAGGTTGATGATAACTTTAAGAATACAGTTTGTCTCCTCAGGCTTCCATTCACCCGATATACATTTATATTTTATGGTGCCTTCCTTGTCTCTTTCACAGGGACCTGTCAAAGTTTCACCTTCCTTTCCATCTCCAAGCTTTTCATTTTTACAGCTTAACTCTATAGTAAATATTTAAGAAAAACAGAAAAATAGTTATTTCTTTCAGACAGCTGAAACAGAAAAACTATGTCCCAGGATAAAGAAAACTGAAGGTTCACCTTCGTTTACTTTGATAACTGTAACATTTGAACTACCATAGCTGAAACTTTGAAGTGCCTGGTTCTTGAGTCGACAAACAAAGGTTTCACTCCCACATTCTCCTTGTTTGATTATATGATTTAATGTGATGCATCCATCCTCTGATTGTATGAAAGAAGTAAATGCAATAATTGAAAACACATGAAAAACATGTTGAATTGAACAAAGCAATTAATCACAACTGTAAACTCCAGTCAGCAACTTATTTAAGAATATGTATTGTATGTACAACCTGTAGGTACCACAACATCCCCAGAAGATATTGGGGTCCACTCCACACTGTTTTTTTCTTCACAGCATTCAAGTAAAACATTCTTGTTTACACATTGGAACTTTCTTTCATTTTGACCCACTTTGATATCTGGAAGTGGTTCAATAACTACATCTTGCCACTGAATGTAAGGTATTGTCCTGTTTATGATACATGTGTATCGACCTGCAAATAATTAAAAAAACAACACAAGATTATTTATGCATTTATTATTTTCTAAAGCAATAAAATAGACTGGTTTACATAATGGTATTTATTCAATAACATACCTACAACTTACCTTCAATAACTTAACTACATTTGCTAGTTGAAAGCAATGTAAACATAAGTAGTTATGCTATAGCATAATACAAGTGGAACATCATACTAGAACAAGAAATTGTTTTTGCTAGTCCAAATTTTTTCATCAAAAGAAAGTGAATGGAATCCAAAATGTCCCAAAAAGGACCATTAAAGTTTAATCACAAGTGCTTATTACCTGTGCACTATATTCTAAAATCCATACCCTCTGATGATCTCATACAGCCAGTTGATTTTATTTAACATCTTAAATTTTGGTCTGCTCATCACACAAAACTTAATTTATCAGATGGAACAAAATTGGTAACACTTTAATAAGCATACACTAATAAGTACAGTACATGACATTTCTCACTAACAGTGCTCTTATGATTTTATGTGTAATATATAGTTTAGCAAAGTAAAATAAAAATAAAAATATATATATATATATATACACACATACGCAAACACACACATTATATATATATATATATATATATATTACGAACATTATGAGGTGTGAAATTATTTTCTGGGAAGCGCATGGCGAACATAGTTCCAGGCAGCACTCTTGACCGCATTACAGTTCCATATCACCTCACATAGTTAACTGTAACAACAGAAATTAGCATACAGTACCTATACAGCAAACAGGACTAACAAAAACAGCAAAATGAAATCGTATGTGTATCAGTATATTAGATCTGTGGAACAATGTCTCTTGGGACATGGCGACAACACACTACTTGTGCAACTCAACCAGGTCTTACCCCCTCTTATTTTCTTTACATATGCCTTGGGCAGGATTTATTTTAATGTGGGGTATTGTGATGTGTACAATCCTGAAAAAAAAAACTCAGATCTTTTTCATGTATAAAAAGCAACATTATTAAAGGAAGTTAAAAGTTTAAAAAAGCATAATAGGACCTCTTTATTTTAAAAAGTAATCTATTGAAAAACTTATCTGAACTTGATAAATCTGTATAATATATATATATATTTACTTTAGATGGAAAATAATTTGTTATAGTATGCTGTATATATATATATATATGTGTGTGTGTGTGTGTGTGTGTGTGTGTGTGTGTGGACCCGCCTATACTAACTCGTTCTTTAAATAACAAAGAAAAAATGTTCCAGACTTTAGACCAGGCTTTGGTGGGTCTTTGGCGCAGTCTATTTTCAGCTCCTTAAAATAGCAATGCACCAGCAATGCGCCTGAACACACCTCTTTTTTAGACCAGCACGCCCATGGGCGCACAAATGAGCACAAATGCATTTGCTAATTAAACGACGTGGCGCTGGACGGGAAACTAGCAAACACACTTGCACTGCACCTTGCGTCACATTGCGCCGGGTGTATGATAGGGCCCTTTATTTCTCTTATTTTTACTGATTAAGCTTTAACCCTTTTTCCTATGCCAACTGTGTGTGTGTGTGTGTTAGACTAGTTTAAGTGTTTATGTAGTTAATAAAGCCTTACTTGTATCTCACTTGGTGTTGTTCATTGTTTGCTCATAACTGGAGTCTGTAATCATGCAGATTTTTGCAACATACTGAGTAGTATTGTACAGTAAGCAAGTTATTTTCCTTAACCAGGAAATTAACGTTCTTATAAATGACAGACAGTTGACACTGAGAGGTCAAGAAAATACTTACAGTGAATCTAAATATTTATAATTAATCATAACTAGTTCACTACACAGACCTTATAAACAAAAGTAGATGGTTCCATAGCTTTGCTCAGCTAGCACAACAGCTTTAATCTTGACATAAGAGGGAGAGTCAACATGTAAGATTATTGCTGGTAGGATGAAGATATGTGTTATTCACCTCTGTCAAGCACACTGACGCTCTTCACAGTGAGAGTACTATTGTCAGATGAAATTAAGTATTTATTGGTGTTTAGTGGGAGCTCTTGGCCATTCACTGTCCATCTCATTGTACCATCAACATAATCTGGGCGTATGCATTTTAGCTCCATATTTTGCTGAGGATACCATTTTTCTGCAGTGGACAGGTTCTTTTGTTCTGAAAGTAGAGTCCACAAACCATATTTGAATTTTTTTATATTTTATATTTATGGTTCTTTTAAAATTTTTAAAAGCAGTATTAATCCTTATAACAAACCAGAATTTTGTAAGCAACAGGTTGTAATCAATAAAAATGATAAATGATAAAAAAATAAGATTAGATAATGTCTAGCCTTACCACTTTCAGCAAAACCATCCAGATCTACAGGGAATCCTTCTGTTATGAGAATGTTTCCAACCTGTTTGTTTGCCGCTGCAAATTCAGGGCTGTTGGGGCTGCTGATTGTTGACTTAAATTCATAGTCTGCTATAATGCTACCAGGCCTATGGAGCACAAATACAAACCACAACAATGAGAACACACTGTTTAATACAAGTGGTAAAAACCAAAATCAATCTTTTAAATGAAAACCTTACCTAAAACGAGTGACTTTTACTGAAACCGTTATATAGACGGCCAATTTTCTGTAACTTTCTTCAATCTGTACAAAATTTAAAAAAATGCACATTAGGAAGTTTACCTTATGATAAAACTGAAATAAATCTATGACATTTTCAAGATGAATTACTCTATGGTAAGAACCAAAAATATATAGATGACACCTGAGCATACAGATTTGGGCTGCTTTACTGTCAATAAACAGACTGTATCTTTATTGACTGTTAATTATTTATCTAATGTGATTTAGAATGATAATAATTCACAAGAAAGATTAAGTAAAATAAATACACATATTTGCAAAAAACAAACAAAAAAAATTACATAAAAAGTTATACTCTGTATTGCAAACTCTGTAATTAACATTTGCACAGTATTTTTTTCATTTAGCTTTATCAATACTTTTTTATTTACAAAATATGGAACTACTCACTGCTGATTCAATTTTACTGGCATAGCGTATGAACTTCTCATCTTTGTTGTTGCTGAGACTGGTATCAAAATCTTCTTTTATTCTCAATGACATTTGAAGAACTGTTAGAAAAAGAGTACATTTATTCATCTGTTTCAGTCATATGACTATTTTCATTCTTCCACCATATTCATGACCAACAGCAGGGCAAAGTACAGAAGATACCAAAAATGTTTGTGTTTTTGTATTCGCTGCCATTATTTTGCTCTGCTCATGTTAATGAATATGTTGGCTGAATTGAAATTTCAAATGACTGTAACTGCTTTATAGAACAATTGATAATAATACAGTATAATAATAATACTATATCAATTATTAAATCCAGTTCACACGAAAAACGGTAACTATGATGGTGGAAGATATCTTCTGTTTATTTTAAGTACACGCTCATCTGCTGCATTAAAATCTCAAGCTCGTTACAGCAGGATTGATTCTAATTTGGTGTATTTTTATCATTCATTAAATGGAAAAAAATCGAGCGTAATTCCAGTGATATCATGTATGTGTGCCTTTATCGTTATAGTTGCGGTGTGGACTCTGCTATTCTTTAATATTGAGTATGGTTTATTTATTGTTATCTTTAAAGTTATCGTCCTTGATGTGAACAGACCTTTAGACTTGCTGGGCTGGGCAATACATACTGGCTGCCACTATTGTCAGTTAAAAATATTTTTAAAAAATCAAAATAATAATAATAATAAATAAATAAACAAACCCTTGTATTACTTATTTACTTATAACAGTGTCTTATTAGAGCAGAATAAACAGAAACACATACACAGTGTCTGTGTTGGTCTGGTTTGTGGCTATAATTTGTTTTCCTGAAGATTCAAAGCAATTAATCTACTTTAGACTTTTTTTTTGTATGATTTCTCAAATTTACTTTTTATGAACTAAGCTCTGTGTAAAATTAGTACTTGACTTCAAAGAGTTGACAATACTCATATCAAAATACGAAGCTATCATTGGTTTTTTACTGCAAAACTACTAAAAAAACGTACTGCAAAACTGCAAAAAATCTCTGTTATATGTCTTGTCATTACATTTGTTTCGTGTTTTAATTTTTTTATTTTTGGAAAAATAATTACTTCATTACAGATGGGTCGGATATGAAAATATAAAGATATCATTAATAACTTCAAACTTGCAATAACTGTAAAAAGGATCTATTACACGTGAGTAGTCATCAAATACATTGTGTGGTTTGTCATTTTTTGTTTCTTTTACATTACATACCACATGTTGTTGCAGAATATTACTTAAAAAAATTAAATTGCAGCAAAAAATCTGTGTTGAATTGGTACTTTACTTTGTTACTGTTGATAGGACTGATTTCAGAATTTATCATTCAAATAACTGTAAAAAGGTTATATAAGTGTCGTCATCAAATAAATTTTTCTGGTATATCAGTTTTTTTTTTAACAGTACATACATGTTGTAGGTGTTGTTACAGGTACTACGGCAGAAAAAAAGAACCAAATAAACCTTTAGCATTTCAAAATGTAATATTTATAATTGTAAAATGTAAAATACCCCCTGTCATGTTGCAAGCGGCCAATTCCCCTGTGCGCCTCAGCACTAAAAGAGCATTTCTTAAAGAGCAAATTTAAAAGAGCTTCACAGGTGCATCTTTGTAAAGACGACGGATCAGCCTTATAAGGATGCCGTTTCACCCATGTGTTTCTGGGTGCTGTTGTTACCTGGCAACGGGTGATGGTCACGATCGCTGCCAAATGTGTCTGGGTGTCGAGCACGCTGAGGTGGCCTTTGTGGATGAGTCATGTTCCCACTGCGGGATTATGACCATTTCGGAGCTGCAAACCAGGCTCTGCAACCTGCAATCTGGGGCTCATTCTGGCGGCAGACAGACGAGAACCACTTCCGGCAGTAGCGCGGCTGGTTTGATGAGTACAGTGGTGGCAAACCTCGCAGGGACCAGCTGTATTCAGTGGGACTCCCCCCGACCAGATGTCAATCTCAGCATTGGAGATAGAGCTGTCTGATGAAGATTCGGCCGCTCTGCCGCCCCCCGGGACGATGGCAAAGCCTGGGTCAGGTCCAAAGATGGCAGCTATGCTTCCCCAGGCCGCCGAGATGGTAGGGCTTGAGTGGAATCCTCCACCGTGTCCCGAGCCAGTACTGGAGACCAAGTACTGCCTTTCCGGGCCTGTAGGCATTCGTCGGGTCTAACTGGCGGTGCCTATGTGGGCTTGCGAGGAATCTGCTTCCGCCTTACACGCCATGGTGTTATTGCAGGTGCACCAGGCTCAGGCACTGAAGGACCTGCTCTGAAGAACCACCCGGTCATAATCCAGCAGTTCAGACAGAACTCCCAACCACCACGAAGGTCACCACAAAATTCGCTGGGTCGTGCGATGTCCATGTTAGTGGTTAGTGCTATCTCTGGCTGTGTCTGGCAGACATGAGGGACACTGACAAGGTCCGGTTTCTCAATGCCCCTGGGTCCCAGGAGGGCAAGGAGAGTTGCGGACAGCCAAGCATTGGACCTCACTCATCCAGATGGCAGCAGCGGACGGTTTGGGAGCATCAACAAAGGCCCTACTCAGGCACCCTCTGCCAACCTCTGGAACCAGGTGAGCCCTGCACCCCACACTCACACCACATTCCGGCCTGCTCACAAGCCGCCCGAGTTGGGTTCCTGGGTTCCACCTTGCTGCCCCACCGCGGGTGCAGCTGTGGTTCCGCTAGTCCCGCTACGGTTTCTAAGCACCTGGTCAGCGCTGCCCTGCCCATCTAGCTGGCTTCTACGGACCATCAGCCTCGGCTATGCGATTCAGTTCGCCTGGCGTCCACCCTAGTTCAGCGGTATCTGCTTCACTACAGTGAAAGCAGCCGATGCCCCGTTCTGTGGGCAAAGATCGCAGTCCTACTGGCGAAGGACGCGATAGAGCCAGTCCCTCCAGCTGATATGAGGACGGGTTTTACAGCCATTACTTCATTGTACCCAAGAAAGGCGGTGGGTTACGACTGATCTTGGATCTGCGAGTTTTGAATCAGGTCCTTTATTGGCTACCATTCAAGATGTTGATACAGAAAAGCATCTTTGAGATTTGAGGTTTGCAGCGATCGACCTGAAGGACGATAAGCTGCCCATGCCACACACACTCATGCAACCCCAAACCATCAGAGGTGCAGGCTTCTGAACTGTGTGCTGATAACAACTTGGGTGTCCTTGTCCTCTTTAGTACAGATGACATGGCATCCCAGTTTTCCAAAAATAACTTCAAATATGGATTCGTCTGACCACAGAACAGTTTTCCACTTTGCCACAGTCCATTTTAAATGAACCTTGGCCCAAAGAAAACACCTGCGCTTCTGGATCATGTTTAGATATGGCTTCTTTTTTGACCTATAGAGCTTTAGCTGGCAACAGCAAATAGAACGGTAGATTGTGTTCACCGACAAAGTTTTCTGGAATTTTCTTGAACCCATGTTGTGATTTCCAGTAGCATTTCTGTATGTGTGCAGTGGCGTCTAAGGGCCCGAAGATCACGGGCAACCAGTATGGTTTTCCAGCCTTGACCCTTATGCATAGAGATTGTTCCAGATTCTCTGAATCTTTAGATGATATTATGAATTGTAGATGAAGATAACTTTAAAGTCTTTGCAATTGTTCTCTGAGAAACTCCTTTCACTATTTTTTGCCACAGCATTGGGGGAATTGGTGATCCTCTGCCCATCTTGACACTGAGAAACACTACCACTCTGAGAGGCTCCTTTTATACCCAATCGTGTTGCCAATTGACCTAATAATTTGCAAATTGGTCCTCAAGCTGTTCCTTAAATGTACATTTAACTTTTACAGCCTCTTATTGCTACCTGTCCCAAATTATTTTGAATGTGTAGCTTTCATGAAATCCAAAATGAGCCAGTATTTGGCATTACATTTCAAAATGTCTCACTTTTCACATTTGATATGTTAGCTATATTCTATTGTGAATAAAATATAAGTTTAACAGATTTGTAAATTATTCCATTGCTTTTTTACTCACAATTTGTAAAGTGTCCCAACTTTTTTAGAATCGGGTTTGTATAACTTGAACTACATGATGCCAACTATCAAATTTATCTTAAAAATAAATACATAAAGAATGCTTTAGTAGAAAGTCTGTGTAAAATAGGTACTTCACTTCCTTACAGTTCACTTCAAAATGTAAAAATGTCATAAATAATTTCAGATTTGTAAATAAAATATTTAATTATTGTATATGTGAGTAGTCATAAAATATATTTTGTGCTATTACTTTTTTTCACAGTACATACCTGTTGTAGTAGTTAATGTAGGGGTTGTAGGTGATTTTAAAGTTGCAGCTGTTGTTGAAGTTGTTGCTGGTTGGTAAGTAAATGGTTGGAGAAACAAAAACAAATCAATCAAAACTAAATAGAAAAGAAATTATCAAACCTTTTTTTCTTGTAAATGTAAAATGTATTTTTTTTAAGATAGAGTAGTTTTAAACAGAACATACATATTGCTGTAAGTGTAGGTGTTGTTAAAGCTGCTGTTGGTGTTACTGCAGAAAAAATAGAACAAACAAGAGCAAACTGAACTTTTATAGTTCAAGAAAGAAAAGTAATATTTAAATGTATTTATTAAAAAGATGACACTAACAGTAAAAAAAAGTAAAAGGGATTGTTTACCCAAAAATGAAAATTAGACTATGATTTACTAATCCTCGGGGCATTTTATACCTATCTTACATCCCTCTTTCAGGCAAATCCAATCTGAGTTTTATTACAAATTCCTCTGGCTCTTCAAAGCTGTATAATGGCATTAAATGTTGCCTCTGTTTTTGAAGTTGAAAAAAGTGCATCCATCCATCATAAAACTACTCCACACAGCTCCGTGGTATTAATAAAGACCTTCTGAAGTAAAACGATCCACTAGTGAAAAAATATATAGATTTTTAAAAATGTATAAACTGTAATCACTCAAGCAAGTGTGTTCACAACAAGGCATTTGAGTGTACGACATAGTGGAAGGTGCGACGTAAGCTTTGAAAAGAATTTTAAAATACATCTGTAGTTTATGCCACTAGTAGTTTTATGATGGATGGTTGTACTTTTTTCGGCTTCAAAATTAGGGCCGCCATTCACTGCCATTATATAGCTGTCATACTACATGAGGAGTCAAGTAGCCAGGAATGAGGAGACGAGGAATTCACAAAATGAGAGTTTATAATAATCCAATTGGAAAACATAGAGCACATGGAAGACATATAAGAATCGACATACACAAACTGAAAGGACTAGGGCTTTTAAAGACAGAATAATTAGGGAAACACAGGTGCATAGAATAATTAACAGGGATATGGAACACATGTGGAAAGAAACACAATTCAATGACTGCAGGAGCCGAAGGAGGGAGGAGCCATGGAGGAGGAATGGCCGCTGACACCAGGGTGCTGACCAATGGCGGCGGAGCAGGAAGAGGAGGAGCCCGATGCAGAAACGGAGATCTAACGAGCCAGGGGGCCAGGGTGGAGACGAGGGCTCTGTCAACTGAGGCAGAGATCTGGAGATCTGCAGCGGAGCTGGAGCAACTTAGGACCAAGAAGGAGCTGGCGGGAGGAAGGGGCACAATGGAGCTGGTGGGACAGAGTGACGAGTCTGGGCCTCGAAGGCTGGAAGCGTAGTGAAGGGGACTCCGACCAGGGCGACACTGGAGGATGGCAGTCCCGCAAGGCTCACACTGCAATGATGGTGGGCTGAGGGTGAGCAGAGGGGTTGCCAGATGACAGCGGTGGAGGAGGCTGGAGCGAGTAGGAGGGCGGGTATTTTTGAGGAGCACTTTCTAGGAGCAGGCACTGAAGGACTTGAAGGCGGGTATTTTTGAGGAGCACTTTCTAGGAGCAGGCACTGAAGGACTGGAAGCCCCCTCAGGGCTGGACAAAGGAACTAAGGACGAAGGAGGGCTGGACAGGACCAGCGGAGATGACGGAGAGAGGAGAGTGGGCAGTTTGATCTCTAGTTCAGACTCCCAGTCTATTAGATCCCCCTCCCGGTATTGGCACCAACATTGCTCCATATTCAGGTCACCTTCAGCAGCGATGCAGGGGGCGGAGCTCCTCTCAGCTCTCACACTTTCCGTGGCTTTCTTCATTGTGGTGGGCACTGTAGCCGGCTCTTCCATCTGGTCTGACGGCTTGGGCACTCCATCTGGGGTGATCCTCCACTCAGTCGCTTGGCATTGCGCTGATTTGCAGATCGCGCTGAGAATTGGCCTTCCATCATCAGTGTGCTCTGCATTTTTCACAGCGGGGAGATGGGCACTTGGTTAGGAGTGGCACTCCACAAAGGTGGCAAAATTTTCTCGGGGAACATCCTCAGATGACTGTTATCTGTACGCCATGTTCTGACACCAAACTGGTGTCATAGAACGCACAGAGTGTGCCGTCTGGGTAGTTAGTGAGGCTTGCTAGGTACCCAGAACAGTTCTCCCCCTGCTCCAGCAGGAGAAAGAGGTAATCCAGGCGAAGTGGTGGGACACAACAGAAAGAAAAACACGCAATAAACTATTAAGGTCATTTCTTCTGTCACACTACACGATGGGTCAAGGAGCCAGGAACCAGGAAACAAAATGAGAGTCTTTAATAATCAAAATGGGAAACATAGAGCATATGGAAGACATCCAAGAACTGGCAAACACAAACTGAAAGGACTAGGGCTTATGAAGACAGGGTAATTGGGGAAACACAGGTGCATACAATAACTAATGAACTAATTCACTATGACAAGGCTTGTGAATACTGGTTGGAGAAACAAAAACAAATCAATCAAAACAAAATAGAAAAGAAATCATCAAATAAACCTTTTTACTTGTAAATGTAAAATGTATTTTTTTTAAGATAAAGCCAACAATCAACCTTAAGCATAAATTACTGTACATGAGACTGATATCAAAATGTACAATTCTAATAACAGTAGAAAGGGTATCTTATAAGTTTGTTGACATCAAGTACATTTTGTGGTATATAAGTAACAGAACTTACCTATTGTTGTAAGTGCAGGTGTTGTTACAGCTGCTGTTGGTGGTACTGCAGAAAAATAGAACAAACAAGAACAAACTGAACTTTTATAATTTTAAAGAAAAATTATATTTACATTTATTTACTAAAAACATGACACTAACAGTAAAAAACAAAACAAAAACAAACAAATGTCAAAAGGATAGTTCACCCAAAAATGAAAATTAGACAATGATTTACAAATCCTCAGGGCATTCTAGACGTATCTGACATTCCTCTTTCAGACGAATCCAATCTGAGTTATATAAAAATTTCCCCTGGCTCTTCCAAACTATATAATGGCATTAAATGTTGCCTCTGTTTTTGAAGTTGAAATAAGTGCATCCATCCATCATAAAACTACTCCACACAGCTTTGTGGTATAAATAAAGACCTTCTGAAGAAAAACGATGCACTAGTGTAAAAAAATATAGATTTGTAAAAAATGTATAAACTGTAATCATTCAAACAGGTGTGTTCACAACAAGGCATATTTTTCTTACACTAATGCATTGTTTCACTTCAGAAAGCCTTTATTAACACCACAGAGCTGTGTGGAGTAGTTTTATGATGGATGGATGCACTTTTTTCGGCTTCAAAATCAGGGCTACCATTCACTGCCATTATATAGCTGTCATACTACATGAGGAGTCAAGTAGCCAGGAACGAGGAGACGAGGAATTCACAAAATGAGAGTCTATAATAATCCAGTTGGAAAACATAGAGCACATGGAAGACATATAAGAACCGACATACACAAACTGAAAGTACTAGGGCTTTTAAAGACAGAATAATTAGGGAAACACAGGTGCATAGAATAATTAACAGGGACATGGAACACATGTGGAAAGAAACACAATTTAATGATTCCAGGAGCTGATGGAGGGACGAGCCATGGAGGAGGAATGGCTGCCTACTCCAGGGTACTGACCAATGGCGGCATTTTTGAGTAGCAGGCACTGGAGGGCACTTTTTAGGAACAGGCACTGGAGGGCACTTTCTAGGAGCGGTTACTGGAGGACACTTTCTAGGAGCGGGCACTGGAGGACTGGAAGCCCCCTCAGGGCTGGATGGAGGAATTAAGGACGAAGGAGGGCTGGACGGACCAGCGGAGATGAAGGAGAGAGGAGAGGGGGCAGTTCGATCTCCAGTTCAGACTCCCAGTCTATTAAATCCCTCTCCCGGTTTTGGCACCAACAATGCTCCATATTCAGGTCACCCTTAGCCGCGATGCAGAGGGCGGAGCTGCTCTCCGCTCTCACACTTTCTGCGGCTTTCTCCATTGTGGTGGGCTCTCCCATCTGGTTTGACAGCTTGGGCACTCCATCTAAGGTGATCCTCCACTCAGTCGCTTGGTATTGTGCTGACTCGCAGATCACACTGAGAATTGGCCAACATAGAGCATATGGAAGACATAATGCTCTATTATGTCTTCTTTTTATTATGTCAAACACAAACTGAAAGGACTAGGGCTTATGAAGACAGGGTAATTGGGGAAACACTGGTGCATAGAAAAACTAATGAACTAATTAAACATTGCTACGAACAGGCGTTTAAGGTCGAGCAGACAGCTGCATTTAGCTCAAAGAGCAGCTGAGCCCAGGACTCTGATAGTGGGTGACTCTATTATCAGAAACATCAATAGCCGAAATACAAATATATGCTGCTTTCATCAAGAAACGGTCTCTGATGTGAACAAGGAACTTTGGATTAAGCAGAAGACTTCAAATCAAATCATCATCCATGAGGGGAAGAATTATATTTTGAAAAAGCAGTCAGAAATCCTTAAGAAAGATTTCAGGGAACTCTTTGAAACACTTCGATGATTCAAAGTTCAGTTGTTCATCAGTGGACCACTTCCAGCAAGGGGAAAAAATATGTTTTCACTGATGCTTGGGCTGAACACAAAGATCTAGCAAGGGGGAGTGAATTTCATAGACAACTTCAATCTTTTCTGGGGACCCTAGACAACTGTTTAAACCAGATGGCCTCCACTCAAACAAACTTAGTGTTAAGGACAACATCTACTTCTCCGTCCGTCATCCTTCAGCAGAGTGTGTGAAACCATTCAGCACACACACACACCAGGTCTGAGTTGTCATGTGGTTGACACATCCCACAAGGACATGGGATATGTTTCTCCATTCTGTCACCGATGGAGTTTTGTTTTCTTGCTGCTGTCGCCTCTGGCTTGCTTAGATGGGGACACTTCATTTACAGCGATATCGTTGACTTGATTGCAAATGATTGCACAGATACTATTTAAACTGAACTGATATGATATATTGACATCACCAAATTCAATGATGAACTGCCTTTAAATGTAATTTTGCATTATTGACACACTGTTTTCCTAATTCATGTTGTTCAGTTGCTTTGACACAATCTTTTTTATATAAAGCGCAATATAAATAAAGGTGACTTGACTTGACACTGATAACACCACAACAAGCACCGCTCATGGACACCATCCTGGCTGAGCCCTGTCCACAGAGCTCATCACAGAAAGACTGTGACTCATCAGAACAGCTTCAAGACTCAGCACCCAAGAACGACACCACAGACACAGCAGAGGAAACACCAGAGACACAGCCATCTCACCAGACACTTTATCCCTCTCTCCAGCTTCTCCACTTCTATGCTTCCCATGCACAGAAAATGGAGGAACTAGTGTATGCTGGGACCAAACTCTCCCACTCTTTTGCTGCAAGTTCCCAGATATCAACTAAAAAACAGTGGGCCCCCCAACCACCTGTGGGCCCTGCTCCTGTGAGAGCTCTCCGACTGCCAGTGTTGTAATGTAATGAAGTAAAAATACTTTGTTACAGTACTGAAGTATTTTTTTTGGGAGTATCTGTACTTTACTTAAGTTTCTATATTTCAGGCAACTTTTATTTTCTCCATTAAATTGTCTAAATAAAATGTATACTTTTCCTCTGATACATTTGAAGAGACACTATGTACCGGATGAAGTGCTTATTCTTACCCAAAAATACAAAATTGAAGAAATCATTACGACTGAACACAATCTTGCTACTCAAGCTGTGTATGAACATCATACACATTTTGCATTTACTTGTACTTTTACTTTCAATACTTAAATACGTTTAAGATTTTAAAAAATACTTTTCATACTTAAGTACCATAAATATCATATACTTTAAGACTTTTACTCAAGTAATATTCTAAATGGTGACTTCAAATTCTACCAAAGTAATTTTCTGGTAAGATATCTGTACTTTTACTTGAGTATGACTTTCAGGTACTTTATACACCACTACCGACCGCTGCAACAGCGCCAGGGCCTAAACCCTCCATCTGCTGTAGGTGAACCAAAAACAACTGATATCAGTTCTCAGTGATATGTGTCGGGTTCCTGCTATAATAGCAGCAACATTCACAATTTTTTTACAGAACAAGAGGGAACCCAGTGTGCCTGTAGCTTTCTCTATTTCAGTTTTATCAATGTGATAGAAAGTCTAAAGCCTTTTCAAGCTGAAGGGCTAGCTCATCTAATCTGCGTTCTATTATGCATCAAACTAAGATTGTTTAAGACAAGAGAAGACACAAAGCACCTCCATCAAGTTATCATTTGTAAACATTCGCTCACTAAAAAATAAATCATTGTGGTGGGAGAGTTGTGGTTCAGAGGAGACGAGCGGCGGTAAGCGAGTCATGTGCAAAACTACTAACACCTGGATCTCGTTGCAGTGACTGGTGTGGGGAGGCGATATATAAGCCGGTCGGGAACTGGTGAAGGAGAGAGACAGCGGAGGACTCGTTGGGGGCCATGGAAGCAAGAAAGCCAGCAAGACAAAGACTGCAGAGTATTGTAAAGTAGTGAAGTGATATGAAGTGTATGCGCGTGTGGCGCGATTCATTTTTGTTTGTGTATCAATAAAATACCAACGACCCTCAGAACACTGACCCCGATCTCCTTCCTTCTCACCCAAAAGAACCTGAGACGATTACAATAATTTCTAATCAATGACTTAATAACGACAAACAATCTGGATTTCATGTTTCTAGACAAAACATGGATAGAAGACAGATGAAGCAGCCCCTCCTAACTTTACTTTCACGGATGTCTGCAGGACTGTTATGAGAGGTGGAGGTCTAGCTGCTCTATTTAAAGATGTCTATCAATGCAAGGATCATTTGGTCAGTACTTGTCTTTTGAATATCTAGAGATTGTGTTTAAAGGAGCTCCACACATTCTGTTTATTATTATTTACAGACCTCCAAAATACTCTCCAGCCTTTGTTGAACAGTTCACAGAAATGTTATCATTGATTCCCTCAGAGTTTAACTGTTTTGCTATCGCAGGGGATGTTAATATTCACATAGATGATGCAAAAAACAAAATTACAATAGAAATGATAACCGTTTTAAACACATTTGACCTGATTCAGGATGTGCAAAGACCCACACACAAATTTGGACACACTCTTAATTACATCTGTCTGCCGTATTTTAACGATCGAAAAAAAAAAAAAAGGTTAAGCGCACGGCGCAGATGCACTCAGTGCGTATCCAAATCCCCTTTTGATATTTTAATGACGGAAAAACGGTTGGCGCACTCGGGCGCATGGTGTAAACGGGTTGTCCCTATTCTCTTAATGAGTAATTGTTGTTTTTTGGGTGTAACGTGCATTTATATATATATATCTAATTAGCCTACAAAAAATTCTTATGCATTGCAATCCTTACATTTTTTATATTTGGCATGTTTGTGTGCTGCTGTGCGTCCCTGTGTTAAATAAGCAGCATGTACGTGCGTTGCGGACCTGCCTATACTAACTCGCTCTTTAAATAACAAAGAAAAAACATTGCGTCAGTCTTTAGACCAAGTTTGAGTTGGTCTATGATGCAGTCTATTTTCAGCTCCTTAAAATAGCAATGCGCCTTAACACACCTCTTTTTTAGACCAGCACGCCCATGGGCGCACAAATTGGGGAAAAAGCGAACAGCACCGGGCTGAAACGAGCAAACACTGCACTGCACCTTGCGTTGCATTGCACCGGGTGTATGATAGGCCCCTTTATCATTAACACCAAGCCTTCATGCAGACTCTGTTGATCTTCTCCTTGATAACTTTAAGAATGTTAATAGCTGCGTTTACATGGACTATACTAATCCAATCGTAATAGGACTAGAAGCACAATCAGAATACAAAAGTCACATTTAAACATGTCAATCGGATTGAATTGGCCAGATCCTAAAAAATTTTACCAAAATGTTTGACCAGGTTGTAAGGGGTGGTTTATTCCTTTTGTAATCTGAGCGAGAGGACATGTAAACACTTGATCGGATTGAAAACCGAAACTGGAAAGTACTGCGCATGTGCAGTGACTTAGAAATCGCGTAAAGACGTATGAAGCGTGGAACGAGCTGTTCTTCCTGGTGAATACAGTGTCATAAATAAGTGTCCTGTTATTATATTATTAAACTCCTTTCACTCAGCGTATGTGAAGTGGAACAGGACCACGTCCCACCAATCCTTGTTTAAGACTCTCATCAACAGACGACTCGTTTTGGGAAGGGGCACATTTACACCTTTTTTTCTAATTAGGACCCGAAGTAGATAAATATCACGTGTTGTTTTTAAAACATTATGCAACAGCAGCAGGAAACTGTGCATTTCAAAAGAGTAAATCCGATCAGAAGCTTGTGACATATAAACGAGCATATCAAACCGATCACTTTATTCAGCGTTCATGTAAACACTATGTCTGGATTCGTCAATCAGAATGAATTCAATCCGATTGAAGCAAAAAGTGTCCATGTAAACGCACCTACTGATGGCATTTCTCCAATAATTGTAAGTGAGAAAAGAAACAGAAATCAGCTTGGAGAAAATCAAAAGCAGTATAGAGTATGAAAAGACAAAGCAGAAAAGCTGAGCAGATGTGGTGGAAGACAAAACTTGAAATTCACTATTGTATCTATAAGGACATCCTTCGCACTTTCAAAGTGGAACTAGCCACAGCTAGACAGAGGTTCTTCTCGAGCCTTATAAAAAGTAACTTAAACAACACTCGCACTCTTTTTGCTATTGTTGAGAGACTGACAAACACCCCAGGTTGGATTCCCAGTGAAATGCTCTCAGACAGCAAATGCAACGAGTTTGCTTCCTTTTTTTTTGAGAAGATCATCAATATCAGGAAGGGGATTAGGACATCCTCAAGTTGTGCAGAGGTGAGACAGATTCGACAGCAATATCAAAAAGATACTATGTCTATTTTTTGAAGTAACTGATAGCAAAATTTTGGAAGAAATAGTGCAGCACCTAAAATCAACCTGCTATCTTGATACACTTCCCACAATTTTTTACAAAAGTGTGCTAAACTGTTAAGAAACAGATCTCTTAAAACTGATGAATGCCTAATTTCTTCCTGGGGCTTTATCACCAGTAGGGTGACCATTAGATAGCTGGAGGTCATCCAGAACGATGCTGCCAGAATTCTGACTTGAACCAGAAAATCTGAGCATATCACACCAGTCCTCAGGTCCTTAAACTGGCTTTAAGTTACATTTAGGATTGATTTTAAAGTACTTTTACTTGTCTATAAGTCACTCATTGAAATATATTGCAGATATGCTCACTAAATATAAACATAACAGACCACTCAGATAATTAGGATCGAGTCAGTTAGAAATACCAAGGGTTATCACAAAACAAGAGGAATCTGCTTTTAGTTATTATGCCGCCCACATTTGGAATCAGCTTCCAGAAGAAATCAGATGTACTAAAACATTAGCCACTTTTAAATCTAGACTCAAAACTCATCTGTTTAGCTGAGCATTTATTGAGGACTATGCGATGTCCAAACTGATTGCACTGAAATTCTTTTTAAGACAATTTTTTAATAACTTTCCAAGTTTTTTGAAAATTTGTTTTATTTTTGTGATTATTTTTTCATGATTATTTTACTTTCTTTTATGTAAAGCACTTTGAAGTACCATTGTGTACAAAATGTGCTATATAAATAAACTTGCCTTGCCTATAGGCATTAGCTGTAAATCATTCTTTGGAATCTTTACAATTGAATACTTCATTTACAAAAATAGTTGGTGATTTTAATATCCACGTTGATAATGAAAAAGATGCATTGGGACCAGCATTTATAGACATTCTGAACTCTATTGGGGTTAGACAACACGTTTCAGGACCTACTCATTGTCGAAATCATACTCTAGATTTAATACTGTCACATGGAATTGATGTTGATAGAGTTGAAATTATGCAGCCAAGTGATGATATCTCAGATCATTATTTAGTTTTGTGCAAACTTCATATAGCCAAAATTGTAAATTCTACTTCTTGTTACAAGTATGGAAGAACCATCCCTTCTACCACAAAAGACTGCTTTTTAAGTTATCTTCCTGATGTATCCAAATTCTTTAGCATATCCAAAACCTCAGAACAACTTGATGATGTAACAGAAACTATGGACTCTCTCTTTTCTAGCACTTTAAATACAGTTGCTCCTCTACGCTTAAGGAAGGTTAAGGAAAACAGTTTGACAACATGGTATAATGAGCATACTCGCACCCTAAAGAGAGCAGCCCGAAAAATGGAGCGCAGCTGGAGGAAAACAAAACTAGAGGTATTTTGTATTGCTTGGCGGGAAAGTAACCTATCCTACAGAAAAGCATTAAAAACTGCTAGATCCGATTACTTTTCTTCTCTTTAAGAAGAAAACAAACATAACCCCAGGTATTTATTCAATACAGTGGCTAAATTAACGAAAAATAAAGCCTCAACAAGTGTTGACATTTACCAACACCACAGCAGTAATGACTTTATGAACTACTTTACTTCTAAAATCGATACTATTAGAGATAAAATTGCAACCATTCAGCCGTCAGCTACAGTATCGCATCAGACAGTGCACTATAGACCCCCTGAGGAACAGTTCCACTCATTCTCTACTATAGGAGAGGAAGAATTGTATAAACTTGTTAAATCATCTAAACCAACAACATGTATGTTAGACCCTATACCATCTAACCTCCTAAAAGAGGTGCTTCCTGAAGTCATAGATCCTCTTCTGACTATTATTAATTCCTCATTGTCATTAGGATATGTCCCCAAAACCTTCAAACTGGCTGTTATTAAGCCTCTCCTCAAAAAACCACAACTTGACCCCAAATAACTAGTTAATTATAGACCAATCTCGAATCTCCCTTTTCTGTCCAAGATACTAGAAAAGGTGGTATCCTCACAATTATATTCCTTCTTAGAGAAAAATGGTATATGTGAGGATTTCCAGTCAGGATTTAGATCGTATCATAGTACTGAGACTGCTCTCCTTAGAGTTACAAATGATCTACTCTTATCATCTGATCGTGGGTGTATTTCTCTATTAGTTTTATTGGATCTTAGTGCTGCGTTTGACACAATTGACCACAACATTCTTTTGCATAGACTTGAACACTTTGTTGGCATCAGTGGAAGTGCATTAGCATGGTTTAAATCGTACTTATATGACCGCCATCAGTTCGTAGCAGTGAATGAAGATGTATCATATAGATCACAAGTGCAGTTTGGAGTACCTCAAGGCTCAGTACTAGGGCCGCTACTCTTCACGCTTTATATGTTACCCTTGGGAGATATCACGAGGAAACATGGTGTTAGCTTTCACTGTTATGATGATACTTAGCTCTATATTTCTTCGCGGCCCGGTGAAACACACCAATTTGAAAAACTAATGGAATGCATAGTCGATATAAAAAACTGGATGACGAGTAATTTCTTACTGCTAAATTCTGAAAAAACAGAGGTGTTAATTATAGGACCTAAAAACTTGTAATAACCTAGAACACTGTCTAAGACTTGATGGTTGCTCTGTCAATTATTCGTCATCAGTTAGGAACCTAGGTGTGCTATTTGATCGCAATCTTTCCTTAGAAAGCCACGTTTCTAACATTTGTAAAACTGCATTTTTCCATCTCAAAAATATATCTAAATTACGGCCTATGCTCTCAATGCCAAATGCAGAAATGTTAGTCCATGCTTTTATGACCTCAAGGTTAGATTATTGTAATGCTTTATTGGGTGGTTGTTCTGCACGCTTTGTAAACAAACTACAGCTAGTCCAAAATGCAGCAGCAAGAGTTCTTACTAGAACCAGGAAGTATGACCATATTAGCCCGGTCTTGTCAACACTGCACTGGCTCCCTATCAAACATTGTATAGATTTTAAAATATTGCTTATTACTTATAAAGCCCTGAATGGTTTAGCACCTCAGTATTTGAATGAGCTCCTTTTACATTATAATCCTCTACGTCCGCTACGTTCTCAAAACTCAGGCAATTTGATAATACCTAGAATATCAAAATCAACTGCGGGCGGCAGATCCTTTTCCTATTTGGCGCCTAAACTCTGGAATAACCTACCTAACATTGTTTGTGAGGCAGACACACTCTTGCAGTTTAAATCTAGATTAAAGACCCATCTCTTTAACCTGCCTTACACATAACATACTAATATGCTTTTAATATCCAAATCCGTTAAAGGATTTTTAGGCTGCATTAATTGGGTAAACCGGAACCGGGAACACTTCACATAACACCCTATGTACTTGCTACATCATTAGAAGAATGGCATCTACGCTAATATTTGTCTGTTTTTCTCTTATTCCGAGGTTACCGTAGCCACCAGATCCAGTCTGTATCCAGATCAGAGGGTCACTGCAGTCACCCGGATCCAGTACGTATCCAGACCAGATGGTGGATCAGCACCTAGAAAGGACCTCTACTGCCCTGAAAGACAGCGGAGACCAGGACAAATAGAGCCCCAGATACAGATCCCCTGTAAAGACCTTGTCTCAGAGGACCACCAGGACAAGACCACAGGAAACAGATTATTCTTCTGCACAATCTGACTTTGCTGCAGCCTGGAATTGAACTACTGGTTTCGTCTGGTCAAAGGAGAACTGGCCCCCCAACTGAGCCTGGTTTCTCCCAAGGTTTTTTTCTCCATTCTGTCACTGATGGAATTTTGGTTCCTTGCCGCTGTCGCCTCTGGCTTGCTTAGTTGGGGTCACTTCATCTACAGCGATATCGTTGACTTGATTGCAAATAAATGCACAGACACTATTTAACTGAACAAAGATGAAATCACTGAATTCAATGATGAACTGCCTTTAACTATCATTTTGCATTATTGACACACTGTTTTCCTAATGAATGTTGTTCAGTTGCTTTGACGCAATGTATTTTGTTTAAAGCGCTATATAAATAAAGGTGACTTGACTTGACAAAAAAAAACTAATCTAAAATCATGTGAATACACAGTAAACAAAAAACTGAATACAGAATGTACCTGTACATATGTTATTGATACTGACGGGGAGACTTGAGTTTGTTGCAGTGAATCCATCTGAACAAATGCAACTGTAACTTCCCATTTCATTTGTGCATTTGGCACTTTGACCACATACAGATGGACTAAATGAACATTCGTTTATGTCTGTAGGGAAGAACACAATATTTTTTTACAATAAGCAATTATTTAAAAACAGTTTAATTTCATGGAATTATAACAGCAGGACTACACATTGATGATGTGAAACATTTATGAATATCTAATATAAAATAATTGATAATGAAAGTCTACAATTGACACAAGATAAAGGCAATGCAAACAGTAACAGTAAGAGCTTCAGCTGTCAATCCTACCTTTGCATGGGTTATTGCTGTTTATAGGGAGGATTGGGTCTGTTACATTATATCCGCTCATGCACAAGCAATTGTAACTTCCAACAGTGTTGTTGCAGACTGAGTTTGGACCACAGATGTCTGATATCTCAACACATTCATTAACATCTATATATAAAAAAAGAAAGAAAGAGAGAAAGATCAGGCAAAACCCAACAAACATGTCTATTGCCATTTGTCAGTATCTGTTAGTGCAGTTTGAATGTCTTGGGTTACTTGACGGTTCCCACTGTTTCAGGAAACTGGGATACAGTCAAGTAACCCAAACCTTCCCTATCAAAAGCTACTCTCAATGCCAAGTTCAATAATGCTTACAGGAACAAGAATACTAACGCCGCCGTATTCGAAGAGTCTGGTCCCCCCAAGGTTGTGTAGTGTGTCCACACAAGCATTGAAGAGGTCTCAGACATGACTCTGTGCTGACTCAAGGACATGAGACTCCAGAGTAGCATAGACATTCAAACTATATAATCTGATAAATGTACACGGAGAGGACCACCCTGCAGCATCACAGACTTGCTGCAAGGGAACACCTCTTGCTAAAGCCATAGAAGATGCAATCCCCTGGCTGAATGGGTCCTAATTCCTAGAGACAAAGCTTAACTATGTGCCTCAAAGGCTAAGGCAATTGAATCCCTCACCCGATGTGACATAGTTTGCCTAGTGGCAGCTGCCCCATAGTTTCAGCCCCCATAGCATATGAAAAGCTGCTCCGACTTATGCCACTGGTTGGTTGTGGTGGACGTAAATCTAAAGAGCAAATACTGGACACTGGATAATTAGGATGAGGATGCAAAATAGCTTTGACCAGCCCAGGGGTAAAGTCTAGGCAGGATGGCAAGACTGACAGAGCCTGTAAAAGGTTGCGGGTTCGAGTCTTGCACTGGAAGGGATTGTAGGTGGGGAGAGTGAAAGTACAGTGTTCTCTCCCACCTTCAATACCATGACTGATGTGCCCTTGAACAAGGCACTGAACCCCCAACTGCTCCCCGGGTGCCACAGCAAAAAAATGGCTGCCCACTACTCCAGGTGTGTTCACGTTGTGTGTGTGTTCACTGCTGTGTGTGTGCACTTTGGATGGGATAAATGCAGAGCACTATTTCCAAGTATGAGTTACCATATTTGGCCACATACTTTCGGGTGGAGTTAACTCTCACATTCATATGCCCTGGAATGTAAATCATTCTGAGGAACAGGAACTTGTCTTGTGCCTAAAACAGAACCTAGCTTATTCAGGTGGCGCAACCGCAGTCTGCCCTGTCGAGCACTAGATTTGGGGATCACTGGATTTGTCCACCCGCATTAGAATATGGTAGCCTCTTAACTGCTGGAGGAAGTATTTCAGGGCCCAAAATATAGCCATCATTTTGGGGTCATTGATGTGCCATTCGAGAAGATGACCTCTCCAGATCCCTTGAGCTGGATGGCCTTCTAAGACCGCACCCCAACCCGTGAGGGAAGCATCTGTCATTAGCATCTGTCGTTAGCATCTTGCGATGACAACACAGAGAAAAAAAGGGGGACCCAAAGTCATAAAACAGGGTCTGAACCACATTGAAAGGGCATGAAGGCCCTGGCACATAACCCTTATTTGCCTCTGGGGATTGGCCCTTGGATGAAATCCCCTGAAGTGTGCTGAAATGGTAAGAGTGAACTGAAATGGTCTCATATGCAGGGACCCAAAGGTATCACTGTGGATTCAGCTGCCATGAGACTTAGAATCCATTGAAAGTATTGAACTATAACCTTCTGGCCTAGCCTGGTGTTCTTTAGGGTGTTTTAAATGGATTCGATGGATGCAGGAAACAGCTGTGCCTGCATCGTGATTGAATTCCATACAAACCCCAAATACATTGTCCTCTGAGCTGGAGAGAGAATGATTGTCTTGGTGTTGAGTCTCAAATGAGCTACGATGAGCCAAAATCAGCCAGTCATCCATGTCATTTAAAATGCAGATGCCCTGGAGTCCAAGAGGAGCCAGAGCTACATCCATGCATTTTGTGTTTGTGCGGGATGACAAGGCTAGGCCGAATGGCAGAACCAAATACTGGTAAGCTTCGTCCCCGAAAGCGAACCTCAGGAACTTCTTGTGTTGTGGCAAGATCTCTATGTGGAAGTACGTGTCCTTGAGACTAATCATCATGAACCAATCACCTGATTGGATCTGAGACACAATCATCCTGATTGTCAACATTTTGAACTTGTTCTAAGGTAACGGTTCAACCCGAGAAGATCTAAAATTGGCCGCAACCCTACATCTTTTTTTTTTGGGAACCAGAAAATACAGGCTTTAATAGCCTGACTTTCTGTCTGGTAGGGGAACACGTCCAATGGGCTCTTTGTCCAGCTGAGCTTGCAATTCCTATGTCAATGAATAAGCTTGTTCCAGCTTCATGGAAGAGGAGAGCACACCGTTGAAATGCGTGGATGATACGCAAACTGAATCCTGTAGCCTTTCCTTACAGTCCTTTCCATCCTTGGAGAGATATTTGGCAGTAGCTTCCACGCTGCCAATTTCTCTGAAAGGGGCACTAACTTTGACACTTCACTTTGTTGGGGGGATGTTAGATGTCTGATATCCTGAAACATGTCAGGAGACAACTGAACACCTAACATTTTGCTGGAGGCAGCTGCTCCCCAAAACACCAGTAGTGGTGGAGATTGTACAGTGGTCCCTTGTTGCCTCATCATGGAGCTCGCCAAAAAAGAGGAGAGACCATCGCTGAAGCCCCTTCTCCCGGCCACTTGACAAAAATCTGTCATCCAGCTTCAAGTGCCTGGGGGCCTCCTGCAGCCAGTCTAGCTTTAATCTTTCGACTGCTTGAGTTACCACCTCGAGTAACTCCTCATATGCTTTATTGTGATGAGAGGAGCACTCTGAGGTGGCACTCTCGATCTCCACAGAAGCAAGAGTTAAAGTATCCTCTGTTCCTCCTGAAGAAGAGCCATGGCACACTTCAGAGGCGGGCGTGAGGACCTCGCGATCCTGCAAGAGCATGAGAGAAAGGGGTGGAACCATCCCATATGCTTCAGCCAAATCGACATGCGACCCCCAGGAATGAGGGAGCAACAGCTTGCTTGTCTCTACAGCAAGCAAGCCACATGTGAAGCACTATTACTGGCAAAAGATCACAGTGCTTGCATTCTACCTTAAGCCTGAGGGCAGCGTGCTCATCCCCCAAACACTCAAAGCTAAAATTATGTGGATCATCCTCCGACAGATCTTTTCTCAGACTAGACACTATGATGGTATGTAATTTCTTTCTTTCTTTCTTTTAACTGCAATGCAGTGGGGAGAAACAGACACAATGCAGACAAAGAAACCTGAGGATGTGTCAGATTAATGTGTATTTATAACCTTTCAGGTGCGTGTTATCTATGACACCAATTCTTGGTATGTTTAATACACATTTTTCACAACAAGTCGAACATGATGGAATGTTCTTGTTACAAGACAGATAGGTCGGAGACAAGAGATGGCAGGTAATGATTTTATATACACAAGCAGAGGTGAGATGAATGGCTGAGAGGAGACCGGGAAGTGATACTGTCCTTGGTGTAGAGCTGAGTTGAGATCCGAATGGCGATAGTAGAGATGGAGATGAGGACAAGGGAGACACACACACTCACAGTGGAGACAGGAAGGAACTTGGAGACATTGGAGTAAGGTAAGTACAACACTTTGAGTCCTTGAAGTCAGTAGGTAGGAGAATCCTATGTGCAAACGAGACCGGACAGTGGTGAAGCATGTGTGAGTGCCTTTTAAGTGTTAGATGATGGGTGTGCAGATGAGCGGCAGGTGTGCGTGATCAGAATTCTGGTGAGGAACTGTGTTGTGATTGGGTGGTGTTGGAGCCTGGCAAGTCTGTGACAGTACCCCCCCTCCATGGCCCGCTCCAGAGGGCCAAGTACCCCGACGTCGTGGTGGTCTACTTCTTCCTCAAGGTGCAGGTCTGTTGGGATGAGTGGCATGGAAGGTTTCCATTAGGTTAGTGTTGAGTATGTTGTTGTGTGGGACCCATGAGCGCTCCTCATGGCTATAACCTTCCCAATCCACCAGGTATTCGAGTTGCCCGCTATGACGCCTGGAATCCAGGATTTTGCGAACCTCGTAAGCAGTGCCGTCATCCAGGATGAGTGGAAGGGGGGTTTCGGCTGCGGCTACGCCAGGCTCTGTGGAGAGAGGAACCGAAGGATGGTGAGATTTCAGGAGGGATAGGTGGAATGTGGGGTGAATACAGTACTCAGTTGGGAGTTGAAGTTTAAATGTGACAGGGTTGATCTGCTCCGTGATGGTGAAGGGGCCAATGAACCTAGGAGTTCTGCTGTCATCCTGCATCTACGTAGGGCCCGATTGTAGCTGGTGGTGGGCGGAGTCCCAGACCCTCTCGCTCTCGGAAGCAGTAATCGACAGCTGATACGTCCAAGGGTTCCCCTGACCAGGGGAATAGAGGTGGTTGGTAGCCGTGTTTTGACCGTACTCGGCCCATCCCAGGTACTGGTTCCAAGAGTCCTTGTGGCCGTGACAGAAGGTATGGAGGAAGAGACCGATCTCTTGGATCTTCCTCTCTGTCTGCCCGTTAGACTGCGGATGGTACCCCGATGATAGGCTGACGGCCACACCCTAGGAGCGAGAAGAAGGCATTCCAGACTCTTGAGATGAACTGAGGTCCTCTGTCGGACATGATGTCTTCTTGAAAGTGAAAGTGAAAGTGAAGTGACATTCAGCCAAGTATGGTGACCCATACTCAGAATTTGTGCTCTGCATTTAACCCATCCGAAGTGCACACACACAGAGCAGTGAACACACACACACACACACACTGTGAGCACACACCCGGAGCAGTGGGCAGCCATTTATGCTGCGGCGCCCGGGGAGCAGTTGGGGGTTCGATGTCTTGCTCAAGGGCACCTAAGTCGTGGTATTGAGGGTGGAGAGAGAACTGTACATGCACTCCCCCCACCCACAATTCCTGCCGGCCCGAGACTCGAACTCACAACCCTTCGATTGTGAGTCCGATTCGCTAACCACTAGGCCACGACTTCCCAAAGTACTGGAATATGTGGTTGAACATGAGCTCTGCAGTTTCCATTGCAGTAGGCAGCCCCTTTAAAGGAATCAGATGACAGGATTTACAGAATCTATCAACTACAACAAAGATACAAGTACATCCCTTCGAGGAAGGGAGGTCTGTGATGAAATCCACTCCTAGGTGTGACCAAGGTCGGTTGGGAACGGGCAGATGTAGGAGCTTGGCTGATGGTAGGTGGTGCGGGTTCGTTGAGATGGCGCATTCCTTACACCCTTGCACGTACCTCCTGATGTCAGATGCCATGTTGGGCCACCAAAAGCGCTCTTTTAGTAACAAGAGGGTTTCATTGACCCCCAGGTGGCCAGTGCCTAGTGAGGTGTGAGCAGAGTGGATGAGTGGAGTGCGCAGAGTCCTGTTGATGTACTGCAAGTCTGGAGGGCAACCCAGCGGAGCATTTGTGGGAGTTTCGGAGGAGAGAACGGTTTCCGGGGACCAGGAGATCGGGCCGACAATGAGCTTTTCGGGAAGTATTGGGTTGGGTTCTTCAGGGCTTTCCTCGGGTGAGTAGCAATGGGACAAGGCGTCCGCCTTGACATTCCTGGATCCGGGACGATAGGAAATCATGAAGTTGAAACGGGTAAAAAACAATGCCCACCGGGCTTGTCGGGGGTTGAGTCTCTTGGCCATCTGTAGATACTCCAAGTTCTTATGGTCGGTAAGTACCAGAAATTGATTTCTTGCTCCCTCCAACCAATGCCTCCACTCCTCAAGCGCTAACTTGATGGCAAGAAGTTCGCGGTTCCCAATGTCATAGTTGGCCTCCGCCGGGTTCAGCTTACGGGAGAAGAAGGCACATGGGTGGAGTCTGCTGGGGTTCCCCTGCTGCTGGGAGAGTACCGCTCCAACTCCAGTGGTGGAGGCATCGACTTCAATGGTGAAGGGCTTGTCGGGGTCTGGATGAACCAGGAGGGGAAAGGTAGTGAAAGCTTCTTTCAGGTGGTTGAAAGCTTCCGTGGCTGCAGGGGTCCAGGACAGAGACTTGACCTTATTCCGGAGGAGGCTGGTAAGGGGACTGGTAATGGAACTGTAATTTTGAATGAAGCAGCGATAGAAGTTGGAGAAACCAAGGAATCGTTGGAGTTCTTTGATGGTTGAGGGCATTGGCCAATTTCTGACGGCATCCACCTTCCCCTCATCCATCCGGATGCCACTGTTGTATCCAAGGAACTGCACTGAGGGCTGATGGAAAGAGCACTTTTCTGCTTTCAGGTAGAGTTGGTATTCTCTCAGACATTTCAGGACCTCCACAACGTGGTGACGATGTTCGGTCAAGCTCCGGTTGTAGATTAAGATGTCATCAATGTATACCAGGACAAATTTGTGGAGGAACTCCCAGAGCACCTCATGGATGAAATCTCGGAATACAGAGGGGGCGTTGACCAGGCTATACGGCATCACAAGATATTCATAGTTCCCCATGGGCGTGATGAAAGCTGTCTTCCACTCGTCCCCCTCACATATCCGGATGAGGTCGTAGGCGCTGCGGAGGTCCAGCTTAGTGAAAACAGAGGCACTATGGAGATGGTCCAATGCAGCTGGGACTAGAGGAAGTGGATACCTGAACTTGGCGGTGATGTTGTTGAGGGATCGGTAGTCGATGCATGGCCGCAAGCCTCCATCCTTGTTCTCCACGAAGAATAATCTAGAAGCAGCAGGGGATGTGGATGGATGGATGTAACCTTGGGCCAGAGCCTCCTCGATGTATTCCTCCATGGCCTTCTCCTCCGGGATGCAAAGAGGATAGGAGATAGGCATGTGGAGAGAATATGCCCTGGAGATCCACAGTACAAACACAGATTCTGGGTCAGCCACCTCTGCCGTTCAGTCACTGACAATCGAGTAGTGTCAAGTTGCATGGGTTCGGCTAAGTACAACAAAGTACAATTTATTTAAGTGACTTTCCACTGTAAGATATGTATGACATACTAAGTGTTTAGCAGCAATATCATAAACAGTATCGCATTACAGTTGTCACTATATAGTGGATTTCAGCACAACTGAACACTCTATTAACCAATAAGGGTGCTTTCAAACTTGTTTGATTTCCTGGTCCCAACCCATGTTTGACTGATCCTTCTCCCCCACCCCACGCTGGATTGTGTTCTAATTGTGTTTTTTTGTTTCCAAACAATGGTGTGTTTCTGTCATTAGAGTGGCAGCTGTAACGAATAAGTAACTTTGCATGCTTGCTTCACTTTTGTACTTTTGATTTAGAAAATCTGGTTTAGATGCCATCACAGAATGGCATAGTACAGTTATTTGTCACAAATGTAATGCTAAGGCTACACAATCATGGGGAAGACTGCTGACTTGACAGTTGTCCAAAAGACGGCCATTGACACCTTGCACAAGGAGGGCAAGACACAAAAGGTCATTGCAAAAGAGGCTGGCTGTTCATAGAGCTCTGTCTCCAAGCACATTAATAGAGAGGCGAAGGGAAGGAAAATATGTGGTAGAAAAAGGTGTACAAGCAATAGGGATAACCGCACTCTGGAAAGGATTGTGAAACAAAACCCATTCAAAAATGTGGGGGAGATTCACAAAGAGTGGACTGCAGCTGGAGTCAGTGCTTCAAGAACCACTACGCACAGACATATGCAAGACATGTGTTTCAGCCATCGCCTTCCTTGTGTCAAGCCATTCTTGAACAACACACAACGTCAGAAGCGTCTCGCTTCAAAAAGGACTGGACTGCTGCTGAGTGGTCCAAAGTTATGTTCTCTGATGAAAGTAAATTTTGCATTTCCTTTGGAAATCAGGGTCCCAGAGTCTGGAGGAAGAGAGGAGAGGCACACAATCCACGTTTCTTGAGGTCCAGTGTAAAGTTTTCACAGTCAGTGATGGTTTGGGGTGCATTGTCATCTGCTGGTGTTGGTCCACTGTGTTTTCTGAGGTCCAAGGACAATGCAGCCATATACCAGCAAGTTTTAGAGCACTTAATGCTTCCTGCTACTGACCAACTTTATGCAGATGCAGATTTGATTTTCCAACAGGACTTGGCAACTGCACACAGTGCCAAAGCTACAGTACCAGTACCTGGTTTAAGCACCATGGTATCCCTGTTCTTAATTGGCCAGCAAACTCGCCTGACCTTAACCCCATAAAAAATCTGTGGGTTATTGTGAAGAGGAAGATGCAATATGCCAGACCCAAAAATTCAGAGCTGAAGGCCACTATTAGAGCAACCTGGACTCTCATAACACCTGAGCAGTGCCACAGACTGATCGACTCCATGTCACGCTGCATTGCTGCAGTAATTCAGGCAAAAGGATTTTCAGAAGTATTACTCAGAAGTATTGAGTGCAGTACATGCTCATACTTTTCATGTTCATACTTTTTAGTTGGCCATGATTTCTAAAAATCCTTTCTTTGTATTGGTTTTAAGTAATATTCTAATTTTCTATTTTTTAATATACAAGTTTTACTTTTTGAATAGAATTAGTGAAATAAATAAACTTTTTGATGATATTTTAATTATATGACCAGCACCTGTAAATTACAGTTAATTTAATCTTTGGCATCTTTAAAAAATAATGCATGCTTACAAAATTTGTATGCAAAGAATAAAACTGACATTCTAGCTTATTATTCAAGGTTATAAAGTTATATTAAACAAAAATAAAAATATAAATATAAAACATACCTCTACATGTGTTATGGATGCTGATGGAGAGACTTGAGTTTGTTACAGTGAATCCATCCAGACATGAACAACTGTAACTTCCAATTTCATTTGTGCAGTTGGAATCAGAACCACATACAGATTGACTGAACAGACATTCATCTACATCTATGGAAAAAGTAAAATAAGGGATTTTTTTTTTAAAAGTGTTTAATTTCATTACAATTATAACAGCACAAATGTCTTCCATTTTAATTGTGACAGTGAGAGTTCGGCCTACACATCTGATGGTAAATCCACTCAATAGTTAATTAAATGGTGAATTTGTCAGGCAAAACACCATCATCGCTAGCAATCATTAATTTAGAGAAGTGGAATTTGTTTTTCCAATGACAATGTTTGCAGTTGACACTGTATTAAACAGTAACAACTGAACAAAACGAACAAACAATTTTTTTACGCTCCTTATTCCTCATTTTCTCTGTCATGCATTTGTATTATATGCAATAGCTGTCAACCCTACCTTTGCATGTGTTATTGCTGTTTATAGGGAGGTTTGTGTCTGTTACATTATATCCACTCATGCACCAGCAATTGTGACTCCCAACAGTGTTGTTACAGATTGAGTTTGGACCACAAATGTCTGACATCTCAACACATTCATTCACATCTATAATTTTAAAAAGGTTATAAGAAAAAGACGTTTGGGTCACTCATACATAATCTATGTGAAGGTAAACTCAATCTTTGACATCTTTTCAAAAGAATGCTTACAAAAATGAAAAATCAATTGAATAAACTGTAGCTAATTATTCAAAGTTAGAGTAAACACAAATCTAAATATAAAATGTACCTCTACATGTGTTATTGATGCTGATGGGGAGACTTGAGTTTGTTGCAACATTTAAAATTAATTACTTAAAGTTATGAAATATATCTATACAAGGAATATTTAAATTAAGTTGCAATGTCAACTTTTCAATAATAGGAGTAATAACAATAATCTGGATCATGAAATGTTATATTTCGTTAGCCTCATAGCATAATTGCCTAAGTCATTTTTTGGCCAAATTGAGATAACTTTACTGTACTACCACTGCTGCATCATCCTGCCTTTCTGCCTATGTCCTTAGCCAATCAAAACACTTATTAGAATCCAAAAACAGTAAGTCATCTCTTTGACTTAGGCAGTTTTGATACAAACAAAATGGCAGAAAACATGGGAAGACAGACTACTGACTGAAGAGCATAGAACAGATATCTTCAACAATTTCTGGTCCATGCATTTCTGGGAGACACGCAAGCTGTATATCCAGACTCTAGTCCAAAATGTGCCCACAAAACAGAAGAAAGGTGGTGCTGCATCAAGGAGAACAACGTCCCTATTATACCACCTGCAACTGGCAGATAGACGTAAACTACCTGTGTGTAAGAATCTTTTCTGTTCAACACTTGGCATCGCCCCCAGAACCATCGGATCATGGTTAAAATCCAAAACCGATCCGTGTAAACCCAAGATCAACAAGACTGGCCCATGTGTGCCCATATCAGATGTTGACCAGACCTTCCTGAAAGAATGGCTCTCTGGACTGCCTACAGTCCCATCCCATTACTGCCGTCAGGTTCCCTCCTATCAGGAAAAGAAGTTCCTGGAGCCGGAAACAGTTCTAAGTGATCTTCACAAGGAATATCAGAAAGCTGCTGGTGAAAATGGAGCGAGTGCTGTGAGTGAGACATATTTTCGAAATGTGTTCAGTGAGCAGAATTACTCCGTGTTCATACCAAAAAAAGACCAGTGTGATGTATGTGTCAGCGCCAAAGTAGGAAATACAGATCAGGATACCCTTACTACTCACTTGAAATAAAAGGCTCAGGCTCAAGCTGAAAAAGCTAAGGATAAAAAGGAATCCAGTGACAAACTTTCAGTGTGGACAATGGACCTTCAATGCGTTCTTCTGTGCCCCAAGACGAAAGCAAGTACAATGTATTACAAAACTATATTACAGATGCACAACTTTAATTGCTTCAACATGAACAACAAAGATGGATATTGTTACGCTTGGGAAGAGCATTAAGGCTGCCTCAGCAGTGAGGTTTTTTCCCATCTGCAGTCCAAACACTTCGAATCAATCCTAGAGGCCAACGGAAACATTGAAAAAAGTCTTTGTCTGGAGTGATGGCTGTGGATATCAAAATCGGTGTAGTGCCATCAGCAACACCTACCTTCATCTGGCCATGAAGCATGGTGTCACCATAGAGCAAAAGTTTCTGGTTGCTGGTCACACACAAATGGAGTGTGACTCCATGCATAGCCTCATTGAGCGGCGCATCGTCAAAGATATTCACACTCCACGTGATTACATTGTCATCTTTGAGACTGCACGAATAAATCCATCCCCATACAAGGTAACCCAGCTATACCACAATGACTTCATGAAGTTATCTGGGGCCTACGTCACCAATATTCGACCAGGTAAAAAAGTTGGTGACCCCACAGTCCATGGCCTCCGGGCTCTCCAGTACTTGGCTGATGGTCGAATCCGGTACAAGTTGGATTTTGAGTCTGAATGGGAGGACCCGCCTCAGCGAATCAACATCCCCAAAGAACCATTCCACTGGGTCCCACTCTTTCCTGCCCAACTGCCAATTACTCTCAGGAAATTCAATAACTTGCAGGCAATGAAACCAGTACTACCAAGAGTAGCCCACCAGTACTATGACAACCTCCCTCATCAATAGACAGTGTGAAAATGAGTGTGCACAACACCTGAGTGGAACTTGGTGGGAAAGAAAAACAGTGGTTAAGGTTAGACATTAATAAGAAACAACTTGGTTAGGGTTCACAAGTTACACATCTTGGTTATATTTAGGAGAGTAAAACAACTTTTGTTATGTTATGTTTGCATTTTTTATGTAAGAGAAAAAATGCCTAAGTCATGGCATATTCTGCCTAAGTCACTTTTATTGGTTAGGCAATTGATGATCGATCTTTTTCTTTTTGCATACTTGTTCACACATCTGGTTGAATGTACTGTTATAATATCAATAAAAAATAATGTGATTTCTAAAAAATGTGTTTTTTCTTGTTTACCAAAAACATTGAAATATGACTTAGGCAATTATGCTATTTGTAATGAGAATATTTAAAAATCACTAAAGTAATGATTAATGACTAAATTATGCAATAACCAAAAGTTGAACATGACTTGCAAACTGTAATGCAGAATATCTTGATAGAAACTAACCAGTGCATGGGTTGCCTTTACTAATAGCTTTATTTCCATCTAAGACAGAATATCCATCCCAACAAAAGCATGAGAAGCTTCCGTTGTAATTGTAACAGTAAGAGTTCGGGCCACACACTGATTCTGAGTCAAGACATTCATGAATATCTGAAATAAAATTAATTTTAATAAATTAAAATGTTACAGTTGAAGGGTGATTCACGCAGAACATAAAGAACTGTTCATTGCTTCATACCTTTGCATGGGTTATTGCTGTTTATAGGGAGGTTTGGGTCTGTTACATTGTATCCACTCATGCACCAGCAATTGTGACTCCCAACAGTGTTGTTACAGATTGAGTTTGGACCACAGACATCTGATATCTCAATACATTCATTCAAATCTATATTAAAAGGAAGTTATGGCAAAAAAAATACTTTGTGTCACTTATACATAAACGACAGTCAAATCAATCTTTGACATCTTTACAAAAGAATATATTTTTTAGAAAATGTATATGCAAAGAAAAAAAAAATACATTTTAGCTAATTATTCAAGGTTATAAAGGTAAAGTAAACACAAATCTAAATCGTACCTCTACATGTGTTATTGATGCTGATGGGGAGACTTGAGTTTGTTGCAGTGAATCCATCCAAACATGAGCAATTGTAACTTCCCATTGCATTTGTGCAGTTGGAAGCTGAACCACATACAGATGGACTTAACAAACATTCATCTATGTCTAGAGGGGGAAATTTTTTTTTTTTTTCATTTTTCAATGCACACAAACATATGTAAAAACAACATGAAAGATAAATCTCACAACATTCATCTACCTCTATACAAAGATAATACAAAGTACAATATCAAAATTTTTTAGCACAAAAGACAAGAAAATGTAAGATTTTAAAATTGTCCTACCAAAGAAAAACAGGTCTATAAAAAGCAATCTTATTTTACAGGAGAAAATTGTTAATTGCTTCAACTGTCAATCCTACCTTTACATGTGTTATTGCTGTTTATAGGGAGGTTTGGGTTTGTTACATTATATCCACTCATGCACCAGCAATTGTGACTCCCAACAGTGTTGTTACAGATTGAGTTTGGACCACAGACATCTGATATCTCAACACATTCATTCACATCTATATGAAAGGAAGTTATGGCAAAAATAATACTTTGTGTCACTTATACATAAACAACAGTCAATTCAATCTTTGACATCTTTACAAAAGAATGGCTTGTTAAGAAAATGTATATGCAAAGAAAAATAATATACACTCTAGCTAATTATTGAAGGTTACAAAGGCAAAGTAAACACAAATCCAAATCGTACCTCTACATGTGTTATTGATGGTGATGGGGAGACTTGAGTTTGTTGCAGTGAATCCATCCAGACATGAGCAATTGTAACTTCCCATTGCATTTGTGCAGTTGGAAGCTGAACCACATACAGATGAACTGAACAAACATTCATCTATGTCTAGAGGGGAAAAAAAAAATGTATTTTCATTTTTCAATGCACACAAACATATGTAAAAACAACATGAAAGACAAATCTCACAACATTCATCTACCTCTATACAAAGATAATACAAAGTACAATATCAACATTTTTTAGCACAAAAGACAAGAAAATGTAAGATTTTAAAACTGTCCTCCCAAAGAAAAACAGGTCTATAAAAAGAAATCTTATTTTACAGGAGAAAATTGTTAATTGCTTCAACTGTCAATCCTACCTTTGCATGTGTTATTGCTGTTTATAGGGAGGTTTGTGTCTGTTACATTATATCCACTCATGCACCAGCAATTGTGACTCCCAAAAGTGTTGTTACAGATTGAGTTTGGACCACAGATGTCTGATATCTCAACACATTCATTCACATCTATATGAAAAGGAAGTTATGGGAAAAATAATACTTTGTGTCACTTTTACATAAACAACAGTAACTTCAATCTTTGACATCTTTACAAAAGAATGGCTTTATTAGAAAATGTATATGCAAAGAAAAACAAAAAACATATACATTCTAGCTAATTATTCAAGGTTAAACAGGTAAAGTAAACACAAATCAAATCCAAATCGTACCTCTACATGTGTTATTGATGCTGATGGGGAGACTTGAGTTTGTTGCAGTGAATCCATCCAAACATGAGCAATTGTAACTTCCCATTGTATTTGTGCAATTGGAAGCTGAACCACATACTGATGGACTGAACAGACATTCATCTATGTCTAGAGGGGAAAATTGTTTTTTTTTTTTCATTTTTCAATGCACACAAACATATGTAAAAACCACATGAAAGAAAAATCTCACAACATTCATCTACCTCTATACAAAGATAATACAAAGTACAATATCAAAAGTTTTTGGCACAAAAGACAAGAAAATGTAAGATTTTAAAACTGTCCTCTCAAAAAAAAAAAAAACAGGTCTAGAAAAAGAAATCTTATTTTACAGGAGAAAATTGTTATTTGCTTCAACTGTCAATCCTACCTTTACATGTGTTATTGCTGTTTATAGGGAGGTTTGGGTTTGTTACATTATATCCACTCATGCACCAGCAATTGTGACTCCCAAAAGTGTTGTTACAGATTGAGTTTGGACCACAGATGTCTGGTATCTCAACACATTCATTCACATCTATATGAAAAGGAAGTTATGGCAAAAATAATACTTTGTGTCACTTGTACATGAACTACGTTCAATTAAATCTTTTTACAGCTTTACAAAAGAATGGCTTGTTTAGAAAATTTATATGCAAAGAAAAAAACATACATTCTAGCTAATTATTCAAAGTTACAAAGGTAAAGTAAACACAAATCCAAATCTAAATCGTACCTCTACATGTGTTATTGATGGTGATGGGGAGACTTGAGTTTGTTGCAGTGAATCCATCCAGACATGAGCAATTGTAACTTCCCATTGCATTTGTGCAGTTGGAAGCTGAACCACATACAGATGGACTGAACAAACATTCATCTATGTCTAGAGGAGAAAAAAAATGTATTTTCATTTTTCAATGCACACAAACATATGTAAAAACAACATGAAAGACAAATCTCACAACATTCATCTACCTCTATACAAAGATAATACAAAGTATAATATCAACATTTTTTAGCACAAAAGACAAGAAAATGTAAGATTTTAAAACTGTCCTACCAAAGAAAAACAGGTCTATAAAAAGCAATCTTATTTTACAGGAGAAAATTGTTAATTGCTTCAACTGTCAATCCTACCTTTACATGTGTTATTGCTGTTTATAGGGAGGTTTGGGTTTGTTACATTATATCCACTCATGCACCAGCAATTGTGACTCCCAACAGTGTTGTTACAGATTGAGTTTGGACCACAGACATCTGATATCTCAACACATTCATTCACATCTATATGAAAGGAAGTTATGGCAAAAATAATACTTTGTGTCACTTATACATAAACAACATAAACAAATTCAATCTTTGACATCTTTACAAAAGAATGGCTTGTTTAAAAAATGTATATGCAAAGAAAAATATCATACATTCTAGCTAATTATTCAAGGTTACAAAGGCAAAGTAAACACAAATCTAAATCGTACCTCTACATGTGTTATTGATGCTGATGGGGAGACTTGAGTTTGTTGCAGTGAATCCATCCAAACATGAGCAATTGTAACTTCCCATTGCATTTGTGCAGTTGGAAGCTGAACCACATACAGATGGACTTAACAAACATTCATCTATGTCTAGAGGGGAAATTTTGTTTTTTTTTCATTTTTCAATGCACACAAACATATGTAAAAACCACATGAAAGAAAAATCTCACAACATTCATCTACCTCTATACAAAGATAATACAAAGTACAATATCAAAAATTTTTGGCACAAAAGACAAGAAAATGTAAGATATTAAAACTCTCCTCTCAAAAAAAAAAAAAAAAAAAAAAAAACAGGTCTAGAAAAAGAAATCTTATTTTACAGGAGAAAATTGTTATTTGCTTCAACTGTCAATCCTACCTTTACATGTGTTATTGCTGTTTATAGGGAGGTTTGGGTTTGTTACATTGTATCCACTCATGCACGAGCAATTGTGACTCCCAAAAGTGTTGTTACAGATTGAGTTTGGACCACAGATGTCTGATATCTCAACACATTCATTCACATCTATATGAAAGGAAGTTATGGCAAAAATAATACTTTGTGTCACTTAAACATAAACAACATAAACAAATTCAATATTTGACATCTTTACAAAAGAATGACTTGTTTAGAAAATGTATATGCAAAGAAAAAAACATATACATTCTAGCTAATTATTCAAGGTTACAAAGGCAAAGTAAACACAAATCTAAATCGTACCTCTACATGTGTTATTGATGGTGATGGGGAGACTTGAGTTTGTTGCAGTGAATCCATCCAAACATGAGCAATTGTAACTTCCCATTGCATTTGTGCAGTTGGAAGCTGAACCACATACAGATGGACTTAACAAACATTCATCTATGTCTAGAGGGGAAATTTTTTTTTCATTTTTCAGTGCACACAAACATATGTAAAAAACAACATGAAAGAAAAATCTCACAACATTCCTCTACCTCTATACAAAGATAATACAAAGTACAATATCATTTTTTTAGCACAGAAGACAAGAAAATGTAAGATTTTAAAACTGTCCTCTCAAAAAAAGAAAAAAGAAAAAAAAAACAGGTCTTTAAAAAGAAATCTTATTTTGCAGTAGAAAATTGTTAATTGCTTCAACTGTCAATCCTACCTTTGCATGTGTTATTGCTGTTTATAGGGAGGTTTGGGTTTGTTACATTATATCCACTCATGCACCAGCAATTGTGACTCCCAACAGTGTTGTTACAGATTGAGTTTGGACCACAGATGTCTGATATCTCAACACATTCATTCACATCTATATGAAAAGGAAGTTATGGCAAAAATAATAATTTGTGTCACTTATACATAAACAACAGTCAATTCAATCTTTGACATCTTTACAAAAGAATGGCTTGTTTTGAAAATGTATATGCAAAGAAAAAAAACATACATTCTAACTAATTATTCAAGGTTACAAAGGCAAAGTAAACACAAATCCAAATCGTACCTCTACATGTGTTATTGATGCTGATGGGGAGACTTGAGTTTGTTGCAGTGAATCCATCCAGACATGAGCAATTGTAACTTCCCATTGCATTTGTGCAGTTGGAAGCTGAACCACATACAGATGGACTTAACAAACATTCATCTATGTCTAGAGGGGAAAAAAATGTATTTTCATTTTTCAATGCACACAAACATATGTAAAAACAACATGAAAGACAAATCTCACAACATTCATCTACCTCTATACAAAGATAATACAAAGTACAATATCAACATTTTTTAGCACAAAATACAAGAAAATGTAAGATTTTGAAACTGTCCTCCCAAAGAAAAACAGGTCTATTAAAAGAAATCTTATTTTACAGTAGAAAATTGGTTAATTGCTTCAACTGTCAATCCTACCTTTGCATGTGTTATTGCTGTTTATAGGGAGGTTTGGGTTTGTTACATTATATCCACTCATGCACCAGCAATTGTGACTCCCAAAAGTGTTGTTACAGACTGAGTTTGGACCACAGATATCTGATATCTCAAGACATTCATTCACATCTATATTAAAAGGAAGTTATGGCAAAAATAATACTTTGTGTCACTTATACATAAACAACAGTCAATTTAATCTTTGACATCTTTACAAAAGAATGGCTTTTTTAGAAAATGTATATGCAAAGAAAAAAAAACACCACAGATATCTAATATCTCAACACATTAATTCACATCCATATGAAAAGAAAGTTAGGGCAAAAATAATACTTTGAATTGAGAACGAGTCAATCTTTCGTTCATTATCTGGCTCAGTGTTCATCTTCAGTTCTCTCTTCACAGCAGTTCAGTCAGTGTACTGTTTGAGTAAATGAATTACTCCGGGATATTGGTTTATTTTAACTCAGAAGGAGTGTCAGCCACATTAAAAAAGTTAACAGCTTAATGCATTTGTGGATTAATGCTTATTGGAGATGCGAACCATTTAAAACGATTCAGTTCGATTTGGTGAACTGGTTCAAGAAGATCCGGTTATGACAAACGATTCGTTCGTGAACTGTATATCACTAAATGGCATGTGTTTTGAAATCTCACAACAGACCGGAAGAGAAGACAATGCTGAATAAAGTCGTAGGTTTTGCTATTTTTGGACCAAAATGTATTTTCGATGCTTCAAAAAATTCTTACTGACCCTCTGATGTCACATGGACTACTTTGATGATATTTTTCTTACCTTTCTGGACATGGACCGTATACCGTACACACAGTTTCAATGGAGGGACTGAGAGCTCTCGGACTAAATCTAAAATATCTTAAACTGTGATCCGAAGATGAACAGAGGTCTCACGGGTTTGGAACGCAATGAGGGTGAGTTATTAATGACATAATTTTGATTATTGGGTGAACTAACCCTTTAAACTATTATTCATGAGGTAAAATAGACTTTGTAGTTCACGCGTGTTTCAGTATCGATGGAAAAAAATCATAATTTATAATATGTCAAATATAATCTCCTAAAACCTAAAAGCGAAATGGTATCTCACAGCATTCATCTACATCTGTACAAGGAGAATAACTATTGACAAAAAAAAACTATATCAAACTCACACAAACACAAAGAAAATAAACAAACACAACAAACAAAACAAAACAAACACACACACACACAAAACTGAAACAGCATTATTTAGAAACTTTAAAAATTGTATTTTTAAAGATTTGGAGGAAGATCTGGGCCAAAGGGTACATTACACCAAGTTTAAGTCAGTCTCCATCCTGAGTGTGGAATGCAAAGTTCCCCTTCGAGGGAACATCGAACTGCGTCGAACGACACTTTGGCGAAAGCCCCTCAGCATAGGGCATCTGAAGTATGAATGAAACTGAGCCAATCTTGAATGGTGTTGCGTCAAGTGTGACGGCATATGCGGAAGCTATAAAAAGGATGCCGGCACACAACAGAGACAGCTTTCTGTTCTTCAGCAAGCGCTCTCTGTCTTGTTTGTCTTATTTGGTGTTGTATTGTCTAACAGTCACAAGCGAGTACAAGCAGTTTCACGAGGTGTGTGCATCCCTGCCCACGTTATATCACAGGTGGGTACCAGGGGCGGACTTTACCATTAGGCAAAGGTCGGCAATTGCCTTGGGCCCCGA